>NW_012108419.1:567269-599094 GCF_000951045.1 Mandrillus leucophaeus
AGAGACATCTCCACTGCTTTATATATAATACCCAGCACACAATAATATTGTGTTAGTCAATGTAAGCCCATTTCCCAACCATTTTATGTAGATATAAGCTTACTATGTTAATGTGTTTTCCTTAATATAAAATTTAATTTTTTAAAACATTTTAAAAACTTCCAAAATATAGATTGTGTGTGTTAAGTTTGAGAAAGATCAAAGATCTTAGTTTTTCTTGGTTGCGCACAGTGGCTCATATCCGTAATCCCAGTACTTGGAGAGGCCGAGGTGGGAGGATTGCTTGGGCCAGGAGTTTGAGACCAGTCTGGGCAAAACTTGTCTCTACATCAAATAAAAAATTAGCTGGGCATGGTGGTGCATGCCTGTAGTCCTAGCTACTCAGGAGGCTGAAGCAGGAGCATCACTTGAACCCAGGAGGTCAAGGCTGCAGTGAGCTATGACTGCACCATTGCACTCTAGCCTGGGCTACAGAGCCAGATCCTGTCTCTTAAAAAAAAAGATAATGATGATAATAATAATAATAATACTTCTTATGTTTCAGTTTTGAGGATAGATGTTATAGACCCTATGATTGTGTTACTTTCTTGTAACCACCAATAGGAGAGAGAAAGGGAAAGAGAAAGAGAAAGCAAAAAATATAATGAAAGTAGTTGTTTAAAGGAAAATTTAGTACAAATTACTTGAGGCTTGTTGTACTTATTAAGTAGGCATTTTAAGGACTCTTTTTCTTAAAATTGTAAGATCATTGCCATTGAAGTCAGTGTAGTGGGAGACGTTTGGAAAGATCAAGGGTAGCATAGCGACTGCTTTATTAGTGTCCTTACCATTCATGCTTTAGTATGCAGCAGGGCATGGATTAGTCATACACTGTTTACCTGAATTTAGGACTTTAGGAAGATCTCCTCTGGCCCCCAGTGGCCAAATAGGTAAGTAACACCAAAACCAGGATTTTTTTTTTTTCTTTCTCATCTGCTTTTTTTATAAGAATGGTCATTCCAAAGTAGTTTCAGCTGGATGTGTTGGCTTGCGCCTGTAATCCCAGCACTTTGGAAGGCCGAGCCAGGTGGGTCACATGAGGTCAGGAGTTCAAGACCAGTCTGGCCAATGTAATGAAAGCTCATCTCTACTAAAAATACAAAAATTAGCTGAGTGTGGTGGCACAAGCTTTTAATCCCGAGAGTGAGACTCTGTCTCCAAAAAAAAAAAAAAAAAAAGACCACAACCAAAGAATCCTATAAAAGTAACATTGTAAGTTGCATAAAGGATAACAATAAAACTGATGAAAATTGTGCATATCTAGAAATAAAGAATAGTAGTGTATAGATTCTTTATTGCACATGAACTCTGATTACACTTTGCTCCTTGCAAACGCTATTTGGCTTTACAGCAGTGAGAAGGTATATGTAACATTCAGACGTCTGTTTGGGGAGTTTTATTTAAAGTGTATGGTGATTTTTTTCTTATTAGATTATCATTAGATAACAAATCAAGTGCTCCTACTGGTTTCCCTAAGCACGTTCCAAAATATTGGACTTGTCATATGTATTTAATGGGTAAAATAATGAATCTATTTTTTTACTTTTTTAAAGTTGTTAAGTTATGAAGACGGTTGAAGTCAATGAACTGAAGTGACAATTGAAAAGGTCACAAAAAGTAAACCATCCCAGGAGATTGGGGATGTGTGTATGGGTTTAGAGGGAGTGAGGGAGATTGCAGATCACTTTAAACCAAACATCATTTTATTTAGTGATAGTATGTTGATCTACTATAGTGAGCAGGAGAAAGATAACAAGTCAATAAACCAATAAAAGTATAACTACAAGTCAGGATAGGTTCTGTGAAGGAAATGAACAAGATCAACAGAATCACCTTTAGTTGTTTTCTTCCTTTGTGAATATTTGAATTATTTTTACAATGAACATATAATACTTCTATGTCAGAAAAAGCTGTTTCCCAGGCCCAATTGGAAAGTTATCTCACAAAGCTTAGCAAAATTTCCTAGTTTTGTGATTCATTTCTACGCTGAAGGAGCCATTATTTGAAATTGCAGTAAATAGTTTTTGCCTACATAGAGTATTGTTGAAGGGAGAAGCAAATCAATATCTATCTGATATCCGTAAGTCCTTTATGCCTCGAGCAAAATAGGGAGATACAAATCATTCAATGGAGGATAAATAGCAGTAGCTGGGGATGAAGCCAGAGCTGGAAGAGTTTTTCTGATTCATAGACTATTGCCCTTTGATTTCACCTGACTAATATTGACAGATGCTTTACCCAGATCATTCTTAGAGCTTGATTTCTGAAACATGGGGAGCTTTTGTGGCAATTTTTATTCTGTATCAATGGGGCATAATCCTTGAAATAATAGTAAATGATCCTGGTCCTGAAATCATTACAATTTCATATTGGATTGCTTTATGCTACTTCCTCTATTATGCCAGGCTTCTGTTCCTAGGTATTTTTTTTTTCTTTTCTGTTTGGTTCTTCTAAGTTAAATTCCTTCTGGCAGTATAAAATAGATGTTAAGTTTGTGTGCTCTGGAGCTGGAGTGGGTTCAAATTCCAGGTCAGTCACTCACTAGCCATGGAACCTTGGCAATTATTTCTGTGATTCTGTTTCCTCATCTGGAAATAATGATGATAACTACCACTTATCTCATAGAATTGCAGAGAGGATGAGTCAATACTTGTAAGGTATGTAGCACAATGTCTAACATATAGTAAGCACTATGTAAGTATGGGGTATTTTATATAATATTTCCAGGGCATATGAGAATAGGTGAGCAAGATATTGCTTCTTCATTTGTCACTAGTAGTTTTCAACATCATTATGATTATCAAATTCCCAGAAAAAATGTAATATTTCATTGGGCATTATTTAGCTTTGATGAATACTTTTCAGAAGGATTTCTTAGTTCTTTTAATGTGTCGTGTTGAGAATAGGTCGTGATTATAGTCATTCTTGTCTTTGGGTAGTGAACATTAAGTCAAGCTGAAACATTATTCAGGCTGATAAGCTAAGTGCAGCAGATATTATAGCCATTGATAAATTAATATTTACTGAGTGAGCATTCAGAGGTAGAAGTTGCTAATTTCTATGGTAGATACTATCTTATGTGTCTGTATATTGTCTTTGTCCCTTTTGAAATATTCTTTTGAGTATTATGGCCATTTGGTATCATTCAAGTTAAATACTTCTGTATCTTTTGGGTTTTGACAGTTGAAATATTGATTATATGTAGTTTAGTTAACTATATATTGTTATGCATAGTTATAGGTCGTACATATGTATATATTTAATTCCTATTTGGAGTTTTAATAGTGTTCTGGAATGTTCTCCTCATTGTAATCATATTTAAAAATGATTTTATGCCCCAAATAAAACAATACAAAGAAAACCCCACAAAACCCCCTAAAGCGTTAAAATAATCTTTCTTTATTTCTTCTCTTTTGGTTTGTGTTTCTGTTTTTTCAGAAAATGTTTCTGAGAAAGATCTTCATGGAAGACTTTTCATCAACCGTGTTTTTCATATCAGTGCTGACAGAATGTTTGAATTGCTTTTTACCAGTTCACGCTTTATGCAGAAGTTTGCCAGTTCTAGAAATATAATAGGTTAGTCCTTGTGTTCTTACCTAATGATAAATTTGGGAGAATGCTATTATTCTTAGAAGGTTGAGCCTATATAAACTGATTTATGTTGTGAGGAGGAAGAATTAGACATGCTTTGATTTTATTTTGGCAGTATATAAACTGGTATTCAAATATTTGGTTAAATTCACATGTGAACAGTATAATAATTTAATTAGGCAATGCTTCCAACAAGTAAGTTCAGACCTTTTGAAAACTAAAAGTATATTTATTCATTAAGGTACCAATTCAATTAGGTTGAACTCAATTCAAAATGGTTTCATGTGAAATAACTGAATTTTGGTGGAGTGTAAATTGCAATACCCACTTTGCCAAAAAGCTTGTCAGTAACTACCAAAGGTATGAATTCTCTGTGACTCAGCAGTTCCACTCCTAGGTATACATTCTTCAGAAATGGGTACATTTGTACTCTGAATGATGTGCTACAGTGTTCATAGCAACATTATTTATGATGGTCCCAAACTCAAAACAGTTCAGGTGGCCATCAGTAATAAAATGGATGAATAGATTGTGTGTATTCCCACAAAAGAATCCTATATAACAATGAAAACAATACAAAGTACTGATACTTGTAACAATATGAGTAGAACTCACAGATAACAATGTTGAGCAAAAGAAGCCAGATATAAAAGAGTACATGCTACATAATTTCTTTATATAAAGATAAAAACCAGGCCAAACAAATTTATGGACATAAAGTCAGCATAGTAGTTACTGTTGTGGAGAGTCAGGTAAGTAAAGACTGGGAGGGAGCTTTTGGGATGCTCATATAAGTTCTATATCCTGATTGGAGTGGTGGTACATGTATGTATTCCCTTTGTGAAAATCATGGAGCTATACACTTGAGACTGCAGTATCTATGGACTATGTCAAAGATAATATATTTTTAAAAGTTCCACCTAAGAAGTTGGTTAAATTTCTTAATTGGAAATTAATGGTTAAATCCTCATAAGAAGAATTTCATTGATTATGTGTTAAAAAGTTTTATTTTGGGACTGGGTATGGTGGCTCATGCCTATAATCCCAGCACTTTGGGAGGTTGAGGCGGGTGAATTGCTTGAGCCCAGGAGTTTGAGACCAGCCTGGACCCGTCTGTACCAAAAAATACAAAAATTAGCTGGACATGGTGGTACACACCTGTAGTCTCAGCTACTTGGGAGGCTGAGGTGGGAGGATCTCCTGAGCCTGGGAGTTGGAGGTTGCAGTGAGCTGAGATTGTGCCACTGCACTCCAGCCTGGGTGGTAGATTGAGACTGTCTCAAAATAAATAAATAAATAAATAAATAAATAAATGTAAGTTTTATTTTGGTAAACATCTCAAATAAGCTTATAGTTAGTTTGCAACTGAATTTATCCTAAATATTTTAGATATTTTATTAACTTTGGGAGCACATGATTTAGCCTGCTACATAAAATTAGAATTCAGCAGCAGCAGCAGAGATTCAGATAAGGTGAGTCATTTGACATAGTCAAAGAGAAAGTTGTTCTATAGTCAATTTTATTTATTTATTTATTTGAGACAGAGTTTTGCTCTGTCACCCACACCCAAGCTGGAGTGAAGAGGTGCAATCTCGGCTCACTGCAACTTCTGTCTCCCAGGTTCAAGCGATTCTTGTGCCTCAGTCTCCTGAGTAGCTGGGATTACAGCCATGCGTCACTATGCCTGGATAATTTTTGTATTTTTTTTAGTAGAGGGGTTTTGCCGTGTTGGCTATGCTGGTCTCAAACTCCTGGGCTCAAGCAATCTGTCCCCCCCAGCCTCCCAAAGTACTAGGATTACAGGAATGAGCCACTGCGCCTAGCCGCAATTTAGTTTATAATCTAAGTATTTTATTAACCATTAGATATTATTCCTTTATTTGAAACTTTTATGTAAACGTGTATATATATATACATTTTTTTTTTTTTTTTTTTTTGAGACAGGGTCTCGCTGTCTCACCCAGGCTGGAGTGCTATGGTGCAATCCTCGGCTCACTGCAACCTCCGCCTCCTGGGCTCAAGTGATTCTTGTGCTTCAGCCTCTGGAGTAGCTGGGATTACTGGCATGCACCAACATGCTTGGCATTTTTTTTTTTTTGGTAGAGACAGGGTCTTGCTGTGTTGCTCCAGGCCAATCTCAAATTCCGGAGCTCAGGTGATCCACCCGCCTTGGCCTCCCAAAGAGCTGGGATTATGGGCGTGAGCCACCATGCCTGGCCTACATGTAATTATGTATTCGTAGATGATATTGTTATGAATACTAGGAACCAAAATCAATTTTGTTCTTATTATTGATGGTAGAGTAGCAAAGAGATTGCTATCAATAGCTATTGTCTTGTGATTATGAGTTTCATAATAAAAAAAATATTTTTTCTGTTCTTCCAGTTTTAAAAATGTGGGATGCCTGAGATACAAATCTTCCTCTTTACTCAGTAGCTAATATTTAACTTATTATATTTCTTCTGAATCTATTTTGTATTTTCTTGTGACTCATTTCTACCTAGAGAACTTGGTATTTCAGAAGAACTGGATACATTATTTCCCTTTATCTTCTGAGAGGATGCCTGTTAATGTTGCACTGCCATTTTTATGGCTGAAAAGACCTAGGAGGAATTAGGACGTTGTTCTATGCTGGTGATAAATGAAGTTTGTTTTCTGAAACACAACTGCATTTGTTTTCTGATATATCTGGCTTCAATATCAATGATTATATTGACTGTCTGATGTTATAAATGGCTTTGCAAAGCAAAGGCTTCCAGCTAATTCTAAATCTAAACAGTTATAAGTATGTTGCTGACTAGACCTAGAATTAGTCAGAAGCTTTATTACAAAAGAGAATCTGATCATGACTGCAAAGCATACTGCTCTCCTGTGACCTGCTACCTGGTAATCAAAGTTGTAGTATTTCTTTCTTTCTTTTTTTGAGACAGGGTCTCGCTCTGTTGCCCAGGCTGGAGTGCAGTGGTGCAATCACAGTTCACTGTAGCCTCTACCTCCTGGGCTCAAGTGATCCTCCTACCTCAGCCTCAGTAGTTGGGACCACAGGTGTGCACCACAATGCCTGGCCAATTTTAAAACATTTTTAATAGAGACAAGCATCTCCCTATGTTGCCCAGGCTGGTCTTGAACTTGTGGCCTTAAATGACCCTCCCACATCAGCCTCCCAAAGTGGGGCAAGTGTGAGCTACCACACCTGGGCTGGTATTTCTTGAGATCGAGTTTTAAAGGCTTCTTTTTAAAAATAGTAAGAATTTAATGATTTTTAAAAATAATCAATTATTTGTGGATTAAATCTAATTCTAGCACTCAAATGACCACCACTGGATCTAAATTTTCCAAATTGGGGGTGCTGAGCAGAGGGAGCTGGGGCTGAGAGTTCTCCTGAGTGAAGAGGAGTAAAGTAGGGGGGATGTGGCGGCAGTGCTGACAATGAGTTTTCTTGAAGGCTTTTTTTGGTCCAATTTGTGAGATCAATATTGTCTTTAATGATGGGGAAGCCAGGAAAATGACAGAAATGAAAACTGAAAATGGCAAAGTAGAAAAACACTCTCTCTTTATAATGGAGAATCTGTTTCAGGAAAGGTAAATGTAGCCTTTATGCAACCTGGATAGAGGCTAGAGCATGAAGGAATTAGAATTGAATTTATAGGTCAAATGGAACTTTTCAATGACAAGAGTAATGCTCATGAATTTATAAACCTAATGCAAGAACTAGCCTCACCTGGAGAAGTGGCTCAGAGAAGAAGTTATGATTCTGAATTTATGCAAGTGTTCGCTGGAGGTATTTTCTTAAAGTGACAATAGTAAGAACACTGACAGATTTACTAAAAGAATATGATCTTATTGTTCACCAGCTTGCCACCTGTCCTGATGTTAACAATTGTATTAAGATAGAAGTGGGCATTGAGGCCGGGCGCCGTGGCTCAGGCCTGTAATCCCAGCACTTTGGGAGGCGGAGGCGGACGGATCACGAGGTCAGGAGAGATTGAGACCGTCCTGGCTAACACGGTGAAACCCGGTCTCCACTTAACTCCGTCTCCACTAAAAATACAAAAAATTAGCCGGGCTTGGTGCCGGGCGTCTGTAGCCCCAGCTACTGGCTGAGGCAGGAGAATGGCGTGAAGCCGCAAGGTGGCGCTTGCAGTGAGCCGAGATCGCACCACTGCAGTCCAGCCTGGGCGACAGAGTGAGACTCCGTCTCCAAAAAAACAAAACAAAACAAAAAAAACAACAAAAAGTGGGCATTGAAGATTGTCTACATATACAATTTGAATATAATAAATCAAGGTATCATTTAAAGCATGTAATAGTCGGAAAAATTTATTTCTTAGTAAGAACAAATATACAACATATGGAGTTACAACTGATCAAAAAAGAGATCACAGGAATTGGACCCAGTACCACAGCAGAAACAGAAACAATCACCAAATATGAAATAATGGATGGTGCACCAGTAAAAGGTGAATCAATTCCAATGAGACTATTTTTAGTGGGATATGACCCTACTCCAACAGAGAGATGTGAATAAAAAATTTTCAGTAAGGTACTTTTTGAATTTAGTTTTTGTTGATGAGGAAGACCGAAGGTACTTCAAACAGCAGGAGATCATTTTATGAAGAAAAGCTCCTGAAAAACTGAGGAAACAGAGAAAAAACTTTCACCAGTGATTTGAATCTCCAGAATCACAGGCATCTGCTGAACAACCTGAAATGTGAACTGAATAGGAGACAAAAAAAAAAGGCAAAAAATTCCTGCAACCATTGAGTTAAGTTCAGCAAGTTGAAGATGGTTGCAGCTGCAGAGGGGAGAAAGACCAAAACTCCGTATATATTAGTCTTCCTTTATCTTACGGTGCTGCATTTATTTTATGGTATAATGAAATGTTTTTCATGTATATACGTTTTAAAAAGTGCTCTCTTTGAAACACTGGAACTTTCTTAAACTGCCTTTTTTTACTTCACACTTTGATTTGATGATAAGCACTCAGATATGCATCAGCATAAACATTAAACATTTTCATGTGAGAAAAATAAATAAAAGTAGGGAGTCTTTTTAAAAATTTTTTTTGAGACGGAGCCTCGCTCTTGTTGCCCAGGGTGGAGTGCAATGGCGCGATCTCGGCTCACTGCAACCTCCACCTCCCGGGTTCAAGTGAGTCTCCTGCTTCAGCCTCCCATGTAGCTAGGATTACAGGTGCCTGCCACCACGCCCAGCTAATTTTGATTTTGTATTTTTAATAGAGATGGGATTTCACCATGTTGCCCAGGCTGGTCTCGAACTCCTGACCTCAGGTGATCCACCTGCCTCGGCCTCCCAAGGTGCTGGGCTTACAGTGTGAGCCACTGCACCTGGCCAAAATTAGGGGGTCTTTTAAATCTGTGTTCTTTTAAATCATTGTTTACAGTTACATGACACTGCTTTTTAAATGTTTTTGATCTTTTAGTTTCAGGGGTACATGTACACATTTGTTATACAGGTAAATTGTGTGTCATGGGAGTTTGGTGTACAGATTAATTTGTGACCCAGGTAATAAGCATGGTACCCAATAGGTAGTTTTCAGTCCTTACCCTCCTTCCACCTCCACCCTCAAGTAGGCCCCAGTGTCTACTGTTCCCTTCTTTGTGGACGTGTGTACTCAATGTTTATCTCTCACTTGTAAGTGAAAATATGGGTATTTAGTTTTCTGTTCCTGCAGTAGTTCGCTCAGGATAATGGCCTCCAGCTCCATACATGTTGCTACAAAGGGCATGGCCTTGTTCTTTTTTATGACTGCATACTATCCCATGGTGTGTATGTACCAGGTTTTCTTTATCCAGTCTACCATTGATGGGCATCTAGGTTGATTGCATGTCTTTACTATTGTGAATAGTGCTGCGATGAACATTCTTGTGCATTGCATGTCTTTACTGTTGTGAATAGTGCTGTGATTAATATACTTGTGCATGTGTCTTTATGGTAGAACAATTTATATTCCTGTGGTTAGATACCCAGTAATGGGATTCTCAGGTCAAATGGTAGTTCTGTTTTAAGTTCTTTGAGAAATTGCCAAACTGCTTTCCACAATGGCTGAACTAACTTACACTCCCAGCAGCAGTGTATAAGCATTCCTTTTTCTCTACAACCTCACAGCTGTTATTTTTTGACTTTTTAATAATAGCCATTCTGTCTGGTGTGAGATAGTATCTCACTGTGGTTTGATATGCATTTCTCTAGTGATTAGGGATGTTGAGCATTTTTTCATGTGCTTGCTGGCCAGATGTATGTCTTCTTTTGAAAAGTGTCTGTTCATATCCCTTGCCTACTTTTTTATTGGGTTTTTTTTTTGCTTATTAATTTCTTTAAGTTCCTTATAGATTCTGGATGTTAGAGCATTTTCAGACACATAGTTTGTAAATATTTTCTCCCATTCTGTAGGTTGTCTGTTTACTCTTTTGCTTTGCAGATACTGTTTAGTTTAATTATGCCCCATTTGTCAATTTTTTTGTTGTTGCAATTGCTTTTGATGTCTTCATCATGAAATCTTTGCTAGGGCTTATGTCCAGAATGGTATTTTCCAAATTTTCTTTCTTTTTTTTTTTTCTTTTTCGAGACAGGGTCTCACTGTGTCACCCAGGCTGGAGTGCAGTGGTGCAAACATAGCTTACTGCAGCCTCAACCTCCTGGACTCAAGCAATTCTCCTGCCTCAGCCCCCCAAGTAGCTGGGACTATAGGTACACACTACTACACCTGGATAATTTATGTATTTTTTTGTAGAGATGAGGTCTCACCATCTCGCCCAGGCTGGTCTTGAACTCCTGAGCTCAAGTGATCTGCCTGCCTCAGCCTCCTAGATGGCTGAGATTATAGGCATGAACCACCGTGCCTGGTCATTCCTAAATTTTCTTCAAGGGTTTTATAGTTTTAAGTTTTATATTTAAGTCTTTAATCCATCTTGAACTGATTTTTATATATGGTGTAAGGAAGGGGGCCAGTTTCAATCTTCTGCATATGGCTAGCCAGTTATTCCAGCACCATTTATTGAATAGGGAGTCATTTTCCCATTGCTTTTTTTTGTCAACTTTGTCGATGACCAGATGGTTGTAGGTGTGTGGCTTTATTTCTGGGCTCTCTGTTCTGTTCCATTGGTCTATGTGTCTGTTTTCATACCAGTACCATGCTGTTTTGGTTCCAGTTGTCTTATAGTATAGCTTGAAGTTGGGTATTGTGATGCCTCCAGCTTTGTTCTTTTTGCTTAGGATTACTTTGGCTATTGGGCTCTTTTTTGGTTCCATACGATTTTTAGAAAAGTTTTTTCCTAATTCTGTGAAGAATGTCATTGGTAGTTTGATAGGAGTAGCACTGAATCTGTAAAATGCTTTGGGCAGTATGAACATTTTAACAATATTGATTCTTCCTATCAGGAGCATGGAATGTTTTTCCATTTGTGTCATCTCTGATTTATTTGAGCAATATTTTATAATTCTTGTTGTAGAGATCTTTCACCTTCCTGGTTAACCGTATTTCTAGGTATTTTACTTTTTTTTTCTTTTGCTATAATGAATGGGATTGTGGTCTCGACTTGGCACTCAGCTTGGATGTTGTTGGGTATAGAAAACCACTGATTTTTGTATATTGATTTTTGTATCCTGAAATTTTGCCGAGTTGCTCATCAGATCTAGGAGCTTTTGGGCAGACTATGGGGTTTTCTAGGTATAAAAATCATATCTTCTGCAAATAGATACAGTTTGATTTCCTGTTTGGATGCCTTTTATTTCTTTCCGTTGCCTGATTGTTCTGGTCAGGACCTCCAGTACTATGTTGAATAGAAGTGATGAGAGTGGGCATCTTTGTCTCGTTCCAGTTCTCAAGGGGAATTCTTCCAGCTTTTGCCCATTCAGTATGATGCTGGCTGTGGGGTTTGTCATAGGTGGCTCTTATTATTTTGAGGTATGTTCCTTCAGTGCCTGGTTTGTTGAGGGTTTTTAACATGAACAGATGCTGAATTGTATTGAAAGCCTTTTCTGCATCTACTGAGATGATCACATGGTTTTTGTTTTTAGTTCTGTTTATGTGATGAATCACACTTACTGATTTGCGTATGTTGAACCAACCTTGCATCCTAGGGATAAAGCCTACTTGATTGTGGTGAATTCACTTTTTGATGTGCTGCTGGATTCAGTTTGCTAGTATTTTGTTGAGGATTTTTGCATCAATGCTCATCAAACATATTGGCCTCAGGTTTTCTTTTTGTGTTGTTTCTCTGCCAGGTTTTGGTATCAGAATGATGCTGAATGATGCTGGCCTTATAGAATGAGTTAGGGAGAAGTTCCTCCTCCTCAATTTTTTTTTTTTGAATAGTTTCAGTAGGAATGGTACCAACTCTTCTTTACATGTCTGGTAGAATTTGGCTGTGAATCCATCTGGTCCTGGGCTTTTTTTGGTTGATGGGCTTTTAATCACTGGTTCAATTTTGGAACTCATTCTTGGTCTGTATGGGGTTTTAATTTCTTCCTGGCTCAATCTTGGGAGGTTCTATATTTCCAGAAATTTATCCATTTCTTCTAGGTTTTCTAGTTTTTGTGCATAGAGGTGTTCATAATAGTCTCTGGGTGTTGTTTTTTTTTTTTAAATTTCTGTGGGGTCGGTGGTAATGTTCCCTTTGTCATTTCTGATTGTGTTTATTTGGATCTTCTCTTTTAAATTAGTCTAGCTAGTAGTCTATTAATCTTATTTATTCTTTCAAGAGCCAACTTATGATTTCATGATTTCATTGATCTTTTGTATGGTTTTTCACTTCTCAATTTCATTCTATTTAGCTTGGATTTTGGTTATTTCCTGTCTTCTGCTAGCTTTGGGGTTGATTTGCTCTGGTTTTTCTAGTTCCTCTAGGTATGATGTTAGCTTGTTCTTTCTAGATCTTTCTAACTGTTTCATGTGGGTGTTTTGCACTGTAAACTTTTAACCCTGCTTTAGCTGTGTCCCAGAGATTCTGGTATTTTCTGTCTTTGTTCTCATTAGTTTCAAAGAATTTCCTGAGTTCTGCCTTAATTTCATTGTTTACTCAGAAGTCATCAGGAGCAGGTTGTTTAATTTCCATGTAATTGTATGATTTTTAGTGATCTTCTTAGTATTAATTTCTATTGTTTTTGTGCTGTGGTCCAAGAGTGTGGTTAATATAATTTTTGTTTTTTTTGTATTTGCTGAGAATTGTTTAATGGCTGATTGTGTGGTCAGTTTTTAGAGTATGTGCCAGGTGCAAATGAGAAGAATGTATATTCTGCTGTTTTGGGGTGGAGAGCTCTGTAGATGTCTGTTAGGTCCATTTGGTTAAGTGTCAAGTTTAGGTCACAACTATCTTTGTTAGTTTTCTGCCTCAATGATCTGTCTAATACTGTTAATGGGGTGTTGAAGCCTCCCACTATTATTGTGTGGTTATTTAAGTCTCTTTGTAGGTCTCTAAGAACTTGTTTCATGAGTCTGGATGCTCCTGTGTTGATTGCATACATACTTGGGATAGTTAAATCTTCATGTTGAATTGAACCCTTTACCTTTATGTAATGCTCTTATTTGTCTTTTTAAATCATTGTTGGCTTAAGGTCTGTTTTGTCTGACATTAGAATAGCAATCTCTGTTTTTTTTATTTTTCATTTGCTTGCCAGAGTTTTCTCCACCCCTTTACATTGAGCCTATGGATGCCGTTGCATGTGAGATGGGTCTATAAAGACAGCATACAGTTGGCTGTGCATGGTGGTTGCCGCCTGTAATCCTAGCACATTGGGAGGCCTAGGCAGGCAGATCTCGAGGTCAGGAGATCGAGACCATCCTGGCTAACATGGTGAAAATCCATCTCTACTAAAAATACAAAAAATTAGCTGGGCATGGTGGCGCCTGCCTGTAGTCCCAGCTACTCAGGAGGCTGAGACAGGAGAATTGCTTGAACCCAGGAGCTGAGATCACGCCACTGCACTCCAGCCTGGGTGACAGAGCAAGACTGCGTCTCAAAACAAAACAAAACAAAAAAACAGCATACGGTTGGGTCTTATTTATCCAACTTTCTGCTGCCTTTTAATTGGGGCATTAAGCCCGTTAATATTGATATGTGTGGATTTGATCCTGTCGTTGTGTTGTTTAGCTGGTTATTTTGCAGACTTGATTGTGTAGTTGCTTTATAGTGTCAGTGGTCTATGTACTTAAGTGTGTTTTTGTGGTGGCTGCTAACAGTCTTTCATTTGGATGTTTAGTAGCACCTTAAAGACCTCTTGTAAGGCAGGTAACAAATTCCCTTAGCATTTGCTTGTCTGAAAATGATCTTATTTCTCCTTCACTTATGAAACTTAGTTTGGCTGGATATGAAATTCTTGGTCTTAGTTTCTTTAAGAATGCTGGATATAGGCCCTCAAGCCCTCAAATATAGAGTTTCTGCTGAAAGGTCCTCTGTTGGCCTGATGGGGTTCCCTTTGCAGGTGGCCTGCCCCTTCTCTCTAGCTGCCTTTAATATTTTTTGTTTCACGTTGATCTTAGAGAATCTGATGACTAGGTGTCTTGGGGATGGTTGTCTTGTATGTATCTTATAGGGGTTCTCTGCATTTCCTGAATTTGAATATTGGCCTCTCTAGTGAGGTTGGGGACGTTTTTGTGGATGATATTTTCAAATATGTTTTCCAAGTTGCTTGTTCTCTATCCCTGTCTTACAGGGATGCCAGTGAGGCATAGATTTGGTCTCTTTACATAATCCCATATTCCTCAGAGGTTTTGTTCTTTTTTATTCTTTTTTCTTTGTCTCAGTTAATTTGGAGAACCAGCCCTGTGAGATTCTTTTCTCAGCTTGGTCTATTCTGCTGTTAATACTTGCAATTTGTATTATGAAATTCTTAGAGTGAGTTTTTCAGTGCTATCAGATCAGTTTGATTCTTTCTTAAAGTGGCCATTTTGTCTTTTAGCTCTTGTACCATTTTATTGTATTCCTTAGATTTCTTGGATTGGGTTTTGAGTTTCTCCTGAATTTCAATGATTTTCATTCCTATCTATATTCTGAATTCTACGTCTGTAATTTCAGCCTGGTTAAGAACCATTGCTGGGGAACTAGTATAATTGTTTGGAGGTAGGAAGACACGCCAACTTTTTGAGTTGCCAGAGTTCTTGCACTGGTTCTTTCTCATCTGTATGGACTGATGTTCCTTTAATCTTTGAAGCTGCTGTCTTTTGGATGGGTTTTTTTTCTTTGATGCCCATGGGGGTTTGATTGTGGAATAAGGTGGGTTCAGTTGACTGTCTTCACTTCTGGAAGATTTCAGGGGGCCCAGGCCCAGCTCAGAACTCCTGGACTGTGTGCTCTAACTGTGGGGGGCTAGAGTTAGAGCACATAATTTTGTGTGTCCCCAGCTTTGTTCTCTGGCCCTTCGACATTAGAAATCTGTTGCACTGGAGGGGTGAAGGTGTTCCTGGTTCACTGGCCATAATACTCCAATGGGGTTGCTGGCCAAAGCAATTCACTGGGGTGATGGCAGTGGGATCTGTGCTGCTCATGAATGCCAGCAGCCATGATGGCATGGTGGGGTGCTTGTGCATTGACTGGGGCAGGGGTGCTGGTGGGAGCCCTTTGTTTTCACAGGTGTCACCTTTGTTTTCACAGGTATTGTATACTGGCAAAATATTTTGGTGTTGTGTTTTGGGCTGTGATCTAGTAGGTAGTGTTTAAGAGTATTAGCTGGCAGGCTCTTAACGCTGCAGCACAACTCATTTGTGTTTTGGCATGGTTGGTAGTAGTGCTCTGGGGTGAAAAGGGAAAGTGATGACCCCCTACCCTAGTCGGCTCTTGGGCCTTGGAGGAGCCCCCTTTGACTGGCTCTGAGTCACATTTCTTTTGTTGGGTGTTTTGAATCACGGGGCTCTTTTAAGCAGAGGCCATGGTTGGCAGACAGGCCATATGCTTGCCAGGTCAACCCTGCAGCAAGAATTACACTCTGCCCCTCCACTGCCTTGCATACCTGGGCAGATATCTCACCTCTCTCAGTGATCTGAAAGGGAGGGCTTCTCCCTCCTTGGGCATCACTCAGGTCTGCACGTCCTACTCAGCTAAGAGCTGTGGGACTGGATGTGGTCACCTAGTCTGCTGTCTAGATACTTCCTAGGGGAACACGGGGTTGTGCCTGCCCCCATAGTTGGGGCAGAAGGGAGACCACTGAGCTGGACACTCTAGCAGGCATGGCCTGTCTGGCTACCAGCAGCAGGGGTGGGTGGGAGTCACCTACCCTGCTGTCAGGGTGTTTCCTGGGGCAACAGGAAGCTGTGGCTGCCAGCTGATTTCAGGCAGCAGTGGGACTGTTGGGCTGAAGGCTAGCACCAAGTCTTGTATGGCAAGGCAGAGTGCAATAATCTTACTGCTCCCAGGCAGGACCGTGGCCTCTACTGGGGATATGGTACTGGTGTCATTCTGTTCCAGAGTCCAAGGCTTATAGAGATCCCCATGGACTTGAGAGTGGTCACTGCAGAAACTCTGGGGTGGCTCTCTGCCTCAGTTTAGAAGCATGGGGTGGGGCCAGGGGAACCAGGGGAATTCTCCCAATCCTAGTCTAGCACAGGTTCCTGTGTACAGTCCTCCAGGGAACTCTCACTCACTCATCCTTTTCCATATTGAGGAGCTTTTCCTGGCTCCATGCTTGTTGTGGGAAGTCAGGGACCCCAAACAGAGGGACCGGCTGGAGCCGTGACAGAGGAACATAAATTGTGAAGATTTCATGGACATCTATCAGTTCCCCAAATTAATACTTTTATAATTTCTTATGCCTGTCTTTACTACAATCTCTGAACATAAATTGTGAAGATTTCATGGACATTTATCAGTTCCCAAATAATACTCATAATTTCTTATGCCTGTCTTTAATCTCTCAATCCTGTTATCTTTGTAAGCTGATAATGCACGTCACCTCAGGACTACTGTTGTACAAATTGATTGTAAAACGTGTGTTTGAACAATATGAAATCAGTGCACGTTGAAAAAGAACAGAATAACAGTGATTTTCAGGGAACAAGGGAAGACAACCATAAGGTCTGAGTGCCTGTGGGGTCGGGCAGAATAGAGCCATATTTTTCTTCTTGCAGAGAGCCTATAAACGGATGTGCAAATAGGGAAGATATCGCTGAATTCTTTTCCTAACAAGGAATATTAATAATTAAGACCCTGGGAAAAGAATGCATTCCTGGGGGGAGGTCTATAAATGGCTGCTCTGGGAGTGTCTGTCTGATGCGGTTGAGGTAAGGACTGAAATATGCCCTGGTCTCCTGCAGTATCCCCAGGCTTATTAGGTGGGGAAGAAACCCTACCCTGGTAAATTTGAGGTCAGACCGGTTCTGTGCTCTTGAACTCTGTTTTTTGTTGTTTAAGATGTTTCTCAAGACAATACGTGCACAGCTGAACATAGACCCTTATCAGGAGTTTTTGATTTCGCCCTTTGCCTTGTGACCTTTGCTTTGCCCTTTGCCTTGTGATCTTTACTGGTCTCGGAAGCATGTGATCTTTGTTCTCCTTTTTGCCCTTTGAAGCATGTGATCTTTGTGACCTACTCCCTGTTTGTACACTCCCTCCCCTTTTAAAGTCCTTAATAAAAACCTGCTGTTTTTGCGGCTCAGGTGGGCCTCATGATCCTACCAATATGTAATGTCTCCCCCGGAGGCCCAGCTGTAAAATTCTTCTCTTTGTACTCTTTCTCATTATTTCTCAGCTGGCTGACACTTAGGTAAAATAGAAAGAACCTATGTTGAAATATTGGGGGTGGGTTCCCCCAATATGCACTGATCCCAGAGGAGCTGCTGCCCAGCTTTGCTCCTCTCTGCCCTCTGTGTCCCCTTGCTGCCTGGATGAATTCTGACATGGTTTCTTAGATGATCAGCTAGTAGGGTCAGTGTTCACCAATGCTGTTGTTTCCTATCTGTGAGAGCGGCACATATGAGCAGCTTCTAGTTCACCATCTAGTTCACCATCTTGACCCAACCCCCTGACAGTACCTTTAATTAAAGCTCAGTTTTAAGTCTTTTTACCCAACTTTTACATTTAAAAATATGTAAAGCTCCAGAAAAATTGTATGAAGAGTGTAAAAACATCCATATGCCACTTGCCTAGACTCATCAATGTTAAAATTATGGCAAAATGTACATAAGATAAAATTTACCATTTAACCTTTTTTTTTCTTTTTTTTGAGATGGAGTCTCGCTCTGTCGCCCAGACTGGAGTGCAGTGGCGCGATCTCGGGTCACTGCAAGCTCCACCTCCCAGGTGCCCGCCACCACACCCGGCTAATTTTTTGTATTTTTAGTAGAGATGGGGTTTCACTGTGTTAGCCAGGATGATCTCGATCTCCTGACCTCATGATCCACCCACCTTGGCCTCCCAAAGTGCTGGAATTACAGGCATGAGCCACCGCGCCCGGCTCCCATTTAACCATTTTTAAGTGGACAGCTCAGTGGCATTAAGTGCATTCACATTATTGGGCAACCATTGCCACCATCCATCTTCAGAACTTTTTCATCTTTCCAAACTGAAATGCTATACCTGTTAAACACTAACCCTCCATTTCTTCCATTCTTGATGATCACCATTCTATTTTCTGTCTCTGTGAAGTTGACTACTCAAGGTGCCTTGCATAAATGGAATAATACAATGTTTGTCCTTCTGTGACAGGCTTAATACACTTAGCATAATGCCTTTGAGGCTCATCCATGTTGGGGCATGTATGAGAATTTATTCCTTTTTTAAAGCTGAGTAATATTCCATTGCATGTAGATACCACATTTTGTTTATCCATTTATCCATTAATGACATTTGGGTTGTTTACACATGTTAGCTACTATAAATAATGCCACCATGAACATTGACATACAACTATCTGTTCACATCCCTGCTTCCAGTTCTTTTGGTTATATACCTAGAAATGGAATTGCTGCGTCATATAAAAATTAAAATTCAATCTTTAATTTTTTGAGGAGTGGCCATACTATTTTCCTTATGACTGTATCATTTTACATTTCCACAAGCAATGCACAAAGTTTCCAATTTCTCCACAGCCTTGCCAACACTTGTTATTATTATTTATAATAGCTATCCTAATGGGCATGAAGGTTCACCAATTTAAAACGCTATTACATCACAGGATTTTTAAAATTCTGCCATTCCTGCCTTCTATTATTTTGGATTAATATATCAAAATGGTTCATATGTCCTTTTGCATACTGGCCATTTTTCCTACAATTCATTCCAGGTTTTTTTACATTATGATAAGCTTAATTTAGGTATTGGAGGATTGACTATTCCAAGATGATGTTAATTAGGTGATGTTCTGGTAAGCAATACTCAGTAGGCCTTATTGGTAACATCACTGAAACTACAAGGGTAACATTCATGGGAAGACCAATACTTTCCATTTATCCTTGTTGATAGTTGCTTCATTGAGTAGTGTGCAGTTTTAACAGCAGAATTAAATTACATCTTTAAATTCTATTTCTGATTAACAATAGATTGTTTGTATCATTTTCCTGAAACAGGCTGACATATGACCAAAGTAATCTTCTGAAAAGTAATTTAGAATTAGTTGTATATCTTCTTTTATATATACCTAAATAAATCATTTTACAGCAAATCCTGGATGATAGACACTATGGTTTGTGATTTTGCCTTTTTAATTTAGTTACAAGATTTTGCCAGATACTCAAAAGGCAATTTCAGGATCCCTCATTAAATCCTCACATCTAGCAATATAAAAGAAGTTGAGTAAAACTGGCTGTATTCTAAAGCCTTACTTCCTTCCTTTGACGATGAGTATAATGGGTTAGATAAAGGCTCCTATGCTTTAGGATATTGGTGAATAGCCGTCAAACATGCTGGTACTTGCCTAAGTCGATTTGTGCTAGGCCATTAGGTGATACAGTCATGTCTCTCAATAGAGTTTTTAACGCTTTTATTTATACTTTTTAAATTTTTGGCTTCCATGAAATGACCTTCACTGTGTTCTAGAACTGTATTTCTGTTCAAGTGTGTATTTAATCACTATATTGTCCCTAAGCAAATAAAAGAGAATTTTTACCAGGATCTTGCCATAAACATAAAGATATGATCTTATAGTCTTCTTAAGACAGATTATATAATCATTTATGTTCCATTGCCTTACCTTGATTAAAGATTTTAGCAGACAAGCACTGACATTACATGATTTCTCATAACATTGACATAATTTCTATGTAAGTTGATATCAAGGTCAGATGGTTTCATAATGACAAAAATCTTTTAAAGTTTTGTCCTCAATGGTGGGAATGTTAAAGTGTTGTTCCGTCTCTGTTTGATAAAGCTGGCATCATTACTTCTCTTCGTAGGTACTGAGGACTTTAAAAGGAAGCTTACAGATGAAACAACTTTTAATTTTATCTTAAAGGAAAAAGGATATTAATAAACAATTTAGAAATAAATGGATCAGAGATGGGCAATATGCCACATTTAAGGAGAGTGCTCAACATTTAATCTCTGTTTTCTTTAATGTTAAACTTACAATACCCAGTTAAGTTAGCACTAGTCAAAAATAGAAATTTTAATAATTCAGAAACTCCTTTGATTTCATTTAAAGTCATACTGTTCAAGTTTCTAGAACTAACTCATTTTGTGTTTGCTGTGGTTAGATGTAGTATCTACCCCTTGGACTGCAGAACTTGGAGGTGACCAGCTGAGAACCATGACCTACACTATAGTCCTTAATAGTCCACTTACTGGAAAATGCACCACTGCCACTGAAAAGCAGGTACGTCTGCTTTGTCAGTGTCCAGAAGAGTCATGTGTGGGGGAAGAGAGAAGATGCCTGTTATAGTTCACCAATTTACAAGACAGTTTCAGTAAACAAATGGCAAGAAAAAAGGGACGAGAAACTGTTACAGGTTAAAAGAGACTTAAAAGGCATGTGAATCATATCAACCCACTCCTAATTCAAACAAACCACTTGTTAAAAGGTATTTATAAGATTTCAGGAATTGTTTATTTTTTATGTATAGTAATGGTATTACAGCTGTGTATTAAAGAAAATCATATTTATTTTAAAAGAGATATATGGAAGAATCCATAAAGAGATATAGTGAAGTATTTATGGATGACATTATATTGATGTCTAGGATTTCCTTTAGAAGTCGTCTAGCCAGGCAGAGGATGGTGGCAGAGGCAGGGAATATGGGACGGAGGACAAAGGAAGCAAGACTGGGCAGGAGTTAGTGTTGCTGAAGCTAGTTAATGAGCTCACGAGGGTCATTATACTTCATTTCTACTCTTTCATATATTCAATTTTGTTTTTGTTTTTGAGACGGAGTCTTCCTGTTGCCCAAGCTGGAATGCAGTGGCATAACCTCGGCTCACTGCAGCCTCTGCCCCCGGGGTTCAAGCGATTCTCCTGCCTCAGCCTCCTGAGTAGCTGGGATTATAGACACATACCACCACGCCTGGCTAATTTTTGTATTTTTCGTAGAGACAGGGTTTCACCATGTTGGTCGGGCTGGTCTTGAACTCCTGACCTCATGATCTGCCTGCCTCAGCCTCCCAAAGAAAATAGTTTTTTAAAAAGAATACCACTTTTTTCTGGTTGCAGCGTAGCACGGTTAGGTTCTCTAGTTCACGCTCGCAGCCATGCGGTCCAATGGCCCACTGCAGTCGGTGCAGTCTTTGGACGCAAGAAGACAGCCACAGCTGTGGCGCACTGCAAACGTGGCAATGTTCTCATCAAGGTGAACGGGCGGCCCCTGGAGATGATTGAGCCGCGCATGCTACAATACAAGCTGCTGGAGCCAGTTCTGCTTCTCGGCAAGGAGCGATTTGCTGGTGTGGACATCCGTGTCTGTGTGAAGGGTGGTGGGCAAGGAGCGATTTGCTGGTGTGGACATCCGTGTCTGTGTGAAGGGTGGTGGGCATGTGGCCCAGATTTATGCTATCTGTCAGTCCATCTCCAAAGCCCTGGTGGCCTATTACCAGAAATATGTGGATGAGGCTTCCAAGGAGGAGATCAAAGACATCCTCATCCAGTATGACCAGACCCTGCTGGTAGCTGATCCCCGTCGCTATGAATCCAAAAAGTTTGGAGGCCCTGGTGCCTGTGTTCGCTACCAGAAATCCTACCGATAAGCCCATCATGACTATCAAAATTCACCTGCATAATAAATAGTTTTTGAGGGACTTTAAAGTTTTAAGAACTGTGAAAAAAAAAAAAAGAATACCAGGCCAGTTGTGGTGGCTCATCCCTGGAATACGAGCACTTCGAGAGGCCCAGGTGGGAGGATCACTTGAGACCACGAGTTTGAGATCAGACTGCACAACACAGTGACACTTTGTCTTTAGAAAAAATAAAATTAACCAGGCATGATGGTGTGTGCCTATAGTCCCACCTACTTGGGAGGCTGAGGCAGGAGGATCACTTGAACCCGGGAATTTGAGATTACAGCAAGCTATGCTCTAGCCACTGCACTCCAGCCTGGGCAACAGAGCTAGACCCTGTCTCAAAAAAAAAAAAAAAGGAACACTACTGAAATCTGGTTTACAGAATTGTTGCAAGAGTTAGGGGCCAAATAACTAGATGGCTGCTTTGACACCTGGGAAGAGATTGAGTTTTTGAAATTGAATACTGTACGAGGTATTTAATGCTCTTTATCTGTGACCAGAGTGGCAGTGTCTTACAGTGGAGTGTGTGTTTAGCCAATTTGTGTTG
Organism: Mandrillus leucophaeus; assembly: GCF_000951045.1. Lineage (NCBI taxonomy): Eukaryota > Metazoa > Chordata > Mammalia > Primates > Cercopithecidae > Mandrillus > Mandrillus leucophaeus. Next base: position 589,602 of record NW_012108419.1, read on the forward strand.
AAGTATCTGATTTGCAAGTAGTCTGAAAACATCTCAACATCTGAACTAGTTGTGCTCTTGTAGTTTTGTCCATTATCATTAAAAAGAACATATTTCCATACCTTTAAACAATTCTTAAAAGATTATCAAACGTAAGAAAAGTCTGGTATTTTGGTATTGGGGAGTCTTTGAAAACTTTGGAACCCCTCCCCCGCCACCCCCTTAAAGGATAGGTAGAAAAGGTATGGTTAAAATGAGAAAGGTTTGGCCAGTGACCATTTAAAATCCTGTTTAGGAAAAGCAGTGTTTTGTTTGGTTACTACCCTCCTTGACTTTTTTGATGAAGGGTGGTTGAATTTTGATTAATTTTGAGGTGGAATCCTTACTTCATTCAATTGATTTTTGAATTGTTCACCTAACAGGAACACTTAAAACTCTGTAACTTATAGTACACATAAGAGATTATATGGTTTGTCCTCAAGGCTAAAAGAAAAAACAATTTGATAGTGAAATAAATGACACAGGGGCAGCAAATACGATTTCTGTAAGTCCCTTTCTCTCTTTAAGAGACGTGGTTTCACTCTGTCGCTCAGGCTGGTGTGTAGCGGTGTAATCATAGTTCACTGCAGCCTCAAACTCCTGGGCTCAAATGATCTTCCCACCTCATTCTACCAAGTAGCTGGGACTACAGGCGTGTGCCACCAAGCCCAGCTAATTTTTTCCTTTTTCGTTTCTTTTTCTTTCTTTTTTTGGAGACAGTCTTGCTGTGTCTCGCAGGCTGGAGCACAGTGAGGCGATCTTGCTCACTGCAACCTCACCTCCTGGGTTCAAGTGATTCTCCTGCCTCAGCCTACCCCCGAGTAGCTGGGATTACAAGGCATGTGCCACCACACCTGGCCAATTTTTGTATTTTTAGGAGAGATGGAGTTTTGCCATGTTGGCCAGGCTGGTCTTGAACTCCTGGCCACAAGTGATCTGCGCACATTGGCTTCCCAAAGTGCTAGGATTACAGGCATGAGCCACTGCATCTGGCCTAATTCTTTATTTTTTAGGTTTTTTTTTTTTTTAGAGGCTGGGTGTTTTTATATTGGCCAGGCTGGTCTCGAATTCCTGACCTTAAGTGATCCTCCCACCTCGGCCACCCAAAGCGCTGGGATTATAGGCATGAGCCGCCATACCCGGCCCTCTTTTTCTCAATTTATAGACAACAGAGTCAGCATGTAGGCTCTTCTAGCTTTGTCTATAGGTTTCTCATGTCTTTTTTAAGTTTTGAGAAGGAATCCTAGTATACATGTTCTAAATTGGCAAGAAGATTCATATATTAACCATATACATACAAACATTTTTTATCTTATTTTGGCAGACACTGTATAAAGAAAGTCAGGAAGCACGGTTTTATTTGGTAGATTCAGAAGTACTGACACATGATGTCCCCTACCATGATTACTTCTATACCGTGAACAGATACTGTATCATCCGATCTTCAAAACAGAAGTGCAGGCTAAGGTGAGCTGCTGTAAATGAGTGTGTTAGGATAGTCTAGATTATATCCTGGTAATTTATTCATCCTGAATTCTTAGCAGTAGCTTTACACAACAGTTTTATTTCTTGCTCAAATTACATTTCCAACGGTGGTCAGCAGAGGAGTGGGGCGTCTCACCTAAGGTCCCTGCTTGGTGAAGGCTTTGACATCCGGAGCTACGTGATCCAGAATATGTGTTGTTTCAGTTGCCACAGGAAGAGAAAGCTGTAGAATTGTGTACACAATCCATTGACCAGAACCAGTCACGTGACCTTGTTTAATGGCAAAGGGGCTGGGAGTTTTGTGGGAGTGCTCAGTGAGCAGTAATTGGCTGTGCTGCAGTGGGAAATGAGAAATGTCTGTGCATTACAGAGAGCGATGGACTTGGCCTAGTCTGGTTAATGTAGTTACTTTCACCTAGTGTATGACCACTAGAGATTTTTTATACAAGGAATTTAGAAAATTTGGTATTTATTTTGAGACTTTATTGCTATTTAGATAAATAAAATTTAGGGCTAGAGAAAGGAAATAAGTAAAATGGCAAGTACTTAGAAGGAAAATTTGATGAAATTATTAGCGGCACACATTGATTTTTTTAAATAAAAGTTATCAATGAACGCATTTTGTTTTATAATATTAATGACTTTGAATCTTTTTGGCTTTCCACTGAATACAATCTTACATTTAATTGTAACACAAATATAACTGAAGTCTGCTCTTTAAATAAATATTCTTTCCTTCTCATTCTACTAGAGTTTCCACAGATGTGAAATATAGAAAACAGCCATGGGGCCTTGTCAAATCTTTAATTGAAAAGAATTCCTGGAGTTCTTTGGAGGACTATTTCAAACAGCTTGGTTTGTAAATTTTTTTATTTATCTATTTTTGTAAAGATGGACTTTATTAACAAAATGGATTGATTCTTCATTTGGATTCATAACAGGAAACTGGTCAATGATGTTGGAACGACTCCCACTACAGTGGTTCCCACTGTTCCACTTTTTCTGCCACTTGGGGAATTTCAAAACTTTTAATTTTCATTGGTCAAACACTTTTTTTTATTTTTAATTGTTTTTTTGAGATGGAATCTTGCTTTGTCACCCAGGCTGGAGTGCAGTGGCGCGATCTTGGCTTACTGCAACCTCTGCCTCCTGAGTTCAAGCAATTCTCCTGCTTCAGCCTCCCGAGTAGCTGGAACTAACTACAGGCACGTGCCACCATGCCCGGCTAATTTTTGTATTATTAGTAGAGACGGGGTTTCACCATGTTGATCAGGCTGGTCTCGAACTCCTGACCTCATGATCTGCCCGCCTCAGCCTCCCAAAGTGCTGCGATTAGTGAGGCACCACCGTGCACGGCTGAACAAACACTGACATAATGCTTATTATATCCCAGACATATATAATAAAGTTCTATGTGTTTTACAAATATTAACTCATTTCATACTCAGAACAAGGTACAATTATTATTTTTCATTTTATTAAAAAAGGAAATTGAAACACAGGGAGGTTAAGTAACTTTTATCAAGATCACACAGTTAAGAGCTCTCATACCCCTTTGCCTCTGTAAGGAGCCAAGGAGGCTGACTGCATAACCTGCTCGTAGATACACACCTGTGCTGTCTAACCTCTGGGGAGTCCTCAGGGTCACCTTCCTTATCAGATGCAGCCTTCCTGGGCTTATACAGGGCCACTTGGCAATGATAGTACATACATCTGTGGATTTAGTGGAGGTGAGTACTAGAGACTGACTAGAGAAAACGATACAGTGGTTCTCTTTGGATATTTCTTAACATATACATGGGAGAAATATATATATATATATATTTACACACACACACATATGAGCATAATTTAAGTTTAGTTGAAGAAAAGCTGGTGGTCAGTCAACTCAAGGTAATTTAAGGCTTATCATCTAGTTGGCTGATAATTTTCCTTGCCTTTCTTCCTTGTCTATTTCACTATTAAATTCTTCATCAGGAGCAGAGAAAAATGAAACTCAAAAATTAGTTTGGCCCCTGAATAAGTTTCTAATAAAAAATTATGGCAGAGGAACAGGTTGAAAATGATAAAAATAAGGTTTTTAGGTTGTTTACAGATTTTCTCTGCTAGTGCTTCCTTTCTTGCAAACCCTTGTTGAAAATTAGAACTAGTATATGCTACTCCTTCCTGTAAGGTTGAGAAGTGCCATAATCTGTCTCTGAAATCTTTCTAATGATCCAGTGTAAGTGGGGTGGCCTGTTGTTTCCATAACTGAAATCATTACATTAATATGTATTAATAACATAGCACATGGCAAATTTGCTCTGATGATCCCGTCACTTATTAATACACATTCTTCCTGGAATAATGAAACCTCATTATGGGGTCATTGTACTCTCTAAAGCTTTTCATTAAGTGTAAAATTTAAATCTAGGCCATAAGAACCTAAGGAATTCGTTAAAGAAAATTATCAAAAATCACCAGCAAAAACCAGTATCTTAAAGTTGAGGAGCTTTCCCCACTATCTAAAGATTGTTTTTTTTTTTTTTTCTTAGAATCAGATTTGTTAATTGAAGAATCTATGTTAAATCAGGCCATTGAAGACCCTGGAAAACTTACTGGCCTACGAAGGAGAAGGCGAGCATTCAACCGAACAGCAGAAACAGTTCCTAAACTTTCTTCCCAGCATTCCTCCGGACATGTGGGCTTAGGTGCCAAAGGGGATATTACAGGTAGTTGTCACCTGGTAAACAGAGATGAAAGACTTATACTTTAGTTGTAGGAAGCAGAATGTGCCTCTTGTTTGTAAGATATGTCAGGAGGTCTCTGTTTCTTCCCTCCTTTTTTGATAATGTTTATCAAACTCTGATTTCCTTAAAGATAACTAATATGTAAGTATAAAGGGGCAGTTGCAAAATGGCAAGCCTATAACCAATATATTTTATTTGGCCCACGTGTCATTTCAAAAATTGGACATTAAATTTTTTAAAAAATTTTACCTATTTTTTCCAGATAGGGTCTCGTTTTGTTGTCCATGCTGTAAGTGGCACAATCATGGCTCAGTGTAACCTCGAGCTCCTGGACTCAAGTGAACCTCCTGCCTCAGCTTCCTGAGTAGCTGAGATTACAGGTGTGCACCACCATACCTGGCTAAAATTGGACCTTTTTATATAAAAACTCAGATCTGACAGCCCAGCACTGAAATCCCTTCATGGCAGCAGTTGGTTGGAGCATAGTAGTAGCTGCCCTGTTAGATTATGTGCGCCCCAGCTTGCCACAGCCCCCACCACAATCACCACTCTGCCAAGTTCTGAACCACTTTGCTCATTTATTTGCTGCCTAGCATTTATAGATATTCAATTTCCATGTTTGAGTGTGCTGCTCTCTTAATCCTTATATACTGTCAGGGCCAGCCCAGCAAAACTGCAAAGATAAAATTGGACTTTTATTATCTTCATTCTCAATTTTGAACACATCTTACTTTTAATAACTGTTATTCTCTTCCTCTTGAAGGTATAAAACTGTCATAGCTTCTCATCCTCTTATCAGATCTTCCTTTGAGGCTTGGAGTTTAGTGTGACTATGTTTATCCACTATTTAATATTAATGGCTGTTTAATTTTGGAATTTAAAAGTTTGGGTAACAATGAATAGGTGATAATGTTTTATTTTGTTTTGTTTTTTAATGAGGGAAGCATTTAATGTAAGCCCAGTTCAAATATTAGTTGGAGAGATATTTGCTTATTGATTATTAGCTACTTAGTTATCAAGCATGTCGTATTGAATTGCTTATTTAATTTCAGAGTAATTTGCAATATAGGCCAAATTTAAGGAGTGCTGTAAGCTTTCTCTTTGTAGATTTGTTTCATATTACTCAGGATGTCAGAAATTTAAAAAGGGGTGCAGGGAATTTACCCTAAATCACTTTATCTTTACAAATAACTTTTAAAATTTCTTTTTTGGTTCTTTTCAAATGAGTATGAAATTTCTGTCAGTTGAGGGCCGGGCGTGGTGTCTCACGCCTGTAATCCCAGCACTTTGCAAGGCCGAGGCGGGCGGATCACTTGAGGTCGGGAGTTCAAGACCAGCCTGACCAACATGGAGAAACCCCATCTCTAATAAAAATACAAAAATTAGCTGGGCGCAGTGGCGCGCACCTGTAATCCCAGCTACTCAGGAGGCTGAGGCAGGAAAATCGATTGAACCCGGGAGGCAGAGGTTGCAGTGAGCTGAGATCGTGCCATTGCACTCCAACCTGGGCAACAAGAGTGAAACTCCGTCTCAAAAATAAATAAATAAATAAATTGGATCAGTTGTAATCACAGTTCTCATTCTAATGCAGCCTTTTTCTTGTGATCTACAGGAAAGAAAAAGGACATGGAAAACTATAACGTCACTCTTATTGTGGTGATGAGTATTTTGTAAGTATTTGTTGTGAATGCTTATTTTGCTTGTGTCAGCATTTATCTTTAACTAGTTTCCAAAAGAATTTGAATGTATTTGTATATTATTGTGTAGAAATGGCCACTATTTGACTATTGCTGGCCTATAAAAATAGCAATTTTATAGATTTCAGATTTTTAGCTTTATATATGATTTTAAGAAGAATTGTTAAATTTGAGGAAATATAAAGTGCTCATTCAACAAATGTTTTTATTTTTTAGCTAATCTGATTAATTTACACCATCATAGGTTTTTATGGGGAGTTCCCTAAATTTAAAGGGAATATTGATATATACATGCTGGGGAAGTCCCAATAATACTTTTTTCCTCTATTTGGTTGGACAAATGGTTCTTAGATAACTCTGCTGGGCCTAAGAATCACTTGGGGTGCTTGCTAAAATGCAGATTTCTTGACCCCTGTCTCAGAGATTGATTCAGTAGTTCTTGAGTAGGCATCAGGAATCAGTATTTTAAAACATACACCCCAGGTTATTCTGATGCAAGTGATATGAGCATTACCTGTTAAAAAATACTGGGACAATGTCTGAATCCCAGGGTATTCTATAGGAATCCACTCAGCCAGTCATATTTAGAATACTAATATCTACGTGGCTCTATATGAATCTTGAGGCATTCTGTTAGATTTAATTGAATTGGTTCTGACTTAGTGATATATTGAAGGTGATAATTTTTTGGATTGGAGCTTCAATATTAGCTGGTTTTTTTTTTCTAATTATAGATTTCAGAACATAGAAGATGTTTGTTGTTCCTTTGGGCTTTATGGAAGATTTTTATGTTCTGCTTAAATCAGTTTTTTATGACAGTTCTGAATAGCAAATATTATCAGTGTTCTTTTGCATTACTTTACAGAAAATGTTTACTGAAAAGTTGGAATATTAATCTGTATACTATTTCAATGCCATAATAATTTCAAAGATTGGATTTTCTTGCTACTATCTTAAGTTTTTTAAAATAAATCTTCTTGATGAGTAAAAGTGAATAAGGTCAAGTTAATATTTTAATAGAAAAAGTAGAGAGATATGATGCCACCTATATATTTGCATATATATATATATATAAGGTATGTAACCATTCACTTGAAAGGCTGCTGTGAAAACCAATACAGTAAGTTCATTTAGCATGTAACATTTTATATATGACAGCATTAATGTATATTTGGGACTTGATACTTCCTTTGTCCAAGATGAACTAGAATAATTTTTGCTGAATGGTAATTTTTTTTTTTTTTTTGCTGACTTCCACTGGGAATAAGAGATACATCATGCTCTACCTGAGATCAGCTACATATTGATCTTCATTTCTTTTTCTGAAAGGCAGCATTATGGGTGTGTAATTGCCTAAGCCAAAGGCACCCAAAAATAGATCCTAAAAGCTTATCTAGTGGATTTCAAAGCTGGTGGTCTCACGTCAACACTGACTAGGATTCCTAGCAGATGGGAGAGATGTCACAGATACCCCAAACCTGTGAGTTAGGATTATTCGAGGACTTGTATTGTCACTCTAATTACCTTCCATTTTTTCCCTCAACCTCCACTTAATACTTAAAAGTAATTATTTCATGTAATAGGGATAATTGATTTAAATAATAACAATAACTAGAAAACAGTGTAGACAATATACATTTTTGAAGCTTTTGCATGTATATTCTGCATTAGCAATGCTTTAGGTCTGGAAAAGTGTGGATTAACAGATATGATTTGCTCTGCCTAGTGTGGTGTTGTTAGTTTTGTTGAATGTGACACTGTTTCTGAAGCTGTCAAAGATAGAACATGCTGCTCAGTCCTTCTACCGTCTCCGCCTCCAAGAAGAGAAATCTTTAAAGTAAGTCTTTTCCCCCCTGACCTGTATTCACCATATTATTTCAGTAATTCTTTAGTTGCAGAAAACTTAATTTCAGTTTGAGATTGTGGTCTGCTCACTATCCTGTAGCCACAAATGGCCTGTTTTTTGTTTGTTTAATTTTGTGTTTTGTTTGCAAATTTATGGGGCTCTGATGATTTCTGGAAATGAAAAAAAGATCAGAAGCTATTCTCCACATTTTGAAGATGGTATTTTTCTTTCAGTTTAGCCTCTGATATGGTGTCAAGAGCAGAAAATATTCAGAAGAATAAAGATCAGGCCCATCGTTTAAAGGGAGTGCTCCGAGACTCCATAGTGATGCTTGAACAGGTAGGCAACTTGATACATCACGGTACTTAGTAACTTCGTCCCAGTATGAATCAGTTGCTCTTCTATGAGAGAATATTTACCCTACTGTTGTTTGAAAAAATCCCCCTGCTAGAGCCAAATACCCCTGCCAGTCTCTATTAGGCAAGGGTATTATGTTTATTGTGTAGTCACTTTTATTTATTTATTTACAAAATGGGAGTATACAATATACACTGTTGTGTATCCTCTTTTTTCAATTAGTAATATATTCTGAAGATGTTTCCATATCAGCGTGTATATATCTACTTCATTTTCATTGATCCTTCTAAATAAAATTCGATCCATGATATTAAGCTGTTTTTATAGGAATGGTAGCTATTATATACACTGTCCATTATTTTACTTTTATCTATTAACCACATATCTTGGAGATACTTCCATCTCAGTATATAAAGCACTCCCCCTTAACAGTTGCATGAGATTCAACTGTATAAATGTGCCATAGTTATCTTACTAGTATTTTTACTACTATTGCCAATTTTTTTTTACTAATATTTACAGACATTTAATCCCCCAATTTTCCGTTTATAAATCTCTCAGAATCTTTATTCACGTACATACTCCATTGATGAGGCCTTCTGATGGCTCCAGTCAGGACCAGTAGCCTTCTATGCCTGGTGCACAGCTATCATCCTGGGGTTCCTATTGTCTATGTGTGGCTTCTGCTTCCTGTATCCTGTGTTTTCCTTTCTTAGTTACCTTCCTCCTTTTAATGGAGCACATCCAACAGTAGCTTCCTGAGAAAGATAATTTAGAGGTAAATATTTTAAGAGTTCACCTAACTGAAAATTTGTCATTCTGCTTTTTCTCTTGCTTATAAATGGTTTGGCTAGAACTTTGAAGGCACTGCTCCATTATCTTTTGGTTCCAGTATTGCTATTGAGAATTCTGAGGCTATTAACACTCTTGATTCTTTAATCTGGAAACTTTTGCCTATAATTCTGGAAGTTTTCCTGAGTCATATAGTTGATTATTTCCTCCTCTCATTTTCTCTCTCCTGACCTTCTACAACTCCTGTTATTCGGATGTCAGCCTTCCGTTGGATGGATTGTGTAATATTCTTACCTTTTCTTTCCATCTCTTAGTCTTTTTGTTCTACTTCTGGGATATTTTATCAATTTTATCTTCAAATTCTTCTATTGAGTTTTTCAGTTTTTGCTAACAAATTTTCAATTTCAAAGAGCTATTAATTTTCTGAATGATTTCTTTTCTTTGTGGTGTTGCAATTTTTTTTTTTTTTTTTTTTGAGACAGAATCTCGCTCTGTCGCCCAGTCTGGAGTGCAGTGGCACAGTCTCAGCTCACCACAATGAGAAGCTTGTTTAAAAGATATTTTGGGAT
>NW_012108419.1:599685-604994 GCF_000951045.1 Mandrillus leucophaeus
GGCCTACTCATTTTCCGTCAAGATCTTCCCCCCATTTTAATTTCTATCTTTAAGGTTAGAGAATTTCTTTAGTGTTTGGTAGCCCTTGGTTATCTTCTTGTGTGGATCTGAAGCTCTTAACATATGGATTGGGCTGGTGTACCCCAAACTTCTCTGTAGATCTGACTGGGCTCTTGGCTGAGAAATCCTGGTATCGGCCTCTTTGGGTCAGTTTCCACAGAGAAGACTCCTCTAGTCTCCCACCTGGTAGATTTAGGGCTGGCTGCAGCATTTTGGGAGCTGAGCAGAAGAAGAAGGATAGGGGAAGGAAAGGCCGAAAGGATGGTCCCAGGATTCAGTATATACATTTTCATGTATTACCCTTGTTTCTGGTATGTACTGCTATCCTTAACAATGCCTTGGTGTCCCTCAAGCCAGGCAGCCAGAGACCCTCTGTTTTATGCTGCACAGAAAGTAGAATTCCAGACTTCTGCCTAGGTAGTAGGAAAGGTCAGATGCCAAAAGTTTCAAGCAATCCTTCTTTATTCTCACTTCCAGAGATTCCTGGTCATTAACACCTGAGCCTTTTGAGGATTATTTGGGGTTAATTTTGTTGGTTCTCAGCATTCCCTACTTTTACTTTTTCGATTCAGCGTTTCTAGGCCTGCCAAGTCATCCGTCTGCTTTCCAGTTTCCAAAGTTGCATTACTGTTGTCCCCTTTTCCGTTCTCCTTGCCCTTATAGCTTTATGTCTTTTAAAAAATCTCTTTATTAGTGGGGTTTGAGGGAGCAAAGTTGGATGTGTGTATTTATTCCACTCATTCACTCTTCAGCTCACTCCTGCCTGGTGTTCTTCTCCCGTGGTTTCCCCAACTAATATTGCTCGAGCAAAGGTCCCCAGTGACATCTGGCTTGTAAAAAGAATGTACCCTTTTTCAGTCTTCATCCTACAGTGTCAGCATTTGACAGAGTTAAACACTTCTTTCTTGAAATGTATCTAATCTTGCTTTCTTTAAAACCATTAAAAACATCTTTTTGTGATATAATTCACATACAATAAAAGTTTTTATTCACAAGGATGTGCAACCATCATCACTAATTCCAGAGCATTTTCATAACCCCACAGGAAAATCTGTACACATTAGTAGTTACTTCCCATCCCTCACTCCCCTTGACCCCTGGCACCCACTAATCTAATTTCCATTACTATGGGTGTGCCTATTCTGGACATGTTATGTAAATGGAATAATACAATATGTGGTCTTTTGAGATTGGCTTCTTTCACTTAGAAAAATGTAAAACTAATTTTTGCTAGTTAAAAACATCTCCTTGGCCAGGCACAGTGGCTCACACCTGTAATCCTAGCACTTTGGGAGGCCGAGGTGGGCGGACTACCTGAGCTCAGGAGTTTGAGACCAGCCTGGGCAACTTGGTGAAACCCCGTCTCTACTAAAATACAAAAAATTAGCCGGGGGTGGTGGCGGGCACCTGTAGTCCCAGCCACTCGGGAGGCTGAGGCAGGAGAATTGCTTGAACCCAGGAGGCGGAGGTTGCAGTGAGCTGAGATCACGCCACTGCACTCCAGCCTGGGTGACAGAGCAAGACTCCGTTTCCAAAAAACAAAAAAAATAAACAATAAAAACATCTCCTCTGCCTGACTTCTTCCTGGCCCAAATGCTCCAGGGCTCTGTGTTAGGTTCTCTTCCCTTCTCTATTACTCTCCCTTTAGGTGATCTTATTCACACCCTAACTTTAACCACATGTTCCAGTGACTCCTGTCTTAGTCCATTTGTGCTGCTGTAACAAAATCCTGGAGACTGGGTAATTTATAAAGAACAGAAATTTATTGCTCACAGTTCTGGAGGCTGAGGAGTCCAAGATTAAGGTTCTGGCATGTTTGGTGGCCAACTGGCAGAAGGCACTGAAGGACAAAAAAGGGGACTGTTTAGTTCCCTGAAGCTCTTTTATAAGAGCACTAATCCATTCATAAGAGCCCTCATGAGCTAATCACCTTCCAGAGGCCGCGTCTCTTCATGCTGTTGCACTGGGGATTCAGTTTGAACATGAATTTTGAAGAGGACACAAATGTTCAGATAGCAGCAACTCCCAAGTACATATCTCTCACCTCGACTTGAGCTCTAGACTCATACAGTCACTTGCTTACTTGGCATCTTCACCTGTATAACTAACAGGATTCTCAAACTGATTATGTCCAAAATGTCAATTTTCCTCTAATCCAAAACCTAATTCTTTAGTGGGTCTCATTTCAGAAAATGATGCTGCTATCCACCAATTGCTCAAGTCAAAAACTTAATAAAATATCTAAGTATGTATTTATGGATGTGATTATTTGTTTTATTAATAGTTCTGGATCCCTGACTAGTCTGTAAGCTCCATGAAGGACAGGACAGACCCTATTTGGTTCTCCATTGTATATCCAGTGCTTAGAACACTGCCCAACATGTAATAGGCAAGCAACAAATACTTGTTGAATGAATGAATACAAAAAAAAAGAGTAAGACATAATGCCTGCTCTTGAGTTGCATCCAGTTTTCTTAGAGAAATGAGCTGTCCAGGTGTATTGTTAACGACCAAAATTACAAAATTCAGTGTCAAAGTGTTAAGTAGTAAGGATAATGCTTTGGGAGTTTAGAGGCAGAATGACTGGGGAAAACTACATGAAGAGTGTGAATATGAGTAAGTTTTAGATAGGTGAAGAACATGAGGGTAAGAGCATGCAAACGCACTGAAGCGAAACTTGAGTTGTTTAGGGGATAGTTGAGGAGACCACTGCAACTTCAGAAACCGTTTAGGAAAACAAGTCTGTCACTACGCTTAATTTGATTAATGGACCTATTGGGAGGTAGACTATGTAGTAGCAGGAAGAAGTACAATACTCCAGCAAATGGGAAGAACTCTGTAGCAATCATACTGATACCCCAAAGAATCAGGTATTTTGTATTTAACGTTTTATTTGTGCATTGGTATAAACAAAACTATATTAAGTGTCACTGTAAATTTTGGGCATAAAAAATAGAAATTTTCAAATCTGATTAGAAAACTTAATCTGATTTAAAAAATTAATTTTGTTTACAGCTGAAGAGCTCACTCATTATGCTTCAGAAAACATTTGATCTACTAAATAAGAATAAGACTGGCATGGCTGTTGAAAGCTAGTGATCTGAAGGACTAAAACCACAGAGCTACTTGGAACTAAAAGAAAATACCTGGAAGAAAACTAGACGAAGGAAGGATTTTGGCATAGAACATTTCTATGTTTTTTCATTATTGAGATTTCTAATATGAACATTTCTTTCAGTAACATTTATTTGATAATTAGTTTCTGCTGGCCTTAAGAATCCATCTTTCACTTCTTACAGATATTTTTAAGCTGTGAGTTTCTTCAGTGAACCATGAAGTATATTGGAGAACTGAATTTCTCTGATAAAAAAAGAAAGTGACACACCCTGAACGGAGTGGTATGGTCTCGTTTCTACAGTGAAGTCTGATGCTTTGTTAGCACATTGTACAGGTCCAATAGGCTGCTTTCATAACTGAGATAAGACCAAGAGGATAAAGAGGACAATATAGGAAACCTCTATGTCATTACTGATTTTAAAAGTCCTGTTTTCAGACATATAACATTTCCAGGTTTGTGTACTGTAAATATTATAATGTCTTCATTTATTTAGCATGCAAATTTAATAGTCATACTTTTTGAATCTGCATGTTGATGATGATTATCAGAAAGGATCTTCCGCCATGTTGTATCTTTATGAAAGAAATAGTTGTTTTTTCTTAAGGTAACTATCAGAGGTGGGATTATCTTGCCTCCTCATGTAGGATACCAAGAGTCAAAAGGAAGAACCATCCTCTGAGTTTTAAAAACCAGAAGGTTATGTTAAAATCTGGGCATTCAGTGACAGATCGAATGCCTACTTGAACAAAGATTGGCTTCAGCTTAGCAGTCTTTCATGGTGGAAGCGACCCATCTGGTTGAAAATAATTTGTGTACCTTCAGTGACCATGTATGGCTTCCTTCTTTATGTATGTGTGTGACTTGTTTTGGTTGGTAAGTTATAAGTCAGACATAAACTTTAGCTCTTTAATAAAACCTTCTGGGGCACGTATGTCCCAGTACAAGTCTACTGACTTTGAAGTTGTAACTCAGATACAAGCTTTGGCTCTTTCATAAAAAGTTTTTATGCATATGTGTCTCCATACAAGTGGCTCATTAAAATAAGAACTTTGTAAACTGACTTAAAATCAGATATTTTTTCAAGAGTTAGGGAAAGTTGAAGTGTTTTACTGTTTTGTCTCGAGCCCTTTCTCTGGGGAAAAAATACATGTATATCTATATACATATATATGTATATAATGTATCTACATTCTGTTTGAACAACTATTGCCTTTAATTAAATGTTTCATTTTCCCCCAGAGTCCCCAAAGCCACATGGCATTATTATAGTCATTTTTGAGATACCTGTAGAGAATGAAAGTATTGACTCCGTTAGAGGGAAAATGGGTTTCTCTGGGTGAATTCCAACTAAGCATACCTAGGGGTATCAGTGGGCCTACCTGGGTTTGTTTTGTTTTGGTAAGGATTTATGTAGTGTCTGGCTGTGAGCAAGATGAAGATTTCTCTGTTAAAGTCACAAAAATGATCGACAAACAATATTTTTGTGATGTTTCTTTAAAAGTTGTATTTTATAACATACCTCAAGGAAGATTACCAAAGTAAGTTGCTTTATTAAATTAAGACTAAATTCGTACGGATGCAGAATTCAGTTAATAAAATTTGAGCCTGTTATGTAAATTGAATATCAATAAAATAAAAAATTTCTGAATTGTAGTTTTCTTTTTCTACTTAAAAACAAAACTACAAAGCCTGCGGTAGCGAAACGTGGACATGGGCCTACACTCTTTAAAGAAATTTTGTGCAATAATAAAACCCAAAAAGGACTCTCATCTCAGGGCAGTTTCATCTCAAATACGCAGACGACTGGAACAAAAGTACTAGCGAGGCCTGCTGGTCCAATGTAAAGGCTGCTAGCCAGAAATCATGAAAACAAACAGGTTGCTAAATGAACAGATCTGGCCGCAGTGATGGGCCTTTAAGAGAAGGTCAGCGAAACTGGGGGAGGTACTTGGATAACATTTTGCGGTGCAGAGCTCCCCCACCGCCTGTTGCCGGCGTCTGAATGAAGGCTGGCCGCTCTACGGTCTCACGTAGTTCGGAAATCCTCCGGGTTCCCGGGTTTCCCGTATTTCCGTCTCCGCACCTCGCCCGCACTCGGGGGCTCCGGAGGCTGTCCCACCGACGCGCCGCC
>NW_012108419.1:605404-623498 GCF_000951045.1 Mandrillus leucophaeus
CGAGCTGAGCCCGGGTCCCGGAGACTCCTGCCGTCACGCCCGGGGCTCCGCGTAGCCGAGATCGGGAGACGCGTCCGTGCCTCCGGGGAAGGCGACCCATCTCCCCTCCGCCTCTTTGGCTGCAGTTGCACCTCCGGCCAGAGGGCAGGTAACTTCCCTTCCAAGGTCATTCTCCTGGCGGGGTGGCGTGCGAGGCCCGCCCACGTCCTCCGGATTGGCGGGGGCGGGAGAGGCGCACCCCGCAAGGGGCCCGACCAGTTGAGCTGGACGGCGACCCCCGAGCACTGCCAGGGAGTCTGGTGGCATTCCTGGAGCGAGGTCGCCGGTCTCAGCCGCCGAGAGTGTTAGCCGGTGCCAGCGGGCATATGCTTCGCCTTTCCCTGCAGCCCGGAGGCTGAGTTTCCACCAGCGCCCAGGCTTGGAGCGGAGACCGCTTGGCCCTCCCAGCCTGCACCCGCAGGTGAGCGCAACCGCCCGCGCCCCGGCTGTCCCGGACGCGTGGTCGGCTGTCGCCATAGGAACGGCTGGTGCCCAGACGGCGCCTGCCCAGGCTGGGAAGGGGCGGTGAAGGCAGCTCGGAGCTCCAAGAACCCTGGAGCCCCCTGTGTGGCCAGGCGGAGCCATAAAAGCCTGATGAAAACGGGACCCCCTCCCCCTCTCTCTTCTCATTTTTGATTGCTCAGGCGTTGGAGGTTAAGCAGAAAGAGAGGCGTGGACCTGTTTACGAGATGTAAGTTGTGTTCTTTCCACCTTTACCTTCTGAGGGCTTCTTACGCCTCATGGTGACAGGTGCAAATCAGGACACAGAAGGGCAGTATGAAACCTGTGAAGAAAAAGAAAACCGAAGAACCTGAACTGGAGCCCCTGTGCTGCTGCGAGTACATAGATCGGAATGGGGAAAAGAACCACGTGGCTGCTTGTTTGTGTGATTGTCAAGATCTGGATGAAGGGTGTGATCGGTAAGAGCAGAGCATTACTTGACGCTGGCCCCATCACCCTTCTGAGAACTGCCGTGTGTACTTTCAGCCTAGCCACCCGGAATGCTAGAATTTGCTCTTGATTCTATTTCCAAGCATCTAAAATGAGAGTTGGCTTCTATGTCAAGTGTGAGGATTTTATAAAGATGGATTACGCAGTAGGGCACAGCTGTCTGTCTGCTGTTTTATAGGATATTATTTTTCGTTTAAAGAGAGATGGGGGAGAGAACAGGCAGTTTAAAGGGATAGTAGGCAAGTTAGTATAAAATAAAATGCAAGCCAGCAGAATCTGTAAGTTTAAAATGAACACATTAGTTCCAGAAAGTTCCTGCCTTCTCAGAGGTCTCAGCATTGAGAGACTGACTACTTGGGACTGGGTGGCGCCTGACCACAGAGGGCCTTGTGGGTTGAAAGATCATTTTCCTGCTGTTAGTACTGGTCTTGCCCCTTGTTTCTGGGGAGGAACTCCAGCCAGAAGGCATGCATCTCCCCTGGATTCACAGTTTTCAGTGTGACCAGCAACACTTGATTGATTGTACTGTATTTGGCTTTTATTTTCCAAGTGATGGAAATTACTATCCAAAAAGAGAATTTTTAACATCACTGAAAAAATTTAGTGTCGGACAGTGAATAACCTGGTTTTAATCCATTTTCTGAGTAATTATATATTTAAAAATTATTGTCACATGGAAGTCATAATGTGGGAAGAATAGGGATGTTGGAAACTTGCTTTTCCCATTAGTAATTATTTCTGCTTAAAAATGTCATTGCAAGTGCCAGTTTGTTGACTTAGAGCTTGGTACATTAATACAGCATTCCTTTGGGTCTGCAGTGTAGTACTAGCCTTGACTCTTAAAATCCCAGTGACCCCTTTGTAATTCTTACTTGACAGTGTACTATGTAGTTTTTTTTATGGATGTCTTTGAATATAGATTCTTTAGAGTTAGTCTAAAATCTATACTGAGAAAATAGAGCACTTTGCACTAATGAATGGAGAAATGATGCTGTTTCCATAACCACCATCACTCAAGACCGCAGCTCTTCCATTAACCTTGCTAACTCTTCCTCCCTCCTAACCCTGGAGACCTGAGCTGTCCCCTGAGGCGTCTCCTCTGCTCTCTCTGTACCCCTCTCCTCTGTGTTTCCACTGTGCCTGCCGCTCTGTATGATTCCCAACTAGTTACCTCCCACTCACCTCCAAGTTCTAGTCTTACCTTTAAAAATTGTCTAAAATCAAAGTTACCTTTCCTTAAACTCTACCTTTTCTTACTAGCCTGTCTTAATTTGTTCAGGCTGCTATGATAAAATAACTGAGGCCGGATAATTTGTAAACAATATACATCTATTGCTCACAGTTCTAGAGGCTCAGAAATCCAAGATCAAGGCACGGGCAGATTCAGTGTCTGGTGAGGGCCCTTTTCCTCATAGATGACACCTCCGTGGTGTGTCCTGACACGGCAGAAGGGGTGAATAAGCTCACAGGGCTCTTTTATAAGGGCACTAGTCTCATTCACGAGGGCTCTGTCTTCATGACCTAATCACCTCCTCTGATTACTGTTGCATTGGGAATGAGGTTTCAACCTAACGAACTTTGGAGGGACACAAATACTTCCTGGCTCCCTAAAATTTATGTCCTTCTCACATGCAAAATACATTCATTTCATCCCAATAGCCCCAAAAGTCTTAGCTCATCCCAGTGTCAATTCAAAAGTCTAAAAGTCCAGAGTCTGGTCTGAATATCACCATCCAAATCAGATATGGATGAGTTTCAAGATCCAATTCATCCTGAGACAAGTTCTCCTCCACCTGTGCGCCTGTGAAATGAAACAAGTTAGGTGCTTCCACAATACAATGGAAGGACATGCATAGAATAGACATTCCCATTCCAAAAGGGAACAACAGGAAGAAAGGAGTGTTAGTGACAGGTCCTGACCCAGTGAGGCAAACAATGTTAAGTCTGAATAAGGCTTGACAATAATCTTGTCTTGATGTCCTGCCTTGTGGACACACTGGGCTGCAGGTTGGGCCCCCAAGGCTCTGGGTGTCCCTGCCACCACAGCTTTGTTGCGCACAGCCCACACTGCAGCTCTCGGGTTGGACTGCCTACAGATGCCTACAGATGCCTACAGCTCTCCCAGGCTGGAGTTGCATGCTAGTGGCTCTGTCAGTTGGGGCTCTTGGGGGTGACCCTGTCCCCACAGCTCCAAGTAGGCATTGCCTCAGTGGGGTGTCTCTGTAGTGGCCCCACCACACTCACAGCTCCACTGGGCAGTGCCCTAGTGGGGACTCTCTGTGGTGGCCCCGCCCCTGTGGCAGTCCTCTGCCTCGGCCCTGAGGCTCTCCAGGGCATCCTTTGAAATTTAGGTGGAGGCAGCCAGGCCCCTATAGCTCCTGTACTCTGGATGTCTACAGCATTGGCACCCTGTGGATGCCACCAAGGTTTACCACATGTGCCCTTCAGGGGGTGGCCTCTGTGGCATACCTAGGCCCAGTCGAGCCACACCTGGAGCTGCTGTGGGGCATGCACCAGAATGTAGGGAGTAGAGGCTTCAGATGGCACTCAGCACTACCCCCTGAAGCCCCATGGGTGCTCTCAAAGCCCTGGCACTTGAGGCTTGTGGTAGGAGCAGCAGCCCCAAGGATCTCTGAATGTCTTCAGGGTCCTTCCATTGTCTTGATGACTGGCACGGGGCTAATCTATACTGATCTCATCCACATCCTTGCTGTTCTCTCCCAAACATGCTTTCTCATTTCTTACAACATAGACAGGCTGAGAATTTTCCAAATCTTTTACTCCCCTTTTGATTATGAATTTTGTCTTTAAAGTATTTCTGTCTCTGGCCGGGCGCAGTGACTCACGCCTGTAATCCCAGCACTTTGGGAGGCCCAGGCAGGCAGATCACCTGAGGTCAGGAATTCGAGACCAGCCTGAGCAACATGGAGAAACCCTGTCTCTACTAAAAATGCAAAATTAGCCAGGCGTGGTGGTTCTTGCCTGTAATCCCAGCTATTCAGGAGGCTGAGGTAGGAGAATCACTTGAACCCGGGAGGTGGAGGTTGTGGTGAGCTGAGATCGCGCCATTGCACTCCAGTCTGGGCAACAAGACCAAAACTCTGTCTAAAAAAAAAAAAAATTACCTCTTCTTGCATTTTACCATAAGCATTTATGAGAAGCCATGCAGCACCCTGAACACTTTGCTTAGAGATTTCTACTGCCAAATACTCAGTTTTATCACTCTTGAGTTCTATTTTCTACCAAACAGCAGGACACAAACACAATTCCACTGAGTTCTTTCCCTCTTTATAAGTAGCAAGGATCACCTTCCTTCTAGTTTCCAATCACATGTTTGTCACTTCCATCTGAGATCATATGAGAATGGCTTTTACTGTCCATATTGCTGAGAGCCTTCTGTTCATTACCTCTTAGGGATTCTCTAAGATTGAGACTTTCTCTGCAGCTCTCCTCTTCTGAGCCCTTGCTAGAATCACCTTTGTTGGTTTGTTCAGACAGTCTAGGTTTTTTCCCAGCATGCGCTTCCACACTCTTCTAACCTCTACCCATTACCCGGTTCCACAACTGCATCCACCTTTAGATATCTGTTGTAGCAACATCCTACTTGTCAGTACCAATTTCTGTCCTAGTCTGTTCAGACTGCTATAACAAAATAACTTAGGCTGGGTAATTTATAAACAACATATTTATTGCTCATAGTTCTGGAGGCTGTGAAGTCCAAGATCAAGGCAGCAGCAGATTCAGTGTCTGGTGAGGTGTCCTGCTCAGTTTCATAGATGGCACCTTCTTGCTGTGTCCTCACATGGTGGAAGGGGCAAACAGGCTCCCTTGGGTCTCTTTTTTAGAGGCATTAATTCCACTCATCAGGGCTCTGCTCTCATGACCTAATACCCTCCTCAAGGCCCCGTCTCTTAGTACTGTTGAATTGGGGATTGGGTTTCAGCATATGAATTTTGGGGGCATAAACATTTAGAACATAGCATAGCCTAAGTGTGCAAAACAGTCAACAAATATTCTGTTCACCAAGTTCAGTGATTTGATTCATACTAGTTTGATCTCTATTCTTCTGTATGTAACCCCATCCTTGCAGGACTAGTCTGCTGCCTGGGCTCATGCCAGGTGTGTGCTGCACACATTTCTTTCCACTAGAAGGCCTGCCTTCCTCCCTCTCCATTCATACACATGCTAGCTGGACATCAGGGTTGAGCACAGATCCCACCTTTTCCACAAAGACCCCTCTGATGACTCCACCCAGAAGTATTGACACTCCTCTGAGCACTCCTTACAATGTTTGATCCCAAGAGTTCATTGATTATTGCTGCTTTGTCACTTACCTCATAGTTCTTGAATTCCCATGTTGTCCTCAGAACTAGATTGTGATTTGTTTTGAGATTCTTATGACTGTACAGGTCATAAGATGTAAACATTACTTGCAGCATGTGTCTATACCTATGTATTTGTTTAGGGGAGAAATAACCTTAAGTTTTAAACATCTTGTTCCTATTTTAAAAAATGACGTGTGAATCTGAAAAGCTTAGTTTTGTAGTAAGGAGGTGAAATGTTTGGTCTTTGGTAGCTGTAATCATTTATCTCGCCGTTTGGCATTCAGTGTTCTGTAGCTTTTAATTCAACAAACCCACATAAAGTCCCTCCTCTTTGTGCTTTTTCTGAATAGATGGATTACATGTAAATCTTTACAGCCAGAGACTTGTGAAAGAATCATGGATACAATTTCTGATCGCCTCCGAATTCCTTGGCTTAGAGGAGCCAAAAAAGTGAACATCAGCATCATCCCTCCGCTTGTCCTGCTGCCTGTCTTCCTTCATGTGGCTTCCTGGCATTTCCTCCTGGGGGTGGTGGTTTTGACCTCCCTTCCTGTGCTGGCACTGTGGTACTACTACCTCACTCACAGAAGGAAAGAACAGACCCTGTTTTTCCTGAGCCTTGGACTGTTCTCGCTGGGCTACATGTACTATGTGTTCCTGCAGGAAGTGGTCCCCAAAGGGCGTGTGGGTCCCGTTCAGCTAGCTGTTCTTACCTGCGGGTTATTTCTGATACTCTTAGCCTTGTACAGAGCCAAGAAGAATCCAGGCTACCTCAATCCAGCAAGCAGTGACAGAGCTCTAAGCAGCAGCCAGCTGGAGTTGCTGAACCGAAAAGGGCAGGAGAAGACGAAAGGGTTCCCTGGGACAGACACGTCGGGCAGTCTCAACAATCGCACAGCAAAGGATGACCCCAGGGGCTCTTCCAGGATGCCGGCTGGAAGCCCCACCAAAGCAAAGGAGGACTGGTGTGCCAAGTGCCAGCTGGTGCGACCAGCCCGGGCGTGGCACTGCCGGATATGTGGCATCTGTGTGAGGAGAATGGATCATCACTGTGTCTGGTATGTTGGAAACATTTGGAGACTTGGAAAGTGTAAATTCATGTAAAACTCACTAGTTACATTTGATCTTCCCTTGTGCTATCCCAAAATTTCTCTCCTTCCCAGCTTTACACCTTGTAGGTATTTGTGGGTTGTTGTGATCTTCCCACTTAGTCATCAGTTTTTCGAGTTTCACAAATTTAGTTCCTTCAGTCATTTCCTGAAGCAGAATAACAGAAAACTTGTGGGTTTTTTTTTTTTTTCAATTTTCTTTTGAACGACTCCTCATTTATCTTCTTTCTAATAGAGAAGTATCTACAGCTGAATGATTTTTTTTTTTTAAAAGAATTGATCAGAAACAGTATAAGCATATTTCCCTGTACTATTCCTTTTTAAACATAAAGCTGAAGAAAGTGTACCCCTATTTTTAGGTGACTCTTTTTCCCCCTTGCCATACATACATAATCGTTTTTGATGCTACCAATGATTTCCACTTAACATTACTGAATTGAGGCCTTACCAGATAAACTCTCTATTTGATTATTTGCAGAGAAATGGGCTTTTGTACCTCCCAGTTGGCCAGTAACAAATGAAGGTACATAAGGCCCTATAAAATATGAAGTGCAATGTTTAAAGATGATGTTGCAGCTTCACTAAAAACATCTAAACTAAAGGGAGTATAATTAATTCAGACATGAATGCTGTGAGTAGCATGTTTGCAGGTTTATTGCTCTTCAGGCAGTTGTGATCAATGAGTTACGCTTTTCATGTCTAGGATTCTGGTCCTGTAGCATCCCACCTCCTCCTGAGAAGCGGATGCAGGAGAGGGTGGGGGTGCAGAAAAGGCTGAGAGGCATCGACGTGGGCCTCAAGTGCATGGCTCAAGTGCAGGGCAGCTCTTTTCTGGGTCCTTGTCTTTAGAAGTAAACAGGTGTTTTCATTTTTAGATATTCTACTTCTGTGTCTTCATCACTTATTATTCGTGTGTGCGTGTGTGTGTGTGTTCCATTTACAAATGCTGGTTTGCAGAAGGCTCACCTAAGAGCAGATCTGTGCCCACTGGAGCATCCTGGTGTGCAGTGGGTAGAAGGCACTCCCTGTACATCCTGCCCCACAAATGGCCATGACACAGAACTGTTTTTACCTGCCAAAGAGCCTGCAGGTTACCAAGTTGTTCTTCCCCTCACCCTGTGTTTCTCACCTCTTTGGATCTTTATCTTACTCTTCATATATTGAACATGAATTTTCCCATAATCTGTAATACTTCTGATTTAGCATTTTTATGTTTTCATAATTCTATTTAGCTCCCTTTCCTTAACATGGTGAGGACAATGTTAGCTCTTCATAGCTGGGTAATACTGGTATTTAGGAAGATTTGTTAGCCAGGTGCTGCTTTTTACTTAGTCTTGTCCTTAAACTGACGATGTGATTCCACTTTGCAAAGAGCAGTGAATATAAGACTGCATCCCTCAGTGTGCAAGTTTTTAATTCCCTAAAATTGCAAAATAAGAGAACTTCTTAATAACTGTAATTTATACTTTCCCTATTTAAAACCTTGTTGTGGCTGGGCACGGTGGCTCATGCTTATAATCCCAACACTTTGGGAGGCTGAGGTGGGCGGATCATGAGGTCAGGAGTTCAAGACCAGCCTAGCCAACATGGTGAAAACCCATCTCTATTCAAAATACAAAAATTGTCTGGGCATGTTGGCACATACCTGTAATCCCAGCTACTCGGGAGGCTGAGGCAGGAGAATTGCTTAACCGGGACCTGGGAGGCGGAGGTTGCAGTGAGCCAAGATCACGCTGTTGCACTCTAGCCTGAGCTACAGAGCAAGATTCCGTCTCCAAAAAAAAAAAAGCTTTCTTGTTTATCATGTAAATTGTATTGAGAACTCTTAAAAATGTTTGCTTTTTTATTTCTCTATGCTGTTTTGAGGATAAATAGCTGCGTTGGAGAATCAAATCATCAAGCATTTATACTTGCCCTTTTGATCTTCTTGCTCACCTCGGTGTATGGGATCACACTGACCTTGGACACCATTTGTAGAGATAGAAGCGTCTTCACAGCTCTCTTCTACTGTCCTGGAGTTTATGCAAATTACAGGTGAGCCGTGGATACCACAGTATGGAGGCCCCCTGGGAAGAAATGGGTGTTGCCATCGACAGGGACTGTTACTACTTGGTTAGGAGTTCTCAACCAAAACATAGGCCAGGCTGTGGGAATGCTGGGTATCCCTGAAATTGCCAGCAAAATTATGCATTGGTGATGTGTGTTTTTCTAGGGTGCTGTTAAAAGGATTATTGACCTTTAGAAAGTGAAGAACTAGTTCTCTACAAACAGGACCAGGCCTAATCAGGGACTTCCAGAGTCCGGTGACCACTCACAGGCTCAAAGTAGCACCAGTGAAACTAACACAATCAACAGAAACTAGCAGCCCCAGGGCACATATGTGCCTATTTTGTCATAACGATCCAAAACCTTCTCCCTTTACCGCTGCTTTCTGATGCTTTTTAGTCCAGTCTTAATTTCCTGCTTCCGACCCTTTGGAGATGTGCTCAGCATCTCTATAACCTTGCTTTTCTTTCTGACCTCTCTTGGTTTTTCCTGTTCTACTTTCTTTCTTTTTTTAATCACCACTGATGATTACTATGATATGTAGGTCAGTATTTCCTGAGGCCCCTTTATAGATTGTGAAGATTTCCAGGCCATGGCAAAAGCTGGGATTCTTCAGCTTCGGCCTCAGCGCCCCCTCCCTGTATGCCGGGGCCCCCCTCTGCCCATGCTGTTTATTCCCTTCCCTTCATCATCGTCTCTGACATAAGTGCTCTGTGGTGTCTATGGTTTGGTCCTTTTCTTTCTTCTCACTCTTCATTTTCAGAACAATCCTTGCTTTCTCTACAAAGTATCCCTGTGCGGCATTTGTTTTTATTAATCTGTGGGCAGATATCCCCATTGTCATCCTAGAACCAGACACCTGTGGGCATTATTAGACTAGATTGGTCCTCGTCAGAGTAAGTTTCCTTCCCCGCTGTGTGGAGAGTATCTCCAGCGTGTCAAATTCTCCGCTAACGCTGCAGGTGAGGCCTGTCCTGAAGCATAGCATGTCTGTGCACTCGGTGGGGAGGCGAGGGAACCGAGGAACGCAGTCCTGCCATTGCTTCTCACCCTGCTCTGTGCAGACGATTCACAGCACCTCATCTTTTTGGTGAGGTCCTTGGATTTAGTAGTCTCTGAGGTCCCTTCAGCTTTACACATGAAGATTCTGAATGAACTTATTTCCAACTAACTTCATTCGCGAATGTTTGAAAATCATCAGATGGCAGAGGCTCACTGGCAGCCTGTCTCATTAGTGAGCCTGAGAGGAGCGTCCCTGCCCTGTGTGATTGTGTTGGGCTTTAGGAAGGTGAATTTGGAATGTTACGGTCGGTGTTCCTACATCCGATAAGCACAGGGCTGCTGGTGTTGGGCGTCATCGTGGTCTTTGCGTTCCTCAGCACTGGACTGGAAAGAATGGAGATTAATAACTTTAGCACTGTCCCTTGGCATCCACTTGCAGCTTCCTAGAGGACATTTATAGCAATCCCTTGGTTCCTTTGTTTTCTCATGAGTTAGATATAATTTACAAATTACTTGTTTATTTAACAAACAGGTGTTGAACACTGTTATGTCAGGCAGTGTGCTGGGTGTGTGGAGGGTACAAAATGCAAAAAACAGTCCCTGCTATTCTAGTGTAATATACTAGAAAACAGGCACCAGTAATTATAGAATAAACATGCACATTCTCCTGCTTAAGCAGGTTATTGGAATTCTGAGTATCTTCCAGTTCGGAGGATTGGGGAAGATGTCAAAAGTCTTTAGTAATAAGTAAAAAAATGTGTAAAATGTGAGGATGATGACAGTTTTCTGAATGTGACAAAAACGGCAGCCCTGACCGGCCTTTTCCCCTCTCCCAGCTCGGCTCTCTCCTTCACCTGCGTGTGGTACTCTGTGATCATCACAGCAGGCATGGCCTACATCTTCCTGATCCAGCTGATCAATATCAGCTACAATGTGACTGAACGGGAAGTCCAGCAGGCCCTCCGACAGAAGACTGGGCGCCGGCTCCTCTGCGGGCTCATCGTGGACACAGGCCAGTACAATAGGGGCTTCCTGCGGAACTGGCACCAGTTCTCCACCCTGGGCACACGTGCATTCCACCACCCTGCCGAGGACATTGTCTGAAGTGCCTTCTGTGTGGCTCTCTGAGGGATGATGGCTCCTCCTTCCGTCTCCCTTCCATTTTACACTTCAGTGTCCATTTTTATCCCCGGTTTCTTAAAGGCATTATAGGGCCATGCTCAGGTTTAGAGACTGGAGTGGGAAGAAGTTAATTTTTCTGATGCCACAACTTAAGAGACTTTTATACTGAAGCAGAAAAGTAGAGCCATTCCTTTCTAGTCACCTTTTTAATTGACTCAATTGCCTGAACTTGAGAAGGATGTGGATTGCTAATGCACAAATTGATAGAAGCAATTCCCATCCATTAGTATGGGGGAAAGAGTTTTGGATTAGGATAGTTTCTAGTCCCTCTTTCGATTCTTAATAGCCATGTGACCCCTAGTTGAGTCACTTTCCCAAGTCTCAGGGTCATCCACAAAGTGGGGTACTGATGCCTGCCCTGGCTACCTCACAGGGCTGTCATGAGGGTCACGTGAGGGATGATGGATGTGGAAAGCACTCAAAAACAACTCAAGCACCATGGAAATACAAAGTATTAGGAGAATATTGTGACAGAAGAAAAATGTTTGTAGGTTAGATTATTGAAGCCAATATGATTAGGGTAATCAGTTTTCAGCATATATCGTGTTGTACAGTTGTGAGAATTTCTCCTTCTTAAGTATTAGACATGAACTACTCAGAGAAGATGACCAGATGGATTGACGCTAAGTTGTCTGATCTTGAAAAGACAGTTGACAACAGTTATAAAGATAATTATTGCTAGTGTAATGTACAGTGGCCATGAGTTTAGGTGATGAGTTCTTCTATTTATTTTTTATATATTCTGCTTGGGTTTCTTATAAATAACTCCAATAGGCATTCACGTGTTTTTCCTCTTCCCATGTTTCACCGGGTAAGGTGCTAGCACACTTGTGACTGTGGCTGGAAGAGGAGAACAGACACCCCTGTGGGGATGCTTCACTCTCTTTTCTGGTAGGAAGGCTGAGTAACATCAAGGGCTCGAGTATTTTCTTCATGTATTTCAAATGCTGTCAGTTATAGCACTC
The DNA here is from genome assembly GCF_000951045.1 of Mandrillus leucophaeus. NCBI lineage: Eukaryota > Metazoa > Chordata > Mammalia > Primates > Cercopithecidae > Mandrillus > Mandrillus leucophaeus. The sequence goes on from NW_012108419.1 coordinate 617,024, forward strand.
AATTGTGAAAATCAGCCTTCTGGCATTCACATTATTCCGGTATGAACTTTGAGGAGTTGAGTGACATCTTCCCACTTAACTTGCACATTAATTCTCAATTACCCCTCCCTAAATAACAGTATCTCACTAGGAGAGAAGAAACAGGGTATATGTGGTTTCCACTATTAATGGATTACCATTCTTCCCTGGCTCTTCCCACAGTAACAAGCTGTTTCTTTAATCATATCTTAAAAGCGAAAATGTATAAAAGATTAAATATTTATGTACAATGGATTATTCTGCTACAGAATTAAGATGAGAGAATTTCAGATGAGGAAAAATACCCTTTTGAAATGTTGGTTTTGTACATGTACTGTTTTGCAATCCCAAAGATAATTCATGACTCCTTAAATTTGCCTTGGCTTATAGCTTAATGTAGGGAAAATACTGCCAGCGTTTTCAGTCATTCTGTGCATGCTGCTTTAAGCAAGAGATTTATATTTGTTGAGAGGAAATATTGCTACTTCCTGCACTTCCACCCTCTGCAGCCAGCACCATCCCTACTGTGGCCATTAATCGGAGCTGTCCTTAAGATGGTCACCATATTCTTATTCAGGCTGTCGTCATTTTCCCCAGAGATGGTTTGTTTAACGAATGTTAGGCTCTGTGCCTGGGGATGTTAGCAGACTCTGAGGTTTGTACAGTGATGCCTTCTCCCTGGCCCAGAGCTGAATATTTACCTAGAATTAAAGTTGGATTTGATGTAACAAATTTCTTTCTGTACAGGTTTGAGATAAGAGAGATAGTAATAATGTCAGGGATAGCATATGTGGGCAGAAATGGGTAGTCGTGCTTTTGAATGTCAGCTGTAGAGCCAACTCTGATGATCTAGCCGTCGACGGGTCATACAAATTCATAGAAACATTAGTATAGTCAGTAACTTTAGCTTCTTGCCAAATTGATCACAACAATCTAAATGTGATGTGATGAAGATGAGTAGTACAAAGACACCAAAGTCATTTGGAGAATTAGGAATGATCACCATTTTTTTTAACAACTTACCTCTAATAGGGTTACTTGGATGAGCCAACTCAGCTTCCTTCCCATGGATAGGAAGGGACTCTCTGTTTATTATTCAGGTTTATTGGCATGAAGATACTTGTTTTAAGTTCCTTGCGAACCCATGATGGACAGTTTACAGAATGCTTAAACCTGTCAAAAGACCAGTAATTTTTTTGGGGAAAAGCCTTCCCAGGCGTCTGTACCGAAAGGAGCAGCAAACAAGGGGCTAATCCGTGAGCAGTGTTCTGTAGGCTCTGCGACATCTTTGTTTTATAGGACTTTGGAGCCTTTTATGATCTGGAACTATTTGAGGGGTTTCATTATAGGCCTTGGTTCTCTCCAGAGGCCAGGTGAGTTTATTGTGGAATCTTTGAAAGGACAAGGCCTCTGAATGAATCAATCCCAGGGAAGCATTTGTTGGTGGTGGTAGTGGAGGATTGTCCTGTGAACCTATAAATCAGCAGTCTCTTGGGCAGAGGAGCAAGCCCCTTGAACATGATTTGAAGCAAGCAGGCCCTCTTCTCTTATCTCACGTCCTCAGTCTCTGTTAATGAACATACTGGATATGGAGTTTAATAAATTACCTACTATCATCTGGCCACTTAGATTATTATCACACCACTGTGGACTGTTCCTGGGGGGAGAAGAATACACCGATTTGAAAGATTCAAGGGAGAAAGAGTTAAGGATCACGACTGCATGAAAGAGGAAAATCCTTCAATATTTAATATGTTTCTTATGATACCCACAGAGTACTTTTATGGTTCCAGCTGAGCGTTCCTGAAATGAACTGACGGTTAATAACGCCTCTTTGATAGGTTACCCTGATGCTGCTAATGTGAAGCCTTAAGTGTGTTTCCGGGACAACGTGCTGCTTATTTCACCTCAGCCACACATGTGTTTGTGTTTAGGATATTGTAAATCTTTGCTAAGTAGTGTTTTCCTTGGTGAATGAAGTAATTGTTGTCTTCAAGTGTACCATCTGCCTAGCAAAAAATTGCTACAAACTTTCTTTTATGCAATAGTCCTTGGTACTTCTAATATTTTTAGCAAGAGACAATTTTCTGTACTAGAATCTTCCACTGCCAGAAAACACAGTGCCAGTAAGGTTCTACATACTACTGACCATCTGCTTAATAGACATGTATTTCCTTTGAGTAGGACATTAGCTTTTTATTATAAAGCTAAAACTAGTATAAGCAAAAATATAACATCTAGAAGCACAGTTTTAGCCAGGATGTTTAAAAATTAAAGTTTTGCGAGATTTAAGGGTCTTTTTAACCTAGGTAAGTTTATATGCCCTGACTTCATTGTAGCCATATTCTGGTACCTTGCATTTTGAAAAGTAGAGGTTTCTTAAGCAAGCAATGGATAGTAAGAGACTTTTCCTGAGGCACCTGTTTGGAATCTGGTTTTGTCAGTGGCAGCTTGACATGTGCACCCTTTTGTATTAAACACTTCGAAGGTGATGCAGGGGAGCAGGAAAGCCATTCTAAACTCACTACCAAGTACAATTCAGTATGTTCCTGTGGCTGTTTGCTGTGACTAATATAAATTTCTTGCAGTATCAGCTACACTTAATTATGTTGCTGATAGACAAGCATCCACGCTTCAGCTGGCACTAAGTGTTTCACTGTAGGATCAGCAGCAGGTTAAAGACTGAACGGTTAGTGGAGACAAATGTCTTAGAGGCTGCGCGATGTCCAGGTTGGGCTTGTGACTTATTAGTGGCCTAGCCTTCCTGATGGCACCTTGAAAGTGAACTTCTAGAAATTTCTACTTAAAAGGCAAAGCTTTAAAAGCAGAGCTAGTCTATTCTAGTTATTGATGCAACTAAAATTCTGTATTTCTTAAGATGGGCCACTAACAAGATGGCACATGATAGAGCCTGCAGTCTCAACTCATTGTGATCCTAATGGTCCGGGTGATTGGATGGTTTGAGTTGTTAGGGATTTTGAGCTTTTCATTTTATTGCATATCTGGGTTGGATGTTAGACTAAAGGAAACCCAGGAATCTTTACCTGATGTTACATTTAATATTTAATGTAACTGGTCTAGCAACATTAAGGGGGATTTCTGAAGCCAACTCCGGAGGCTGTGGGCTGAACATTTTGCACTGTTTTTATATACTTGTATTCATATCCTCTTATCACCTCAGACTCAGACACAAGGCCTTTTACATGGAAATTTTACAAATTACTGCCATTTATGTAAAATAATGTCCTGTGACCAAGTTGTTTAAATGGAAAATAAAGTGCTTTCTTTAAGGAAAATAGCTGGTGTTTCTTGGAGTGTCTCCTGAAATCTTTTGATTTCCGAAAACCCTGCATTATACCTGTGCTGCCTCTTTGGCTCCCTCGATGTCCCTATCCTGTGTATCTGTCCCTAGCCCTAAACTGTTATGTTCCCAGTGGCAATTTCTCCAGTTTTGTGCGTCAGGGATACTGCTTGTTGGGTATCAATTATGTTGGGATACATTATGTTAGCAGTAACATTTTGAAATATACCTTCATGATAGTCCAGCAAAAAACGGCATCAAAACTATTTCCATTGTATCTCTTTAGAAGGCTCTGTATTCTGTAAAAAGTCTAACTGGCTCACTTGGAATATGGGCTGCTAAAGACTCAATTTCTAGTTGATGTTTGAGGAGAGGCAAAAATAAAGCTCAGATAGAAAACTTAAGCTTTGTGGGATTTATTTAGGCTCCTGGCATGTTTACTTAAGGAAGTCACCTTTCCTTATGTACAGGCTTAGCATTTAAAGAAAACTGGTGGCTGGGTGTGGTGGCTCATGTAATCGCAGCACTTTGGGAGGCTGGGAGGATCACTTGGGCCCAGGAGTTCAAGACTAGCCTGGGCAACATGGCAAAGCTCCATCTCTACAAAAAAAAAAAAAAAAAAAAAAAAAAATACAAAATACAAAATGTTAGCTGGGCATGTTATCCCAGCTATCTGAGAGGCTGAGGTAGGAGGATTGCCTGAGCCTGAGAGGTTCAGGCTTCAGTGAGCCATAATCAGGCCACTGTACCTCCAGCCTGAAGTGAGACCCTGTCTCAAAACAAAACAAAAACAAAAAACAAAAAAACAACAAAAAAAATAAAATTGGTATTTTGTTTCCAGGTGCTAATATCAGCCAATATTTTGTAAATGTACTGTAGTTAGGTATAAACTGATAGTGATTTTGGTGGAAAGTGATATATTATTACTTTTAGTTACATTTTTAGAGGCCATTAATCGTGAAAAACATTTTTTTTTAAATGACAACTGTATAATCATATTAAAGGAAAAGCTGTGGGAACAGGCACATCATAGAATAAATAAAGTTCAATTCAAGGTGTTTGGGTCATATCACACATCCTCCATGGTAAAAGGATCTAAGTCATGTAGCAGGTGGTGCAGCTAGATATCCTTTTGAGGAAGTACGAGACAATACCAAGAACATTCACTTAGCCACAGAATTTTATTTTGCCAACTCAAATTTTCAGCACACCATAAGAGTAGTCATCTCAGGACTGCCACAGGACTTTCATTTTACCATATGCACTTATGGGCTACTTGAATTTGTCATAATAAACATGTATTTTATAATGAAAAATTATTTTTCTAGCAGGTAATTCTCTAACAGTTCATAGAGCATTTTATAAGTCTTTATAGCACGTTAAAGATGAAAACATTCTTTGAATTCAAGATAAGTATCTCAGTATCTAGATCAAACTGAGCTGAGTACTAGAAGACAAACTGAGTGTATTATTCAGCAGTTGCGGTTGGGAGCGTGAACAGATAATTTAATGAATTGCCGGACTGTCATGATAGAGTTACTACCTTTTAGAATTTCCTGCATGCTTATCAAGGTGCACGGAAGAGAAGTATCTCTGGGGACTCAGTTTCTCTGAAATCAGGATAAGCGGCCATCCTCTGCAGCAGCAGTGTAGAGAACATTTTCATGCATGGTCTGCCATCGGGGTGGTTCAAATGGACAAGGTCTGGTAGGGTGCCTGTCAGTGATGCTAATGTACTAGAAGACTGCCTGCCTTGGCCTCCTTTCCTTTTCTAAGTACTCACTACTTTTTATTTCTATTTAATTAAGGTCACATTTATCAACAACTCATGTTAAGCTATATGGATACGTTTTTCTTCACAGGCTCAGGCAAACACTTGTCCTTTTTAAAGTTTACTATGCTAAAAATATATAGGATATATTTGAACAGAGGATCTCTAGAATATTCCTTTGGATGATCCCACTGTGATAAATGCTACAGTGAATGACTAGCAATGCAGGAAAAGTCAAAGGAGGAAATAAAAATTCTCAAAATAATTCCTTTGATCTAAGAAGTAGCTCATAGAGAATATGTATGTGTATGGGTGGGTGGAGATAACACACATATTATGGACCAGTCGCGCTTCCTGTCCTAAGTATTACACTAATCTGGTTCATTGGTTCACAAAAGACTTGTCTTACTCAAGGACCAAGTATCTGATTGCTGGTACAGCTCATGGTCGCTTCCAGGCACCTGAAAGTCTGGAAGAATTTCAACTACCTTCCTACGAAGTTGCTGTCGCCTTTCTTCTTTTACTCTTTCCTCTTTCATAAATTTTACAAACTTCTTCCATGTCCGAAATGTGATCCAGAGGATCCTCCTTTAAGAATAAAGAAGGAAAACAGTGAAATGCTGAGAAAAAGTTGGCTTTCCATCTGTAGTACATTAAGAACTTTATAAAAATTCTGATGTTAATAAAATGCTGTATAAAAGGTGTGGAAATCACAATTGGGATTATGATAGTGTGAAATGCTGTGAAGAAAATAAAGTAACAAAAGGGAATGAGAGTGACTGACAGGTTATTTTTATTTGTATTTTATTTTATTCTATTTATTTTCTTTGAGGCAAGAGTCTTGCTCTGTCACCCAGGCTAGAGTGCAGTCATGCAATCTCGGCTCACTGCAATGTCTGTCTCCTGGGTTCAAGCGATTCTTGTGCCTCAGCCTCCCAAGTAGCTGGGATTACAGGTGACCGCCACCATGCCTGGCTAATTTTTTTGTATTTTTCTTGGAGATGGGGTTTCGCCATGTTGGCCAGGCTGTCTTGAACTCCTGGCCTCAAGTGATCTGCCTGCCTTGGCCTCCCAAAGTGCTGGGATTACAGGTGTGGGCCACTGTGCCTGGCCAGTTATTTTTATTTTTGATTGAGTGGTCAGGGAAACTGAGGAGGTGACATTCGAGCATAGCACCAAATGGCCTCCAGTAATGCAAGCTACGAGGCACAATCTTGAGTTCATCTGATTACAGCCTACATACTGTGCCCATGCCAGGACCAGTGATGCTGGCAAGGGATCCAGAAACTACAACCCTCAACGCAAAAATGATGGAAAATTGCATGCAGAACGTGCCAAAGTTACAGGCATCGAGGCCCCAGGGTGTAGACGTATTTTAAAAGCCT
>NW_012108419.1:623548-629239 GCF_000951045.1 Mandrillus leucophaeus
CTACTTGAATTTGTCATAATAAACATGTATTTTATAATGAAAAATTATTTTTCTAGCAGGTAATTCTCTAACAGTTCATAGAGCATTTTATAAGTCTTTATAGCACGTTAAAGATGAAAACATTCTTTGAATTCAAGATAAGTATCTCAGTATCTAGATCAAACTGAGCTGAGTACTAGAAGACAAACTGAGTGTATTATTCAGCAGTTGCGGTTGGGAGCGTGAACAGATAATTTAATGAATTGCCGGACTGTCATGATAGAGTTACTACCTTTTAGAATTTCCTGCATGCTTATCAAGGTGCACGGAAGAGAAGTATCTCTGGGGACTCAGTTTCTCTGAAATCAGGATAAGCGGCCATCCTCTGCAGCAGCAGTGTAGAGAACATTTTCATGCATGGTCTGCCATCGGGGTGGTTCAAATGGACAAGGTCTGGTAGGGTGCCTGTCAGTGATGCTAATGTACTAGAAGACTGCCTGCCTTGGCCTCCTTTCCTTTTCTAAGTACTCACTACTTTTTATTTCTATTTAATTAAGGTCACATTTATCAACAACTCATGTTAAGCTATATGGATACGTTTTTCTTCACAGGCTCAGGCAAACACTTGTCCTTTTTAAAGTTTACTATGCTAAAAATATATAGGATATATTTGAACAGAGGATCTCTAGAATATTCCTTTGGATGATCCCACTGTGATAAATGCTACAGTGAATGACTAGCAATGCAGGAAAAGTCAAAGGAGGAAATAAAAATTCTCAAAATAATTCCTTTGATCTAAGAAGTAGCTCATAGAGAATATGTATGTGTATGGGTGGGTGGAGATAACACACATATTATGGACCAGTCGCGCTTCCTGTCCTAAGTATTACACTAATCTGGTTCATTGGTTCACAAAAGACTTGTCTTACTCAAGGACCAAGTATCTGATTGCTGGTACAGCTCATGGTCGCTTCCAGGCACCTGAAAGTCTGGAAGAATTTCAACTACCTTCCTACGAAGTTGCTGTCGCCTTTCTTCTTTTACTCTTTCCTCTTTCATAAATTTTACAAACTTCTTCCATGTCCGAAATGTGATCCAGAGGATCCTCCTTTAAGAATAAAGAAGGAAAACAGTGAAATGCTGAGAAAAAGTTGGCTTTCCATCTATAGTACATTAAGAACTTTATAAAAATTCTTATGTTAATAAAATGCTGTATAAAAGGTGTGGAAATCACAATTGGGATTATGATAGTGTGAAATGCTGTGAAGAAAATAAAGTAACAAAAGGGAATGAGAGTGACTGACAGGTTATTTTTATTTGTATTTTATTTTATTCTATTTATTTTCTTTGAGGCAAGAGTCTTGCTCTGTCACCCAGGCTAGAGTGCAGTCATGCAATCTCGGCTCACTGCAATGTCTGTCTCCTGGGTTCAAGCGATTCTTGTGCCTCAGCCTCCCAAGTAGCTGGGATTACAGGTGACCGCCACCATGCCTGGCTAATTTTTTTGTATTTTTCTTGGAGATGGGGTTTCGCCATGTTGGCCAGGCTGTCTTGAACTCCTGGCCTCAAGTGATCTGCCTGCCTTGGCCTCCCAAAGTGCTGGGATTACAGGTGTGGGCCACTGTGCCTGGCCAGTTATTTTTATTTTTGATTGAGTGGTCAGGGAAACTGAGGAGGTGACATTCGAGCATAGCACCAAATGGCCTCCAGTAATGCAAGCTACGAGGCACAATCTTGAGTTCATCTGATTACAGCCTACATACTGTGCCCATGCCAGGACCAGTGATGCTGGCAAGGGATCCAGAAACTACAACCCTCAACGCAAAAATGATGGAAAATTGCATGCAGAACATGCCAAAGTTACAGGCATCGAGGCCCCAGGGTGTAGACGTATTTTAAAAGCCTGCTGGTAACCTCACCTCCAACAGCAGCAACAGCAACAAAGAACAAGTCTTGAATATCAGTTGAGGAAAAGTACCCTAACATCAGGTTCTGGAGACGTGGTATGGAACACTGCTTGTTTAAGTGAGTGTCTCCGCTGTCACAAGGAAGCATGCCATGGCCTTTTAGGATTTATTAGTGTCCACCACAACTGAACACTAGGGGCATCAAGGGAAGCCAGGTACTGTCTGCCCCAGGATAGGCTGAAACAGGTGACCAGAGTTTCCATACAGTGGGAAGGTACAGCAGTAGAGAGCAGCACGGAGGACTGCATAGTCTGGTGGTGAGGAGCAGACGTTTTTGAAGATGGTGTCTGAACTGAATTTTTGTCAGGCAAAGAAAAGCTTTCCTAGAGGAGAGCACATCTTGAGTAAAGGCAAAGAAGCAAGAATAGCATGCCGTGGTGTGTGTGTGGAGTTAGTGCTGAAACAAAGTGCAGAGTAGTTAAGCTTATATTTTTACAACTACAGGCAGACATGGGATTTGTTCTGGCCTCTTGACCATCTGAGGAAGTCCCAGAATGCACATCGGTCCTCATTAATTTTATGGCTGTTGGTTAATATTTTTGACAATGTTGATTTTTGTTGGTGGAAGTACTGCTTTAAAAAAAAGCGTGGCTGGGTGCAGTGGGTCACACCTGTAATCCCAGCACTTTGGGAGGCCGAGGCGGGTGGCTCATTTGAGGTCAGGAGTTCAAGACCAGCCTGGCCAACATGGTGAAAGCCCGTCTCTACTACAAATACAAAAATTAGCCTGGCATGGTGGTGGGCGCCTGTAATCTCAGCTACTTGGGAGGCTGAGGCACAAGAATCACCTGAACCTGGGAGGTGGAGGTTGCAGTGAGCCAAGATCAAGCCACAGCATTCCAGCCTGGGTAATAGAGTGAGACTCTGTCTCAAAAAAAAAAAAGCCTCCAAGGAATGGATTTGCTTTTATCCATTCAGTCCACCATTTACAGCTTCCTGTGCTCAGCTGTGGGCACACTCCCAGTCCCTGACCCTGTCTCCCATTCTCAGCCATTCACATCTCTCTCATGGCTACACTCCTGTTTTCTGACTTCTGCATGTTAGCTCCTGCTGTCCTACCCTAACTGAAAAATGTTCTGCCTTTTGGGTGAAATCTTCCTAGATCATCCTTGCCTACATTTCTCTTTCTTTCCCTGAACTCCTAAAACATATTCACGATCACTGGTTTGGCACTTATTTATAGCCTATCTATAGCTATCTTTTTATAATATTTTTATTGATACATAATATACATATTTTGGGGGTATATGTGGTAACTGTATACATTCATATAATGTGTAATGATCAAATCAGGGTATTCGGGATGTCCATCACCTTAAATATTTATCTTTTATTTACCATGGGGACATTCAAGTTACTCTCTTCTGGCTATTTTGAAATGTGCAATAGGTTATTATTAACTATAGTCACCCTACTGATCTATTGAACATTAGGCCTTACTGCTTCTATCTAACTGTATACTGTACCCATTAATCAACCTCTCTTCATCCACCTCCCAAGCTCTACCCTTTCCAGCCTCCGGTAACCACCAATCTATTCTCTATCTTCATGAGATTCACATTTTTAACTCTCCCACATAAGAACATGGGGTATTTGTCTTTCTGTGCTTGACTTATTTCACTTAACACAGTGACCTCCAGTTCTATCTATGTTGCTGCAAATGACAGGATTTCATTCTTTTTCATTACTAATATTCCATTTTGTATATATAGCATATTTTCTTTATGCATTTATCCACTGATGGGCGCTTAGGTTGATTCCATATTTTGGCTACTGTGAACAGTGCCGTAATAATCACAGACATGCAACTATCTCTTGGATATATTGATTTCCTTTCTTTTGGAGATATACCTATTAGTGGAATTGCTGGATCATATGGTAGTTATAATTTCAGTTTTTTCAGGAACCTCCATTCTGTTCTCCATAGTGGCTGTACTAATTTACATTCCCACCAACAGTGTATGAGGGTTTCCCTTTCTTCGTATCCTCATCAGCATGTGTTATTCACTGTCTTTGATAAAAAGCCATTTTACTGTAGGTATAAGATGATATCGCACTGTGGTTTTGATTTGGATTTCTCTGATAATTAGTGATGCTGAGCATCTTATCGTACACTTTTTGGCCAGTTGTATGTCTTTTGAGAAATGTCTATTTAGATCCTTCCCCCACTTTTTTTTTTAAGACAGGGCTTCACTCTGTTGCCCGGGCTGGACTGTAGCAGCGTGATGTTGGCTCCCTTCTACCTTCACCTCCTGGACTCAAGCGATCCTTTACACCTCAGCCTCCCGAGTAGCTGGGACTACAGGTGTGTGTCATTACTCCTGGCTAATTTCTGGTTTTTGTTTTTTTTTTTTTTTGGTAGAGATAGGGTTTTGCCATGTTGCCCAGGCTGGTTTTGAACTCCTTGACTCAAACAATCCACCCACCTTGGCCTCCCAAAGTGTTGGGATTATAGGTGTGAGTCACTATAATGGCCTTGCCCATTTTTAAATTGGATTATTTGGGTTTTTTTGCTATTGAGTTGTTTGAGTTCCTTACATATTCTGGTTATTAATCCCTTGTCAGATGGCATTTTAGTCCATATGTATATGTTGCTATAAAGGAATACCTGAGGCTGGGTAATTTATTTAAAAAAAGAGGTTTGACTTGCAGTTTTGCCGGCTGTACAAGAAGTATGGCACTAGCATCTGTTTCTAGTGAGGACTTCAGGCTGCTTCCACTCATGATGGAAGGGCAGCTATCATGTGCAGAGATCCAATGGCAAGAGAGGAAAGCAAAAAAAAAGGGGGAGGGAGGTGCTAGATTCTTTTTGACAACCAGCTCTTCGGGAACTAATAGAGTGAGAATGCATTCATTTAGAGAGGATGGTGTTAAGCCCTTCATTAAGCAATCCATTTCCAGGACCCAAATACCTCCCATTAGACCCCACTTCCGTCCAACATCAGATTTCAACATGAAGCGTAGGGGACAAACATCCAAACTATACAGACAGTTTGCAAATACTCTCTCCCATTCTGTGGGTTATCTCTTCACTTGGTTGTTTCCTTTGCTGTGGAGAAGCTTTTTAGCTTGATGTAATCCCAGCTGTCTATTTTCGCTCTGGTTGTCTGTGCTTTTGAGGTCTTACGCAAAAAGTCTTTGGCCAGACCAATGGCCTGGAGCATTGTCTCAATGTTTTCTTCTAGTAGTTTCATAGTTTCTGGACTTAGATTTAAATCTATAACCCATTTGGATTTGCTTTTTGTGTATGGTGAGAGAAAAGGGGTCTCATTTCATTCTTCTGCTTATAGTTATATTGTTTTTCCAGCACCACTTACTGAAAGACTGCCCTTTCCCGATTTTATGTTTTTGGCACTTTTGCCAAAGATGAGTTGGTTGTAAATGTGTGGATTCAAATCTGGGTTCTCTGTTCTATTTCATTGGTCTATATGTCTGTTTTTATGCCAGTACCAAGCTGTTTTGGTTACTATAGCTTTGTAATAAATTTTGAAGTCGGGTAGTGTGATGCCTAGAGCTTTGCTCTTTTTGCTCAGTGTTGCTTTGGCTATTCAGGTTCTTCTGTGGTTTCATATAAATATTAGGAATTTTTTTCTATTTCTTTCTTTTTTATTATTATTATTATACTTTAAGTTCTAGGGTACATGTGAATAACGTGCAGGTTACATATGTATACTTGTGCCATGTTGGTGTGCTGCACCCATCAACTCGTCAGCACCCATCAACTCGTCATTTACATCAGGTATAA
>NW_012108419.1:629617-646624 GCF_000951045.1 Mandrillus leucophaeus
GTGTGCATGTGTCTTTATAGCAGCATGATTTATAATCCTTTGGGTATATACCCAGTAATGGGATGGCTGGGTCATATGATACTTCTAGTTCCAGATCCTTGAGGAATCGCCATACTGTTTTCCATAATGGTTGAACTAGTTTACAATCCCACCAACAGTGTAAAAGTGTATTTTTTTTTCTATTTCTATGAAGAATGTTGTTGGTATTTTGATAGAGATTGCATTGAATCTGTAAATTGCTTTGGGTAGTATTGCCATTTTAACTGTATGAAGTCTTCCAGCACATAAGCATGGCATATCTTTCTATATGTTTGTGTTCTCTTCAACTTCTTTCCTCAGTGTTTTATAGTTTTCCTTATATAGATCTTTCACTTCCTTGGTTAAATTGGTTCCCAGGTATTTTATTTTCTTTGTAGCTAGTTAAGGTGGGATTGCTTTCTTGATTTCTTTTTCAGATGTTTCACTGTTGGTGTATATATTAATAAATGCTACTGATTTTTTAATGCTGATTTTGTATTCTGCAACTTTACTGAATTTGTCAGATCTAACAGTTTTTTTGGTGTAGTCTTTAGGTTTTTTTAAGCATAAGATCATGTCATCCGTGAACAAGGCTAATTTGGCTTCTTTCTTTTCAATTTGGATACTTTTTTTTTTTTTTTAAAGACAGGGTTTCTGTGTCACCCAGGTGGTCTTGAACTCTTGGCCTCAAATGACCCTTCCATATTGGCCTCCCAAAGCCCTGGGATTATAGCCATGAGTCATCACATCTGGCCTGGATGCCCTTTACTTTTTACTCTTGTCTAACTGCTCTGGCAAGGACTTGCAGTATTATATTGAATAAAAGTGCTGAAAGTGGGCATTTTGGTCCTGGCCAGGATGTTGAATTTTATCAAATGCCTTTTTTGACATCTCTTGAAATAATAATATGGTTTTTGTTCTTGGTTCTGTTAATGTGATGTATCATGTTTATTGATTTGCATAAGATGAACCATCCTTGGATCCCTGGGATGAATCCCACTTGATCATGGTGAATGATCTTTTCAATGTGTTACTGAATTTGGTTTGCTGGTATTTGGTTGAAGATTTTGCATTTGTGGTCATCAGGAATATGTAGTTTTTTAAATTAAAATTAATTAATTTATTTTTTTATCATGTCCTTGTTTGGTTTTGGTATCAGGCTAATGCTGGCCTCATAGAATAAGTATGGAAGTATTCTCTCCTCTTCAATTGTTTTTGAAGAAATTGAGTAGAATTTGTATTAGTTCTTCTTTAAATGTTTAGTAGAATTTAGCAGTGAAGCCATTAGGTCCTGGGCTTTTCTTTGATGTGAGACTTTTTATTACAGCTTCAATCTCATTACTCATTATTGGTTTGTTGAGGTTTTCTGTTTCTTCATTGTTCAATCTTGGTAGGTTGTATCTGTCCAGAAATTTATCAGTTTCTTCTATGTTTTCCAGTTTACTGATATGTAAGTGTTCATAATAGTCTCTAGTGATTCTTTGTATTTTTGATGTCTCAGTTGTTATGTCTCCTTTTTCATTTCTGATTTTGAGTCAGAAAAAGTCTCAATTTCATTTATTTCTGCTTAGATTTATATTATTTCCTTTCTTCTAATAATTTGGGGTTTGGTTTGTTCTTGCTTTTCTGTATTTCCTTGAGGAGTACAGTTAACTTATTTTTTGAAGTCTCTCAACTTTTTTGATGTAAGTGTTTATTGCTATAAACTTCTCTCTTAAAAGAAGTGACTGCTTTTACTATAATCCGTAGATTTTGATCTATGGTATTTCCATTTATATTGGTTTCAAGAAAGTTTAAAATTTTTTCTTAATTTCTTAATTGATCCATTGGTTGTTCAGGAGCATGCTGTTTAATTTCCTTGTATCTGTGTAGTTTCTGAAGTTCCTCTTACTGATTCCTGATTTTTTTCTGTTGTGGTCCGAAAAGATACTTGGCATAATTTCTGTTTTTTGAATTTGTTGAGAGTTGTTTTGTGGCCTAAGATATGGTCTTATTATGGAGGATGTTCCATGTGCTGATAAAAAGAATGTGTATTCTGCAACAGTTGTATAAAATGTTCTTTAAATGTCAGACCTATTTGGCCTGGTTTCTGGTTTAACTTTGATGTGTCTTTGTTGATTTTCTTCCTAGATAATTTGTCCACTACTGAGAGTGGCGTGTTGAAGTCCCCTATCATTGTATTGCAGTTATCTCTCCCTTTATTGTTTGTGTTATATACTTGGGTGCTTGATGTTGAGTGCATAGATATTTATAATTGTTATATCCTCTTGCTGAATTGAACTCTTTATCATTACATAATGACCTTCTTTATTTCTCTTTATAGTCTTTGACTTGTAATCAGTTTTATCTAATATAAGTATAGCTATTCCTGCTGTGTTTTTGGTTTCCACTTGCTTGGAATGTCTTTTTCTATCTCCTTCAGTCTATGTATGTCTTTACAGGTGAAGTAGGTGTCTTCTACGCAGCATATAGTTGGATCTTATTTCTTTATTCATCAGCCACTCTATGTCTTTTAATTGGAGAACTGAGTCCATTTGTATTCAGTTATTGGTAAGTAAGGACTTACTATGGCAATTTTTTCTTTCCTGTTTGCTGGTTGTTTTGTAACTCCTGTCTTCCTTTTTTACTGTTTTCCCTTGTGGCAAAACGATTTTCTCTGATAGTTTTAATTTGTTGCCTTTTCTTTTTAGAAATCCTCCAACATTTTGACTTTTTCTTGTCTTAGTTTCCATGTTTTATATTACCTATCACTTAGCAGGCTGCTGTAGCTATTATTGTTTTAGGTAGAGTTCTCTTTTTGGCTTCATACTAGAGTTATAAGTTGATTACATACCACAATTACAGTATTAGAGTATTCTGGGTTTGTTGATGTAATTTTACCAGTAGAGTTTCTACTGTCAACTGTTTTCTTTTTGTGTTAGTGTCTTTTTTCTTTCAGACTGAAGAACTCCCTTTAACATTTCTTGTAAGATGGGTCTGGTGTTGGTGAATTCTCTCAGCATTTGTTTTTCTGAGAAAAACTTTCTCTGTCCTTCATATTTGAAATATGGCTTTGATGGATACAGTATTCTTGGATGGCAGTTTTTTTTTCTTTTTTCTTTCAGCACTTTGAAAATCTCATCCTGCTTTCTCCTGGCCTGTACAGTTTCTGCTGAGAAGTCTGTTGCCAGATGAATTGGAGCTTCATTATATGCTATTTGCCTCTTTTCTCCTATTGCTTTTAGGATCCTCTTTGTCCTTGACGTTTGAGAGTTTAGGTCAAATTTGTTTGGGGTTCTCTGACTTTCCTATACCTGGATATGTCTTTCTCAAGTTTTGGGAAGTTTCCTATTTTTATTTCTTTGGATAAGCTTTCTACCCTTTGGTCTCATTCAACTCCCTCTTCAACACCAATAATTTTTAGATATGGTCTTCTGAGGTAATTTTCTATACTTGTAGGCTGTCTTCATTCCTTTTCATTCCTTTTTCTTTTCTCTTCTGATATCGTATTTTCAAGTGGCTTGTCTTTGGGCTCACTGATTTTCCACTGCTCGATCCATTTGGCTGTGGAAAACATCTCATGATTTTTCAGTTCAGCAAATGTATTTCTCAGTTCCAAGATTTGTTTGACTTTTTAAATCTTCGTTAAATTTATCTGAAAAATTGCAGAACTGCTTTTCTTTGTTATCTTGAAGATCACTGGGTTTTCTTAAAACTGCTATTTTGAATGTTGGTTAGAGTTTACATTTTGCCTTCTCATTAGGATTAGTCACTGGTTCCCTGCTTTGTCTATCTGGGAAGGTCATGGTTCCCTGTTTGCGGTTTTTGTTTTTTTGAGATAGAGTCTTGCTGAAGTGCCTAGGCTGGAGTGCAGTGGTGCGATCTCAGTTCACTGCAACATCCACCTTCCAGGTTCAAGCCATTCTCCTGCCTCAGCCTTCCAAGTAGCTGGGACTATAGACGCACACTACCAGGCCTGGCTAATTTTTGTATTTTTATTAAAATGTGGTTTCACCATGTTGGCCAGGCTGGTGTCGAATTCCTGAACTCAGGTGATCCACCCACCTTGGCCTCCCAAAGTGCTGGGATTACAGGTGTGAGCCACCACGCCCGGCCAACTCACTGTTGTTTCTTGTCTATGCCTTTGTACCGAAGGATTATTTATTTATTTCAGTCTTCTCTGTCTGGCTTGTTTGGTTTTCAGTGGGTATGTTTGATTTGAGATTGTCTGTAATTTACCTGTTTTATTTCTTTTTTGTTCTCCTGCTATGTGGCTGCCTCCTTTTTGGCACTAGATGGTGCTTTAAGCCCCGGTTCATCTTGGCTCTAGTAAACCTTTCTCTTGCTGTCTCAATCTCTCTCTTTCTCTCTAATCTTTTATGTTTTCTACTAAATTATGAGCACCAGGGGCCATGTTATTAGGTATTTTTTTATGCTTGGCAAATATGTCTTGATAATTACATGTGGGTGTATTGTACAGTAAGTATGATTTAAGTCACCAAGGCAAGGTTTCTTAAGCTGGAGCCCATAAAATCCTTGACACTTTGTGTAAAGTTGTATGTTATATGCATACATGCATTTTCTGGGGTGTAGGTCTGTGACTTTCATTATTACCTATTTCATGTTCATACTGTGGTTAAGAACTATGGTAACAAGACAATATCAGACATATTAGAAATACTGATCCAGCTCAGCTAGATTTATAAAATTTATAGAATTATCTAGAAGTGATATGGATAATGTAAGATTAAAAGTTCTGTTCTTATTGAGAATCATCTTTCTCAATGTTATTGCAGCTTAAAGGCCAGACCTAAGACCAATAGATGTCTCTCCTTCCTTTCATCCACAGCTCTTCTATACAGTATTCTTTCGTTCATATAAAATTGAATATGAACTTTGAATATCAATTTTTAAATGTGAAAGCCCCTTTTAAAGAATGGTGACCTTAAATATTAGTGTCAATCCTACAATAAAGTTCATCTATTCATACATTTACCAAATATTTACTGTGTTACCTATGTACTAAGCACTGTCATATACTGAGAACACAGCAATGAGCAAGATGTGGTGCTTCCACTCTGTTAGGGGGGAACAGGCAATAACATGTAAACAGTAAATTATATACTTTCAGAGAGTCTTAAGTGCTGTGAAGGAAGTAGCAGTTTAATGGATAGGGTGGTTAGGGAGGTGACATTTAAGCAGAGAGCTAAATGATGAGCTCAGGTTATGTGAAGCTCTGAAGCACAAGTAAGCTTTGCTTGTCTGAGGAACACTACAGAAGGCCAGTGGGGCCAGAACATGGTGAACAAAAAGCAAAGTGGGAAGAGGTGAAACCACAGCAATGCTTTTATATCAAGTAGAGACTGGCTGAGAATTTGGTTCTTATTGATTGCATGGATTCCTACATTGATTTCATAACTTCAAATCCTAAATAGGATGACTATCTTACTATTTTATAGTTAAAAATGAGGCCAGGCGCGATGGCTCACACCTGTAATCCTAGCACTTTGGGAGGCTGAGGTGGGTGGATTCCTTGAGGCCAGAGTTCGAGATCAGCCTGGGCAGCATGGTAAAAAAAAAAAAACCCCGTCTCTACTAAAAATACAAAAATTAGCTGGGCATGGCAGTACATGCCTTTAAATCCCAGCTACCTGGGAGGCTGAGGCATGAGAATCGCTTGAACCCAGAAGGCAGAGGTTGCAGTGACCTGAGATCCTATTACTACACTCCAGTCTGGGTGACAGAGTAAGACTTTGTCTCAGGGTAAAAAAAAAAAAAAAAAAAACAGCTAAAAAAACAAAAAAACAGAGGGAGAATTAGAAAAATGGGGAGGAAGACTGACGTAGCAAGAAAAGAATGTTTTAGAGTCAACCTAATTTGGAGTTCAGGGAGCAACCATTTGTTATTTGTATACCTTGGGCAATTCACCTACCTGCCTGTTGCTTATTTCTTTGCCTGAAAATGGAAATAAGGTCATCTCCCCACACCCAAGTTATGACTGCTATCAGATGAGATGGTTTGTGCGAAAGCCCCAAATGAATCTCTCAGTCTGCATACAGTGGCTGAGAAACAGAAAGAAAACGTAGGCAGGCAAAAAGGATGTTTAATAATAATATATCTGCAATGACACTAAACTGAAAAAAAAAAGTTAGTTATTATTTTGGACCAGCAGTACACTGAGTGAGTTATTATAGTACCCTGTTTAGTGTTCACAGCAATCCATAAGATAGGTTCTGTTGCTATCCTCATTTTATGAAAGAGGAACAGGGAGGCTTTGAAAGGTTATTTGTTCAAGGTCACATAGATATTGAGTCCTAAACTTCAAACGCTAAAGCTCAATCATTTATTCAAAGGGAAATCCTCTGAATACCCTCACTTATTGCTTATTTGTTTTAATTTAGACAAAACTATAATCAACTTGCTTATCTGTTTTCCTACTCCACTGATCTCCAGTATCTGTAACTTAAACAAGGACAAACAGGTTTTGGTGGAGATAGGCACCCTCATGGCAATAAGATAGGAACACTACTACAAGGAACAGAAATAAACACCCATGCACAAACACACCAATAAAAAGAAAACAGCACCAGCCAACATGGTGAAACCCCGTTTCCACTAAAAATACAAAAATTAGCCGGGTGTGGTGGTATGTGCCTGTAATCCTAGCTACTTGGGGGGCTGAGGCACGAGAATCGCTTGAGCCCGGGAGGCAGAGGTTGCAGTATCACTCCACTGCACACCAGCCTGGGCAACAGAGCGATGCTGAGAAAAGGGGCACTCTTCTACACCCACACAACAGTCGTCATTCCTCAAAAAAACTGGAGGCATCACTGAATACACCCGGCACACTAACTGATGCTCATAAAGAATGACACCAAATCACCACTCTTAAAGGGAAGTGCATAATGAAATTAAGAACATTCTGTCCAAATGCTTAAAACTAGGAAACAAATATAAAACTTACTTATACAGAATACCTTTTTTCTCAAAGACAACTGGATTAAATAAAACATAACTGTATTTTAAATACTAATATAGCATATAGTATGATTCCATATATATAAAGTTCCAAACCAGGAAAAACTATAGCATTGAAGGCTGCATACTTAGGAGGAGAGTAAAAAGAAAAGGAAATGTTCATTGTAAACGTCAGAGTAGTTTAGGAGAGACTTGGGAAGGAGCCTGTGTGACAGCAATGTTCAACTTTTTGACCTCAGTGGTGGTGACAAAGGGTGTTCACTTTACAGTCATTTGTTAAGCTGTATTTGTATGATTTCAGCACTTTTCTATATTTGTCATATATTTCACAATAAATAATGTTGAAAGAGAAACTGAACTTAAAAAAGAAAACTATATATGACTAACAAAGAATACAGTACTTTCGCTTAGGTGTGTTTCATATAGGTCACATCATTTTATTCTCTTGCCAGTTTCTGTGAGGCAAAAAGGGCAGGTCTCCTCCTCCTCCCCTTCTCATTTTAAAGATGGGGACCCTGGAGTCCTAGGGGGTTCACCACCTTGCCGGTGAGCCGGGACTCCCACCCCTGCCTGGTGTTTCCAAGTACCCTGCTCTCCTAGCCCCCAACTCATCTTTGCAGACACATTGTAGGAGCAGAATATATTGCTGAGCAATTGTGAAGTCAGAGAGTGAATTTTCCTCAAGATCAAAACCTCACCTGTCACTGTGCTCCGCTGCAATCTCATGCTTGCCCTGAGAATCGATCTTCACCTCCCTGACCATGTTAAACCAGGCCCTGAAAATCTTCTTCTGAAGAAAATGTACACAAAATTTTCTTACTTCTTCCTGCAGATCAGTCATGTACTGAGGATGAAGACAGAAATAAAAGTGAGAGAAAAAATATCAGTTGACAAAGAATTAGAGCAAATAAACAGCACAAAAGACAGAATTGAAACAGAAATGAAACAAAAGAAACAAATGACACTAGAGACACAAAGAAAAGGATAACCTGGCAGCCAAGATAATATCCTCTATAATGTACCCTAAAAATGGTAACAGAACACATGAGTAGAAACAGTTATAAGATTGAAGGGGTGAGTTTCTAAATCACTTGAGCACTGTGAGACAAGAAACAAGAAATGAGTGTAAAAACAAAAGCTGATGGAATGATAACTTACAGTTTATACACACTCCGTGAAACAAACACATGCTTAGTATTTTACACTAATAAAAAATTGACTTGCCATTTTCACATTTATTTCAAAGCAGTGAATGGGATTGACTATTCTTTTGTTCTTGAAAAAACATAATGACCCTGGACATTCTGGATTCCATTTAGTTTTCTTAAATAGGACTGAGCAATGAGATGTATTTAAGGTGCCCTTCCCTATATGCTTACCTGTAGCCAGCTCCGGATGACTCTCTTAAGCAGTATTTGGGAATAAAATTGATCAGCCTGGGCCATCTTTCTAGCCAGACTTTCCTGACTACACTGGAACCAGGTCAGCAGATATTTCCTCTGCAGGAACAAACAGTAATGTTCTTCTGCCACCTGGATAATTTTTTAAATGAGAAATATGATTCCTTACATTTAAAATCATTTAAACAAACACATCACCTTTGGAAATGATGCTATAAAACACATTTAGGCAGTTGGTAGAGAATAATCTGAAGGTACATGCAGCCTGTGTCCTAAAAGCTTTGACTGTTGACCTATTCTATGGAGGTTATAGATTCACATCACGATTGGCCTTTCAATGCCAGCTCCCTGAAGACCACAGTGATTTGCTGGTTATGGAAACTGAACAAACAACCTCTAAGCCATTACTTCACTTCCCCTGAGTTTTGGAGTGGGTAGCTGGCAACATTCTCAGTTTGCTCTCCTGGAGCTTGGACAGCAACTCCACAACAAACCTCTCTTTCTCATGACTTAACCACTGTCTAATTGAGGAAATGCCAATACTTTCAATTAGTGTTGTGGAATGAGCTGTCACCAGCATTGACATTTAGACATTATCAATAAACCACAAAACCATCTGATAGAAAATAACATGAATAATTTAATGTCTTTTCAACTATCATTCTATCAAAATAAACATACAAATCAGAATTTATAGATTTTTAAAAGTAACTGTTATATTCTTTTAAGAGGCAGGAGGGGAAAAGTCTTCTCCCTTAGTCCTCTCCAAACAATGACACATTTTTCTAAGCCTTGTCTAGATATCTGGCACTGTGAATGTGATTGATTCATGTGAGTCTCTTGGAAGTCATATTTATTGGCCAAAATGACCACCACAGAGGTCTCTGTGGCACCAGAGATTTCTGTCTGTCCTGGACTCATCTCAGCAGCCTGAGAGCCAAAAGATGAAATAACATTTTATCTATTTTGAATTTTTTAATCATTTAGTTGAATGCACTGGATAAATTTGTTAGGGAAATTTTAGAAATTTCAGTGGTGTTTGATTTCATATATCTCTCTGCAGTAGAGTGAATAACTGTTCTCTCTAATAGAATTATACACCCATACTCTTTGCAATGTGATTTCACAGTTCCTCCCTATAGAGTGGATGGAGCTCCTTCTCTCCTCAATGACTTTGAGCTTGGCCCTATGATTTGCTTTGGCCAGTGGAATGTGGACATAATATAAGCAGTGGGTTTACATAATTTGGTTTGGCCTTTTGTAGCTCTGAATAGCTGCTATAACCAGAATGAGAGGCTTGGGGAGAGACCTGAACTCAATCCACAACTGGCCCACAGACATATGAGTGAGAAATAAATACTTGAGCTCTAAGCCACTGATATTTGGGGGTTGTTTGTTACTCAACTTTATCACAGGCAGAAACCTGACCAATGTACCTTATGGTAATAACTCTTCTCTTACTCAAACTGAGAGAAGCTTCTATTCATCTTACCTTGGGGGGATCTCTAATAAAACATTTCTTCTTATTTTTTCCAACCTATTCAATTACAAAGTCCTTCTCTACCTTAGAAGACCAAATCAAAAATTGTATACAGAACAAATATACACATTCAATTAATTTATCTTTCTGGCTTCAAATCACCAAACCCTCCCCTCCCCCAAGCTTAACTGGGCATCCATCTAATTGGAAAAGTTCATTTTCTAATCTGGGGGGTAATACTGCACCTGGACGTTTTGTTTGCTTTGCATTCTCAATGTCTTCCAAGGCTCTAGACCTTTTTTCCTTAGCAAGACACCTTGATAATGTTCTTTGGCTATTGCTTCCAGCTGCTGGTTCCTCTTAATTCTCTCCTGCTTCTCAAGTTCTTTCTGGAAAAGATTAAAAAGCAAAATGCTATGATAAAAAACGAATGAATTTCATTTCAATGAAAAGCTAATGAATTTAATTTGAACATGTAACCATTGGATGGTGTGTTAATCATGATAACAGAGCTCTGGATAATAGGGCTTTTTCTTTAAAAAAAAAAAAAGAAGGAAATAATTCTGCTAAGAGGGTCAGGAGAAGCTGGTCATGAGTCTACAAGAATCAGGGCTATGCATATTCTTGGGTTTATTCAGTATTGTTCACAGAAATAATTTACCTCTCACCAAGTTACTAAAAGGTAAAACATCTAGTTAGGAGAGCAATCAGGATTTTTTCCCTCATATGAAAAACCCAGCCATACAGCCACTTCATTTAAACTATGGGATAGAAATTTAATGATACTCCATTAAAAGTCCAGAAGAATATTCTTACTACTAAGCTATTTTTCTTTTTAGGTGAAGAACAGTAAGTCCAGAGGCAAGTTAAAGATAGTTGATCATCATTAAGCTACCTTCCCTCTCCTAAGAAGGAAAAAGATGAACTATTCCTGGTAATACACTGAGAAAAGACACTCCATGACCCTCAAAGAACTGTACCCCTCAGGGGTGTGACCAAGAAAGATGACAAAAACTTAATGATCGACCCTATAGGTATCATTATTTCCTTTATTTCCTTTTTCTCTTGTAATAAAAATAGCTTATAGTAAAGGTGAGAGAAAAAGAAATCTACCCAGAAAGGGTGAGTGGGAGCAAGTGACACCTGCGGTGAAAGACACAAGAGCAACAAAGACTGAAGACTGCTTTCATAGTCGTCATCTTTGCAGCATAAATACACAAACATTTAATTTAAGCTGATTTCCTTTACTTCATATGATTTCACATCAGGAAAAAGGCAGTGGTGAACTGGCTGATCCTGACAAGCTACTTACTGTGCCTGAGCCTTCTGTGAGAGAAACATTACAGAGAGAGCAATGGAACATTTCTAATATGGAAGGAAGAATTGCTCTAATTTTCCAATACAAACTGCCTATTTCTGTACAAGCTCTGAAAAATGAAATGTCCATATTCTCTCAGACATTAAACCAAAATAAGCTTTATACTCTTTATTCCAGGCACTTGAGATACTTGTTGAATGAAATGGCCAGAGAGAAAATTTACAACAATTTTCTCATGCGTAGTAAGAGGAAGCTGAGGGTTAAGTGGGGAGGAAAACAGAAACTGACCCTTCCACATCCACTGAAATGTCCCTGTAGCATTAAGGCAGCAGCTGCATCTTGCAGACAGACATCTAACGCAGATAATAACCTTTGGAGAAGCCCTCAGGCTCAGACAAAAGAACCTGTTCTCATGCACAGATAAGTTACGGTGTAAATATCTCCTAGAATGATAACTATGGCTGGTGTTATCGGCTCCAAAAGGAAAATTATTTTCAGGAGAATTGTGGGGAAAACCAGACTTTTTCAAAGTCTACATTTCCATGGAAAAATATAAAGAAAAACATGAGTTCTGTTTAAGTCAAAATGTTGTATTCTTACACAGCAATTTAATTCAAATGTGTAGCTCCTCCCTCTATTAAGGATTCCTCAATAGAGCTGGTTGTATTTCATTAATAATACATTTTCAATCTCCTTGTATATAAAATGTCTTTAATAGCACCTGCATCCATGATTTACTGTGAGGATTACATGATATGATGCCGTTTTGAGATGGCACTTATAGTGGGGATCTGTGTAGCTAGGGTTTCATAGAATACATAGTTCACTCGGGCTAAAAAGGGATATAAAATCTGGGCTTCTTTCTGAAATAAATGTGTGGCTTTGTCAGCTAGTATGCTTTAGAAGAAAAGCCAGAAATTACAGCTATGTTAAAAAAAAGTACAGGGAAATTGACACTGCCCCAAAACTCTTGGCCTTCTGTCCCTTGTATGCTACTCTCCCTTTGTGCTCTAGAATATATTCCTGCTTACCCACTCCTGTAATTTATACTCTGCTCTTCTGCATCATGAATTTCTCCCTTACTACTGGATTATTCCCATCAGTATGCAAACATGTGCCAGTATCTCCCCTCTTCAAAACAAAACAAAAACAAACAAACAAAACAAACAAAAACTAACAAAAAAGAACTAGAGGCCATGAGTACAGATGCAGATCTCTTTGATCTCATGAGATCCCCATCTATCTCTGATCTCATGAGATCCGCATCTATACTTATGGTCTCTAGTTCCTCACCTATTCTCTCCTCAGCCCACTGGAAATGGGGCTCCTTTCCTAGCACACCACTGAAAGCCCTGTTGCTCTAGGTCATGAATGCTTGCTGGGCTTCCAAATCAAAGAATCATTTATCCGTGCTACTTTTAATTGAACTCAGTAGCATTCAGCCAAATTCACCACTCCCATCACTCCCCTAACAGAAATACTTTTTTCTCTTGGTGTTTTGATTCTAAACTCTCCTGTTCTCTTTCTACCTCACTAGCTCCTCATCCTCTGAATAGCTATTTATAGTCCTTAGGTCTTGATCTTGGACTCTTATCTCTACTCTATCCAGACAGTCTCCCAAGTTGATTACAGCTACTTCCAGAGCATTAAAAACATTGACTTGTTTTTTCACTTCCATACACAATCTTGTCGTCCAGGCTTATATACCCAAGCCCATATTGGACATGTTCATTTGGATGTCTAATAGGTATCTCACATTTAACATGCCCCTACTAGACACTGTGGAGGCCGCCTCAGCATCCAGGAGCTCAAATATCAGCTCTTCAGAGAGGTATTTCCCATACTGCTTCCACCAACTATACCACTCTCTCCCTACTTCTTTAGTCATTAATTTGACTAAACTAGCAAATTTCCCCAACTAGCATATAAGCTTTCAGAGGGCAGGGCTGTTATTGGTCTTCTTCATTGCTACATTCTAACATCTAGAACCATGACTATCATGTAGTAAATGCTTTACAGATATTTGTTCAATGTGCAAATATACTTGACAAACAATTATGGAAAACTTTAAATCTTGCCTTGTTTTCTCTGATAAAATTATTTTTTCAACCATAAACTTCAGCTGCCCATCAATCAGAAGTATATATAGCCATAAAAGTTACTGCCTGTTAAGTATAAGCATTTAATAAACATAGAGGGGGTGTTAAGAAGAGGTTAGATTTCTATTTTTGGAAGGTCACTGTGTGAGACCTCTGAGTGGCCACCTTACTGTGGCACCCAACATGCTCTTCTAGCAGGGTCATGGGGACACTAAGCTGTAGCCATGTCTTGCCCCTGTACCACCTCTTGCTGAATATAGAGGATGGGTCTGTCATGGGGGCTTATCCCTGAGGAATTCTTCCAGTTCCTTTATCTAAAATGGTGTCATAGCACCCTATACACACATAACTGGGTTTATCTCATAGTGTTTCTCCAAAGAAATATATATGATTCACCAGACACTTTATCATATCAACAGTAGAGTCTTTTATTTACATCATTAGAAAACATGGTACCTCTGTTGGACAATTTGCTGGTACACTCAATGAGCCAAAAAACTGCCCAAATAGAAGAGGTTAAGCAGAGTTCAACCAAACACATCTAGGATGCAAATGATTTAGAGAAGTCTCAGAAGGCACTTGCTCAGAAGTGCCATTATCTTTTTGATATCCAGAGGAATAACACTACTATGGCCTTGGAGGTTGCTTACTGGGAAAAGCTATATAAAGTATATAAGGAAGTAAAGAATTGCTTGGCAGAACTTGATGCCTCAAAAGGAATAAGACCCATGAAAATCTGAGCGGAGAAGCACATTGTGTAGAGCATCTTTGTCCAGAGGGAAAAGAAGACAATTGCCATGTGCATTTTATATCTAAAGTTGTCCTCAAAGAAGACTCAAGTATAGCCAGTCTATAAATGCATCTATCTCAATTCAGATAGCTCCAGTCAATTAATGGAATGGAAACTAGTCTATGTGACAAACTCTTTGTATCTATTGCTATGACCTGCAGCTTCTAAAAAGAAAATGTTTGGGCTTGGTATAGTGAGAGAAATAAAATGATCTCTTAGTCAGTAATGTACTTTTCACCATTCTTGTTCTGCATAAGTGGTTTTCTTCCAACAAGGAAAAAGCTGGTCAGGCAACGAATTCATGATTTTTTTTGTGAACTGATCAGAGATCTGAAGCTACCCCCAAATCTGGAGAGACAGGCATCTTCAAGGAAGCACAAGACCTAAGCATTTGTTTATCCGAGGCAGAAGCCACTGGATACCATATGAGTGAGTAAGACGATTAAACTAGAAATGTTGGTGAACTGATGGAGGCAGAGAGTGAGTGGGCCAGCATGAGAAGGTTGAAGCTCCTGGGGATCACAGTCATGTGGGTTCTTCTCATCCCTTTGCAGGCTTTTCTTCTAAGAACCCCACCAGGCTCTCACAGAGATGATCATGGAGAATCCACAGAAAGTTCCCACCATAGTTCTGGCTGGGGAGAGGCACAGCAGCAACTGCAAAATCTTCCCAGAGCATTCTTCCTTAGGAAGCAGAAGTTTTATCTGTCCTAGCAACCACCCCAGTGCACTGGCAGAATAGCACTCCTTCTGAGGGAAGGGCACGCAGGGGATTCTGCCCAGACAAGTCCTCCCTACCTCACTTAGGGGTTGGGGAAGCCTTATTCTCCAGAGGGAAGGTCTTTAAGGTCACAGACTGAGACTGTGGTGGATACCCACTGCAGATAAAGGGAAAAGGGGGGCAGAAAAAAGCTCTACCACTGGAGTAGGAACAGAAGTTATCTGAGTGCCTAAAGCTGTGCATTCCAAACACTGATACTTAATCAGAACACAGAATTCTCCCCATCATCCACACCCTATCACCACAGTTATACAAGCTTCCAATAATAATAGTGGATTACAGCTGGGAGAGCTGTAAACAACAGATTCTCTCTGGGGAGCAGCATAAAAGGAAGACCCAAAACCAAAAGAGGAAGCAAAAACAAAGTCACTAGAAGACAATAAAGTCTCTGGTGTCTACAGCACACAGCAACAAACTTCAACGATGGTGACCATGGCAACAACAAGCTTCAAACATAGCCCAATTCCTGGCTAAATTAGTACAAATCTCCACACTCTAGGCCAACGTGTTGTAGTTTCTATTGCCCTGAACAAAGGTCTGGCCTTCAACAAAAAAATACAAGGCATACCCAAAGGTAAGAAGTAAATACACCCTGAAAAGATGAGGCAATCATCAGAACAAGCCTCAGATATGACAGAGATGTTGGAACTATCAGAGAGGGAATTTTAAATAACTTCCAAAAATAATGTTAAATGTTCTAATGGAAAAGGTAGACATCGCAGATCAGATATTTTAGCAGAGACATGGAAACTATAAAAAAAGATTCAAAACAAAAATGCTAGAAATAAAAAAACACATGGCAATAGAGATAGAAGAGGCACTTCAACTGGCTTACTGCTAGAAGATACAGCCAAGGAAAGAATCAGGTAACCTGACAATATGGCAATGGAAATTACACAAACTGAAAGGCAAAAAGAGTGAAAAACACAATAGTGTATCTGAGAGCTGTGGGACAATATGAAACAATGTAACACTGGCATAACAAATCCCATAAGGAAAATAAAAAGAATGGGGCAAGTGAAATAATTTGAAGAAATAATGGGCAAACATATTCCAAAATCAGTAACAAAACACAAAATAATATATCCAAGAAACTTAAGACCACCAAAGCCAAGACCAAACCAACCAACCAACAAACCAACCAACCAACCATACCTAGACCTATCATATTCTGCTAAAAATCAAAGACAAAGTCTTGAAGGTAGCTAAAGGGAAACACCTACTGTCATGAACTGCATGCTTGTGTCCTCCTAAAGTTAACTATGTTGAAGCCCTAACCCCTCTTGTGGCTGTATTTGAACATAGGGCCACTAAGGAAGTAATTAAAGTGAAATGGGGTCCTAGGGTGCAGCCCTAATTGTATAGAATTAATGTCCTTATAAGAAGCAATACCATGGTGCACTTGTTTGCTCTCTCTCGCATGCGCTCTCTCCCTCTCCCACGCGCTGTCTCCCTCTCCCACGCACTCTCTCCCTCTCCCACGCGCTCTCTCCCTCTTCCCTCTCTGTCTCCAAACACAAACACCAAGGAAAGGTTATATGAGGACACAGTGAGAAGAAGCCGTCTACAAGCCAAGAAGACCCCTTTCCAAAAGCCAACCATGCAGGCACCCTGATCTTGGACTTTCCAGCCTCTAAAACTGTTGAGAAAACAAATTTCAGTTGTTTAATCCACCTAGTCTGTGACATTTTGTTATGGCAGTCTGAACAGAATAAGACACCCGCAAAGAAAGACAGGTAAGAATTACAGTAGATGTCTTGTGAGAAACCAGGCAGCAAGAAAACAATACAGTAACATCATTAAGGTGTTGAAAGAAAAAAAAAAAAACCTGTTAACCCAGAATTCTATATCCAGCAAAAAACATAATTTAAAAACGAAGGAAAAATAAAGACTCTCGGACAAATAAAAACTGAAGGAATTCACTGCCAGCAGATCTACCCTACAAGAAATAGTAAAGAAAGTTCTTTAGGCATAAAAAATATAATATAGGTTAAGAACTTAGATCTACACAAAGAAATGAAGAGCATGGGAAACAGAAGAAATAAAGGTAAAATGTAATCATCTTATTTTTAATTCCACTAAGAGAAAACTAATTGTTAAAATAATAAGTTTAACAAGATATTGGCTATTTATAGTATACATAAAAATATAACATGACAACAATA
>NW_012108419.1:647289-649589 GCF_000951045.1 Mandrillus leucophaeus
AAAAAAAAGAAAAACAAAGAATAAGTACAACAAATAGAAAATAGCTAACAAGAAGATAGATTTTAATCCAGTTGTGGCTAGGTGTGGTGGCTTACGCCTGTAATCCCAGAACTTTGGGAGGCCGAGATGGGTGGATCACCTGAGGACGGGAGTTCAAGACCAGCCTGACCAACATGATGAAACCTAGTCTCTACTAAAAATACAAAATTAGCCAGGCGTGGTGGTGCATGCCTATAATCCCAGCTACTTGGAAGGCTGAGGCAGGAGAACCGTTTGAACCCAGGAGGCAGAGGTTGCAGTGAGCTGAGATCACGCCATTGCACTCTAGCCTGGACAACAAGGGTGAGACTCCATTTCAAAAAAAAAAATTTTTTTTTAATCCAGTTTTATCAATAATCACTTTAAAGTTAATGGGCTAAACGTAATAGTTAAAAGACTGAGATTATCAGATTAGATACCAAATGAAGAAACAGCTATATGATGTCTATAAGACATTCAATTTTATAGGACATAGATGTAAGTCTTTTTTTTTTGAGATGGAGTCTCGCTCTGTCGCCCAGGCTGGAGTGCATTGGCTTGATCTCCGCTCACTGCAAGCTCCACCTCCCAGGTTCATGCCATTCTCCTGCCTCCGCCTCCCAATTAGCTGGGACTACAGGTGCCTGTCACCATACCTGGCTAATTTTTTTGTATTTTTTTTAGTAGAGACGGGGTTTCACCTTGTTAGCCAGGATGGTCTCGATCTCCTGACCTCACGATCCACCTGCCTCGGCATCCCAAAGTGCTGGGATTATAGGTGTGAGCCACTGCGCCCAGCCATGTAAGTCTTTTTAAACATACATGCACCTAATAACAAACCTTCAAAGTACATGAGGCAAAACCAGATAGATATGAAAGGACAAATGAATGCCCAAGTTTAGTTAGAAACTTCAATATTCCTCTCTCAATAACTGATAGAAGCAGGCAGAAAAATCAGTAAGAATATAGATATAGATACAGTAAGACACAGACATACTCAATGTGACTTGGCATTTTTGCAGACCAATGACAGATTAGTACTATAGTACTATACATATTCTTCTCAAGTGCACACAGAACATTCACTGAGATAGACAATATTCTGGGCCATAAAGCAAAACTTTATAATTTCATGCAATATACATTCTTAGAACATAATGAAATTAAACTAGAAATTAAAACTAGACATTAAACTAGTAGAAAGTTATCTGGAAGTCCTCAAATATTTAAACTTTAAAGAATAAACTTCTTAATAACCCATGGGACAATGAGGACATCTCAAGGGAAATTAAAAATATTTTGAACTAAATAAAGATAAAAATATCAATATATGATATACAAGTAAAAGAGTACTTAGAGGGAAATTTACAGCAGTAAATTCATATACTAGAAAAGGAGAGGCCAGGCATGGTGGCTCATGCCTTTAATCTTACCACTTTGGGAGGCCAAGGTGGGAGGATCTCTTGAATCCAGGAACTTAAGACCAGCCTGGACAACATAGTGAGACCCCATCTCTACAAAAAATTTTAAAAATCAATTGGACATGGTGGTGCATGCCTGTAGTCGCATTTACTCAGGAGGCTGAGGTGAGAGGATTGCCTGAGCCCAGAAGTTTGAGATTACAGTGAGCTATGATCGCACCACTGTATTCCTACCTAGGCAACAGAACAAGGCCCTGTCTCTAAAGAAAGAAAGAAAGAAAAAGAGAAAGCTCTGAAATCAATAATTTAAGTTTATATCTTAGGAAACTAGAGGAAGAGAGCAAAATCTTAAGGAAGGAGGAGGACAGAAATAAAAATTAAAGCAGAAATCAATGAAATTGAAAAGAGGAAAATAACAAAGAAAACCAATGAAACCAAAAGTTAGTTTTTGAAAAGAAATAAAATTGATAAAACTGATATCCAGGTAAACCAGAAAAGAGAGAAGATATATATCGCCAATATCAAAATTTAAAGAGCAGACATCAATACTGATCTCACAGACATTAAAAAGGTCATAAGAGAATACTAGGACCTCTATTCCAAGAGACTTGAAAACTTAGATTAAATGCTCAAATTTCTTGAAATATACAAACTACCAAGGTTTACTCAAGAAGAAAGAAAAACTGAATAGCTCAATATCTATTAAAGAAATAGAATATATTATTTTAAATCCTCTTAAAAAAGAAAACTCCGGGTGAGGGACAAAAAACTACAAATTAGGTTCAGTGTATATTGCTCAGGTGATGGATGCACCTAAATCTCACAAATCCCCACCAAACAATTTACTCATGTAATTAAATA
>NW_012108419.1:649869-655067 GCF_000951045.1 Mandrillus leucophaeus
GGCTCACGCCTGTAATCCCAGCACTTTGGGAGGCTGTGGTGGGCAGATCACAAGGTTGAAAGTTCAGGCCAGCCTGGCCAACATGGTGAAATCCCATCTCTACTAAAAAAACAAAAAATAGCTGGGTGTGGTGGTGCGTGCCTCTAACCCCAGCTACTCAGGAGGCCAAGGCAGGAGAATCACTTGAACCCGGGAGGTGGAGGTTGCAGTGAGCTGAGATTGTGCCATGGCACTCCAGTCTGGGCGACAGAGTGAGACTCCATCAAAAACAAACAAACAAACAAACAAAAACCCCAAAAACCAAATTCTTAACAAAATACCAGCAAATGAAATCTAACAATATATAAAAATTACACACTATGACCAAGTGGAGTTCATCTCAGGAAGGCAAGGCTAATTTTTCATTGGAAGACCAATCAATGTAGTTTACCATATTAGTAGAGGAATTAAGAAAACTATATGATCATATCAAAGATGCAGAAAGAGCTTTCAGTGTTAATAAACACTCTCAGCAATCTAGAAATAAATGAAAACATCCTTCATCTAATAAAAGGCATTCATGAAAAACCCACAGCAAACATCACACTTAATGGTGAGATACTGAATGCTTTCCCCCTAGATATGAAACAAGGCAAGGATGTCTTCTCTCCCCATGCCTATTCCATCTCATACTGGAAGTCCTAACTAGTGCAATAAGGCAAGATAAATAAGTAAAAGGCATGCAGATTGGAAAGGAAGAAATAAAATTGCATTTATTAGCAGACAACCTGGTTGTTTATCTAGAATATTCCAAATAATTTACAAAAATACTTCTGGAACCAAAAAGCGAGTTTAGCAAGATTGCAGGATACAACATCAACATACTAAAATGAATTATATTCCCATATTAGCAATGAATAAATGGAGTATGAAAATTTTAAAAAATATGATTTATAATAGTGCCCCCAAAATGCAGTACTTAGGTACAAATCTAACAAAATGTGAGATGTGAGAAACAATGATGAAAGAAATCAAAGATCTAAATAAATGGAGAAAAGACATCAGCAAGATGGTGGAGTAGCAGCTTTCTACCATCATATCCCCACAGAAGCACTGATTTTTGACAAGTACCCATGGATGAGAGTACCTTTGTGGAAGTCCAGAAGTCCAGCAGTGAAGTTCCAGCACATCACTAGACACGTTGAAGACGGTAAGAATAGTTTCACTTTATCTGGGTCACCCCTCCCACAAGGCAGCACAGTTCAATGCCAAGAGAGACCCCCACAGCCTGTGATTCCTCCCATAGGGGAAAGTGAGAGGAGAGTGAGAAAGCATTCAGCTCCCTCAGCTTTGTAGGATGCTGCCCAAGAGGCCCACTTCTTTCTTACCTTACCCAGATTACTGAAGTAATCAGCACAGCTGAGTGGTTCAAGGAAGCTGGGAACAGGGAAGAAAGGCCACAGACCCTACTAACCAATAAACAAATAAGGAGATTCAATTAGTAATTTAAAAATCTAACAAAGAAAAACCGAGGACTTCATTGGTGAATTATATCAAACATTTAAAGAATTAATGCCAATTATTTTCAAACTCTTCCAAAAAAACTGAAGAGAAAGGAACATTTCTACAATCATTTTATGAGGCCAGCATTACCCTGATACTAAAGACAGACAAGGATAATACAAGAAAAAAAATTATAGGCCAATATACCTGATGAACATAAGTGCAAAAATCCTGAACAAAATAGTAGCAAACTAAATTCAAGAGCACATTAAAAGGATAATACACTATGATCAAGTGGGAGTTATCCCTGGGATGCAAGGATGGTTCAATATGCACAAATCAATAAATGTGATATACCATATTAACAGAATGAAGGATAAAAATAATATGATCATCTCAACAGATGCAGAAAAGCATCTGACAAAACTCAACATCCCTGCATGATAAAAAAAACTTTCAGTAGGCTGGGTCACCTCTGTGACCCAGGTGTGGTGGCTCACGCCTGTAATCCAGCACTTTGAGAGGCTGAGGCAGGAGGATCGCTTGAGCCCAGGAGTTTGAGACCAGCTTGGGTAACATAGTGAGACCTGGACTCTATGATTCATATGGAAAGTCAAATGAACTAGAATTAGCCAAAACATTCTGAAGAAGAAAAATAGAGTAGCGGAATTCACAATGCCTATAAAGCTACAGCAATCAAAGACAGTATTACTTGCAAAGGAATAGACATAAAGAAACAACAGAAAAGAATAGAGAGCCCAGAAATAGATCCACACAATATGGTCAACTGATTTTTGGCAAAGGTATACAAGTAATTTAATGGAGAAAAAATAGTCTTCTCAACAAATGATACTGGAACAACTGAACATCTGTATAAAAAATGAATTACAGCATACCTCACACCTTATATTAAAATTAACTCCAAATGGGCTGCACACGGTGGCTCATGCCTGTAATCCCAGTACTGCACTTTGGGAGGCTGGGGTGGGTGAATCACTTGAGGTCAGGAGTTTGAGACCAGCCTGGACAACCTGGTGAAACCACGTCTCTACTAAAAATATAAAAATTAGCTGGGCATGGTGGCGTGTGCCTGTAGTCTCAACTACTTGGGAGGCTGAGGTGGGAGAATCGCTTGAGCCTGGGAGTTGGAGGTTACAGTGAGCCGAGATCGTGCCACTGCACTCCAGCGTGGGTGACAGTGAGGCCCTGTCTCGGAAAAAAAAGAAAAGAAAAAAAAAATTAACTCCAAATAGACCACAGACCTAAATGTAAGATGTAAAACTTTGTGAAGGAAAAACTGAAAATCTGAATGACTTTGGGTTTGGTGATTAGTTTTGGATACAACACCAACAGCACAATCCATGAAAGAAAAAAGTAAGGTTGACTTTATTAAAATTTAACACTTTCCTCTGTGAAAGACACTGTTAAGTGAATTAAAGTACAAGCCTTAGACTGGGAGAAAATATTTGCAAATCACCTATCGAACAAAGGACTTGGTCCAGAATATATAAAGAACTTTTAAAACCCAACAATAAGTAAACAAAAAATGGACAAAAGATCTGAACAGATACTTCATCAGAGAAGATATATGGATATCAAGTGAAGATATGAAAGGATTCTTAGCATTATTTGTTGTTAGGGAAATGCAAATAAATACCACAATGATATATTACTACGTACCTATTAGAACATATTAACCCCCCCAAACTGGCAATAACAAATGCTGATGAGGATGTGCAACAAAAAGACCTTTCATTTATCATTGGTAGGAACAAAAAATGGCGCAGCCTCTTTGGAATGGAATTTGGCAATTACCTATAAACTTAAACGTTGACTTACCACACTACCTAGCAATCACATTCCTAGGTATTTACCTAAGTGAATCGAAAACTTAAAAAATTTAAAAAAAAATTTTTTTTAGAAACAGGGTCTTGCTTTGTCACCCAGGCTGGAGTGCAGTAGCAAATCATAGCTCTCTGCAACTTTGAGCTCAAGCGATCGTCCCACCTCAACCTCCCAAGTAGCTGGGACTACAGGTGCATGTCACCACACCTGGCTAATTTCTTTTATTTTGTAGAGACAAGGTCTCACTATGTTGCCCTGGCTGATATGAACCTTTGGGCTCCAGAAATCCACCTCAGCTTTCCAAAGTATTGGGATTACAGGTGTGAACACCTGGCTGAACTGAAAACTTATGAGTCCAAACAAAAACATGTATGTAAATGTTTCTAGCAACTTTATTCGTAATTGCCAGAAACTGGAAGCAATATCAACAGAGGAATAGATAACTTGCATATGCAGACGAAATTCTATTGGAATACTATTTGATGATAAAAAGGACTGAGCTTTTGATTCATGCAACAAAATGGATGAATCATAAATGCATTTTACTAAGTGAAAAAACCAATACTGTATGAATCCACTGATGACTTCTGGAAAAGGCAAAACACATAGGAATAGAAAACAAATCTGTGTTTGCCAGGGGTTAGGGGCTGGCGGATGTCCCACTGGGTACAATGTTCACTATTTGAGTGATGGGTACACTAAAAGCCCAGACTTCAGCACTCCACAATATATCCATGTAGCAAAATTGCATTTATACCCCCTAAATCTACAAAAATTAAAAAATGAGGGGTATACAGAGGAAGTTGTAACATGAAGGAACTGCTTTTTATAATACTCTGCATTTGTTAAAAGCCATAGCACTGTACATTAACAGGAGTGAACTTTAAAGTAGAAAAACAACAAAATCAACCAGAATGTCAGGGATTCCAGGATGGAATGTAGCCTGTGACAAATGAATCTGACTGTATTAAAAACAAATGACAAAACTGTACTCAAGGAGCTGGGGAAAATAGGTGCTGACCTAGGGAAAAATAGGAGCTGACCTAAGTAACTTAAAACTTATTTTAGTAGAATGATTTGTATTGCTTTGGGTATATACCCAGTAATGGGATTGCTGGGTCAAATGGTATTTCTGGTTCTAGATCCTTGAGGAACCACCACATTGTCTTCCCCAATGGTTGAACTAATTTACAATCCCACCATAAGTGTAAAATTGTTCCTATTTCTCCACGGCCTCAGCAGCATCTATTGTTTCTTTACATTTTAATAATCACTATTCTGACTAGCATGAGATGGTATCTCATTGTGGTTTTGATTTGTATTTCTCTGTTGATCAGGATGATGAGCTTCTTTTTTTTTTTTTTTCATATGTTTTTTGGTCATATAAATGTCTTACTTTGAGAAGTGTCTGTTCATATCCTTTGCCCACTTTTTGATGGGGCTGTTTGTTTTTTTCTTGTACATTTAAGTTCCTTATAGATTCTGGATATTAGACCTTTGTCAGATGGATAGATTGCAAAAATTTTCTCCCTTTCTGTAGGTTCCTATCCCCTCTGATGATAGTGTCTTTTGCTGTGCAGAAGCTCTTTAGTTTAATTAGATCTCATTTGTCAATTTTGGCTTTTGTTGCAATTGCTTTTGGTGTCTCTGCCCATGCCTATGTCCTGAATGGTAGTGCCTAGGTTTTTCTTCTAGGGCTTTTGTGGTTTTGGGTTTTATATTTAAGTCTGTAATCCATCTTGAGTTAATTTTTGTATAAGGTGTAAGGAAGAGGTCCAGTTTCAGTTTTCTGCACATGGCTAGCCAGTTTTCCAAACATCATTTATTAAATAGGGAATCCTTTCCCCATTGCTTGTTTTTATCAGGTTTGT
>NW_012108419.1:655603-701115 GCF_000951045.1 Mandrillus leucophaeus
AGTTGAACAATGAGAACACATGGACACAGAAAGAGGAACAACACACACTGGGGCCTGTCGGGGGCTGGGGGGCAAGGGGTGGGAGAGCATTAGGACAAATACCTAATGCATGTGGGGCTTAAAACCTATATGATGGGTTGATAGGTGCAGCAAACCACCATGGCACATGTATACCTATGTAACAAACCTGCATGTTCTGTACATGTATCCCAGATTTTAACTGGAAACCATAGGGTTAAAGATAAATGGAACTGTACATAAACACTGTACTGTATTTGGTAATTTTTTTCTCATTGGGGTTTGGGTAATCAGTTCTGAAACTGCTTTACATCTATCCTGGGGTTGAACAAATAAGTAAGTGGATGAATTGTGGGAGCCAGGTTTCATGCTGTCAGAGGGCATTTACAAATAAGCAAGAAGGGAAGCATAGGATAAACCCTCTAGTGTTGGATTAGAGCCAGAAACATCAGTATGAACTCATATTTAGGTAGAGCTACACATACATGTATGTACATATACACACACAGATGGATAGACACAGAATGATTACAGATAGGTGTGTATACATAGCATAGTATACATATATTACCTACCTCCAACTGTCAAGGTCCTATAATCAGTGACACCCCAGTAGCAATTTCACCCTCAGTACTTAGATATTGCTTTCCAAATACCATTTATAACTAAGAACCCTCAGAGAAATGGCTTATTCGTGAGGGCAGGGCAATGAAAAAATAAAAGATGAATAGCATCAGAAAGTAAAGTGCCCAAAAAACACAAAATAATGGGGGTATGTCAAAGGGACAATAGGAGCCAACCTTAAAGAGCTCCCAGTGGCCAAAGCTGAAACAATTTGAGCAACAAAATAACTAACATAGTATTTTTAATAACCCAAAGTATAAAATAAATATACAGTCAGATGCTGTCTAATGATGTTTGGGTAAATGAAAGACTGAATGTACCAAGGTGGCCCTATAAGGTTATAATGGAGCTGAAAAGTTTCTATTGCCCAGTGATACTGTAGCTGTTCTAATTCATAGTGCCATACATTACTCAAGCAGTTGTGGTAAAGCTAGTATAAACAAACTTACTGTGCTGCCAGTCATATAAAAGTATAGCATATATAATTATGTGAAGTACATAATACTTGAGAATGACACTATACATTTTATCATTATTTTAGATTGTACTCCTTATTAAAAAAAAAAAAAGTTGGCTGGGCATGGTGGCTCACGCCTGTAATCCCAGCACTTTGGGAGGTCGAGGTGGGCGGATCACCTGAGGTCGGGAGTTCGAGACCAGCCTGACCCACATGGAGAAACCCCATCTCTACTAAAAATACAAAAAGTAGCCAGCGTGGTGGTGCATGACTGTAATCCCAGCTACTCGGAAGGCTGAGGAAGGAGAATTGCTTGAACCTGGGAGGCGGAGGTTGCGGTGAGTCGAGATCGCACCATTGCACTCCAGCCTGGGCAACAAGAGTGAAACTCCACCTCAAAACAAACAAACAAACAAACAAAAAACCCAAAAGTTAACTGTAAAACAGCCTTAGGCATTCCTTCAAGAGGTATTCAAGAAGAAAGCATCACTATCATAGGAGATGACAGCTCCACTGGTGTTACTGCCCCTGAAGACCTTTCAGTGGAACAAACTGTAGAGGGGGATGACTATGATACTGATGATTCTGACCCCCTGAGATTGTCCAATGGGCTCATAAACAAAATGGCCATGGTGGCAGAGATAGAGGTTATGCATGGGCTCAGCAACATAGACTTCCACTCACCGATGCTGACCTGGCTAAAGGCACTGCCGAGTACCCAATCTGCCAGCAGCAGAGACTAACAATGAGTCCCTGACATGGCACCATTCCCCAGGGTGATCAGCAAGCTACCCGGGGGCAGGTTGATTACAGTGAACTGCTTCCATTAAGGAAGGGGCAACATTTTGTACTTACTGGAACAGACTAGATATGGATTTGCTTTCCCTGCATACAATGATTCTGCTAAAACTACCATCTGTGGACTTACAGATTCACCTTATCTACCGTCATCATATTCCACGCCGTTGCTTCTGACCAAAGAACTCACTTCACAGCAAAAAAGTATAGCAATGGGCCTATGCTCATGGAATTCATTGGCCCTACTATGTTCCCTACCATCCAGAACCAGGTGGATTGATCCAACATTGGAATAGCCCTTTGAAGATTTAGTTATAGCACCAGCTAGGTGGCAATACCTTGCAGGGCTCGGGAAGGTTCTTCAGAAGTCCGTACATCCTCTTAATCAGTATCCAATACATGGCATGGTTTCTCTGATAACCAGGATTCAAGGGCCCAGGAATCAAGAGATGGAAATGAGAATGGTACACTATTACTCTTAGTAATACCACTAGCAAAAATTTGTCTTCCTGTTCCCATGATTTTATGCTTTACTAGCCTAGAGGTCTTAGTTCCAGAGGGAAGAATGCTTTCACCAAGAGACATAATGATTCCACTTAACTGCAAGTTGACTGCTACCTGGCCACTTTGGGCTCCTTGTGCCACTGAATCAACAGGCAAAGAAGGGAGTTACGGGGCTAGCTTGGGGTGACTGATCCTGCCTGCCAAGGGGGAACTGAACTACTACTCTACATGAAGGTAAGAAAGAATACACTTGGAATACAGGCGATTTGTTAGGGTGCCTCTTAGTATTAACACTGTCCTGTAATTAGAGTAAATGGAAAACTACAACCTAATCCAAGCAGGACAATGAATGTTGCTGTGGCTTTAGGAATGAAGGTTTGGGTCACCTGTTAAGTAGAGAATCACAAGCAGCTGAGGTGCTTGCTGAAGGCAAGGGGAATATGGAGGGTTAGTGGAAGAAGGTATTTATAAATACCAGTTACAACCATGTAACCAGCTGTAGAAACAAAAACTGTAATAGTCATGAGTATTTTCTTTTTATTTTGCTATGAATACATTTGTGCATTTTCTTTTCTCTTATTCTTTTATCATGTAACTTTCTATCATAGTATTTAAGTATTGCTAACATTACATAATTTATGCTATGTAAGTATTTAAGTTATGGGATATCATGGAGAAGAGTAAACATCAGACAAGGACTTTACCTCCTCTTCTGAGGAATGGTTTAGTATGTTTTCCGTTGTATGCTAGATAGTTGTATCATGTTAGGTGGAATTATGATCGTGCTATTGTCTTTATTTGCAGATTAACTATGGTTTACAGAGATGTGCATGGGTGCCAAGTTGACAAGGGGTGGACTTGTGATGGCTAATTTTATGTGTCAACTTGACTATACCATGGGGTGCTAGATTAAACATTATTTTTGGATGTGTCTTTAAGGATGTCTTTCGATAAGATTAGCATTTGAGTTGGTGGCCTTAGTAAAGCAGATTGCCCTCACTAATGTTAGTGGGCATCATCCAATCTGCTGAGGGCCTGAATAGAACTTTCAAAAAGGAGAAGGAAGGAAGAATTTGTCCCTTTTTCTTCCTGCCTGCCATCTGGAGCTGGGATATTGGTCTTCTCTTGCTCTTCGACTGAGATTTATACCATCAACTCCCCTGATTCTGAGCCTTCAGACTTGAACTGAAATTACACCACTGGGTTTCTTGGGTCTCCAGATGGCAGATGGCAGATCATGGGACTTCTCAGCTTCCATAATTGCGTGAGCCAATTTCTCAAAATAAGTCTCCCTCTGTCTATATGTCCTACTGGTTCTCTTTTTCTGGAGAATCCTGACTAATACAATTCTCCATTCAAATTTCTTTTTCATGAAAATGCCTCCAATTTTTCCAAATTCTTCATGAAACATACCTTGTATGACTTTCTTGATCTCCCTCTCTCTCTCTCTTTTTTTTTTTCTTAGAGATGGTCTTACTTTGTTGCCCAGGTTGGAGCTCAGTGGCACAATCGCAGCTCACTGCTGCCTTGAACTCCTGGGCTCAAAGATTCCTCCTGCCTTAGCCTCCCAAGTAGCTGGCGATTATAGGCAGGTGTCACTGCTCCCAGGATTAAAATTTTTTTTTTGTCAAGACAGAGTCTTGCCATATTGCCCAGGCTAGTCTCAAACTCCTGGGCTCAAGCAATCCTCCTGCCTCAGGCTCCCAAAGTGCTGGGATTACAGATGTGAGCCACCACATCTGGCCCCTTGATCTCTTTTGGTCTATGTAGCACATGATGGCAAATAATCTACTACAGTGTCTCTGACAGGTTTGTATTTTTGGGCCTTATCTTCCCAAGCAGAATTTAATAACCTTAGAGTAAGAGCTTTTTCTCTTATTTCTTCTGTGTGTATTATTATTTCTGTGTGTATTATCACTTCTTCTTCCATTTGTTAATTAATTTATTCACTCATTAAACACATATCTGCTGGGTGCCAATACAATGGTGAACAACACCAGACAGTTCCCTTAACTCTTATGGAGATTACAGTTTAGCTGGGGACGTAGAAATGAATAAAACAGCCATAAAACAAATGCACAATGATAAGTGTCAATAATGTTCTGAAGGGAAGATACTTGACGAGAGTCCACAAAGGGGAACCCTACCTAACTTTGAGTGGAGAGGAGGATGGGCAGGGCAGGAAAGGCTAATCCAGACAAAGTCATGTTTGAGCTGAGATCTGAAGAATGAGTAGCTTTTCACTAAATAAGATAGAGAAAAGAAGTGAAGGTTAGAGAAGAGTATTCCAGATAGAAGTTCTGGCTTAAAGAGGGTGGATAGGGCCACAGTATCACACACAGCAAGCCTCAAGATACAGGGACTGACCAAATAGACAATACTAACCATTTTCTTCAGTCTCTTCTCTTCTCGTTTTCTTTCAAGCTGTGCCTCCTTTTCTTCTGCCTCCCTTTTCTGACGTTCCTCCTCTTGGGCCTTCAACTGGGCCTGATTGAGATTAGAACCCAGAAAAATCAGAACCCTCAATTTGAACAGAAATGTGATCTTTTATGTTTAGGATAGTCAATCTACCAAAGTGCCTGTCCTATCTCTGGAATAAGTCTGCACTTGGTGATAAAAGTAGAAAACTCAATCAACATGTCATCAGTTATGTAACTTAAAAGTTTCTCCAAAAGAATCCTTTTCTACTTGGGAAGGAAAGACTGATCATAAATAATATCACTAATTTTTCATTTAAAAATGATGACTTTGGCTGGGCACGGTGGCTCACGCCTATAATCCCAGCACTCTGGGAGGCCAAGACGGGCGGATCACGAGGTCAGGAGATCGAGACCATCCTGGCTAACACGGTGAAACCCCGTCTCTACTAAAAACACACAAAAAATTAGCCAGGCGTGGTGGCGGCCGCCTGTAGTCCCAGCTACTTGGGAGGCTGAGGCAGGAGAATGGAGTGAACCCAGGGGGCGGAGCTTGCAGTGAGCCGAGATCACGCCACTGCACTCCAGCTTGGGCGACAGAGCGAGACTCCGTCTCAAAAAAAAAAAAAAAAAGATGACTTTTTAGTTCTTACTGCCATCTGTGAAAAACTAACTCCAAGTTAGAAACAGTTTAGGAGGAAAAAGGTTTTCTTTCATTTCACCAGAAAACCCCCAACTGATAGAACTGTTTATTTTTTCTTGGTAATTACAAAATTTACTTCGGATAGTCTAGGTCAAAACTTTGGAAGATAAGAACTAACCCCCTTTGCAAATTCATTAGGTCAGACATCTGCCTATAATACACTAATCTTGTTTATGTGTAAATCTTCTAATCTGCTGGCTCTCATCAACTTTTATAACATTTTCTTTCTGCTGTGTTAATGATGTTGATGTTTCCGTTCCCCTTATTTTCCTAAAATTGTCAAAGAATTCAGGCCAGTAGGCCAAAAAACCATTTCCAAAGTTGACGTAACTATATTGTCTCAAGAGTTCTGAAAAAGTGAGGTTTCATTTTTTAAGAAAGACCTAGACAAATCCTTTTTTTTTTTTGACTCAGTTTGCATTTTGAATTTATTACCAATTTTTCTTCTTCTTGTTTTTTCTTCTTCTCTGCCAAGATTCGCCTACGTTCAGCCCGTTGAATTGCTCTCTCTTCCATAGCTAGAAAATAGTAACAGAGTTCTAACATTTTTTATATTGAAAAAAATATGAGGAATACTGCAAGAGAAATGCCTCCATTTCATAGTAAAATTTAGTGTTATTATTAGGGTTTTCTTGTAAGTTGAAAGTTCACAATCTCAGAAAATATGTAGAGATAAATAGAACTTATATACTCTATAGGTTAAAGACTTATTATCCCATCCTCAGCAATGAGGAACAATTTATAAATTAATTGTTTTGTTTATATTTTTATTAAAAATGATTAAAAATGATTTATGATTTATAAAAAATGATTTACTGATTTATAATGTGCCTTGATGATAGACTTTTAGTATATGAAACCCAGAAACCAGAATTATAATTTGATTATATATTTGATGAATGCAGGAAACTTTAATTACACCTAACAAGTACTTTGAGAGTAGAATCATTCCTCAAATCCTATTGAATCTGCTAATTTTTCTTAAGTCACTATATATATGTCTGTATATATAAGAACAACAACAAACAAACTAAAGTTTGGGGTCACGATGAAGATATTTCAATCTAGTTTTAAGGCCTGGATATACAGATGGGCAGGAAATGGAATTGTACCAGGCATTTGGAGAACTGGCATATGAACGAATTTGAGTGTCAGAATCCTGTTCTTGACAGTCTATTAAATATCGATCCAAAAGAAACAAATGTGCAAGATGGTCTGATAATATGACTCTGTAATCAGTTGGGGCTTTCATAGGAAGAAGGGCATGGATGGGAGGAGTATCAAGTTCTGCTCACCTAAGCCAGCCAATAGTTACTTTCAGTTCCTTGTGCCATATTACAGAGAAAAGAATTTAAGTCCAAGTTTTAAGAATTAATAAACAAAAAACTCACCAGGCTATTTCTTGGACAGATATTAAGTGTCTGCTTTGCTGAAGAAGAATGGTAGTGCCACAGATGGCGAGAGTGAAATTGTCTCTCAGAAGGCAGAAATAGACCAGGGGATTAAAGTGAGAGACCCCTAAGAAGT
Organism: Mandrillus leucophaeus; assembly: GCF_000951045.1. Lineage (NCBI taxonomy): Eukaryota > Metazoa > Chordata > Mammalia > Primates > Cercopithecidae > Mandrillus > Mandrillus leucophaeus. The sequence continues at coordinate 662,652 of NW_012108419.1, forward strand.
AGAGTTTCTAGTAATATGCCCTTTGCCCATCTTTTCTAGATCTAATCATTAAAAGACTACTTGAAAGTAGACTGGGCTTCTAAAATAGCTAACTCCTTGATCAAACAATAATTTTTTAAAAAAATTACACTTAACTGGGCATTTCCTGACCAAGCTTAATGACAGGCAACGCCAGCATAAATTGCTGTCCTGGCAGATAGTTAATGCAAAGACTGCCAATTTCTTCATTAATAGGAACTGACTGCAGGCACAGTATCTTCATTTGCAATTACTTCTTGTTAAACCAGCAATCTTGTCACAGGTAAAAAATCAAATTTACAAACCACAATATAATTGTCAAAGTGCCAACCACCACATGCAAACATATGTACAGTGAAGGACTAAGTATATAGTAAAAACAATTAGCAGATTAACTAGGTGGGTTCTGAAGAATGCTTCTATTCACATAGTTTAGTTTAAATAAGGGTTTCTGGCCAGGTGCAGTGGTTCATGCCTATAATCCCAACACTTAGGGAGGTTGAGGTGGGAGGTCTGCTTGAGGCCAGGAGTTTGAGACCAGTCTGGGTAACACAGGAAGACCCTACCTGTACCAAATAAATAAATGTTTCTATGTGCATCAAAAATGTTATCAAATGAAGATATCTGGTTTGTAGGTTTCATTACTAAAATCCTATCAATAAGTTACAACATTGTAAAATGATATAATAATTTAGCTTGTATTACTGTAAACTGATCAATATTTGAACATTAACGAAGTACGATGACAGGTGACCTTTACCAGTGTTTGTCCTTGGCAGCAACTTAGAGCTTTCTCATTTGTATAATTATCCCTTTTCTTTTCACAATCCAAATCTCAAATTACAGAAAAATGACACACCTTTCAGCTATGTTTTTTCTGTGTGTGTGTTGGTTGGGAATGCCAAAAAGGTTGGCAAAAGGGGCAGTAAAAAAGTACTGGGGCTCTCTGGTGTACTCCACTCCTCACATGTCTACCGTTCTGAGATTTTTGATGTCAGGTTCTGTTAAGTCTCAAAACCTCAAGAGTCGTCAGAATTCAGTACCAGTGTACACATTCTACTCTAGGAGAGGAGATTACAACCACCAAGGCACCACCGAGACAGCCTTGCCTTTTAGTATGGGATGTGGTGTCATCAATTGCTTTGGCTTCCTTTTGCGTCCAGAAAGAGAATTTCGGGAGTCACTTCTACTGCCTTCAGTCCCAGGGGAAGCAACAGGTGAACTAGGGGAAAAATAAAGGAAAAGAATTTAGATTACTAACCAGTTTCCTTCAAAGTCCTTTGACCTGAGAAGCTCAAAGCCTTTTACAGACCTTAATGAATCCCTATTCTCTGAGATAACTACATATCATATCCACGCCATAAATGTGTGTAATGAGATACGGAAAGGTTGCGTGATCGGCATGAGTCTACACAGTGAGTCAGGTCCTCTGACTCCCATCCTAATGCTTCAAATCCATAAGTATCACCACATCTTATCCTATCATTTACTACATGCAATGAGTATGTCTCAAGCACAACTGAAACCATATTAAATGGCTTTTCAGAAATTTGGGCTCTTATTTGAGGCTCAAAGATGTTTTGTTTTATCCCTAACAACTACAAATTTAAGCCAGGAAATAAGCCAGCCCAGGGGCTGCTCCACATGGACCTGATGTTGTCTGACTTGGCTTCTCAGCACTTAACATAGCTAGAAACCCAGAAATAGAGCAAGAAAGCATTTTTCTGTTTAACTGGCATAGTAACAGAGATCCTCAAAAGCAGCCACGACCTAAACGCTAACTGTGTAACCGGATCCTTACAGGCATCCTTGACTATCTATGCCTGTCATATGCTAGTCGCAACATAGGCTTCTTTGCTTTGAGAGCACAAAATCAAAGAAAAGGAAAGATCATGGAACTCAGAAGCAGGACAAAGAAGCTCAGGACCCCAAGTGAAAAACCCCTTAAAATGAGTCCAGAGAGTTCTGATAGAACAGACATACTTCACAAGCATCTGGCAGGTTCTTGGTTCCTCTTCTCCTCTGGGCTTTGACAGCAGGTGGCTCTGTGTGTCTGTGACTGCTGAGGCATGCTCTGCTGCCCACTGAGCCTCTGCCAGCCGCTGGTTTTTCTTCAGCTCGAGAATTGTTTTCTGCTGTTCCTGAAGTTTCTTCTTTTGCTTCTCAATCAGCTGCTGCTGGAAGACATGGCGGCTGTGGAAATGACCCAAGCAAAGCGGTTCTGCTTTCTGGCTGGTGGTTCTGAGCGTCTCGTTGCTGCCAGGCAGTTGAGGGGGTTCAACACCCAGGGTCTTGTGCTGCTTATTGCCAGGTGCACTCAAAGGGACATTCTGAAGGGAACCCTGCAAGTTGCCTGTTGTTCTTCCTAGGGGAGGACTGAGCATGCAATCACTGCTTCCCAAGGGAGGCTTTTCCCACAAAGGGGGCACAGCAGTCACCTGAGAGAGAGAAACATGTTATAACTCAACTATTTAAAGGACTGTGCTGATGAAATTCAACATTCATGAGGTCAGTATTGTTTTGTTTAATGGCACAACTGCCATGTATTGCAGGTAAAGGTGGTCTGTGCTCCTGGCCTGGCTACCTCAGAGGCCACCACTCTTAAAACATGCATTGTTGCTCACCATGAAAACTGGGAGAGTGGCTGGCTATGGTGGCTCACACCTATAATCCCAGTGCGTTGGGAGCCCAAGGTGGCAGATCACTTGAGGTCAGGAGATTGAGACCAGCCTGGCCAACATAGTGAAACCCTGTCTCTATTAAAAACACAAAAATTAGCCGAGCATGATGGTACGCACCTGTAATCCCAGCTAGGATTATAGGAGGCTGAGGCAGGAAAATCACTTGAACCCAGGAAGTGGAGGTTGCAGTGGGCCAAAATCGTGCTGCTGCACTACAGCCTGGGCAACAGAGTGAGACTCTGTCTCAAAAAAAAAGAAAACTGGGAGAGTGGCTACAGCTGTATGAACCACTGCCATGGGCCAGGACATTCGCAATAGCAAAAATGTTCTCTTACAAATTTCTATTTTGGACGGTTCATTTGTGAATTAGGCAAGGTTACTCCAGATAAATATATATACATATATATATACACACACACACACACGTATATATATATATATAAAACAGGAATTTAATATGCATAAATTGACTCTGAATTTTAGTGGAAATTTGAAGATGTTGTGGCAAAGGATATATTCTTTCTCAAGAACGTTTGAAAACCAAAGAATATCTTTACAAATTAATAATATATCTCTGTTCTTTCAATGCCTCTCCTGACACTAGTAAATTAATCATATGCCATAGTACAGGATATTTATTTATTTCAGCATCAAGGTCCCATCAAAGCCTAGCTAACCGTCTCCAGTTATTCCTGAACTATCTATGGGTGGGAAATATTTGAAAGCTCAGGATTGCTGGGCAAATATCTGCATTACATAAGAAAATGTTACCTAATAATATTTTGTATTAGCATATGACTAGTTCTCAAAGCTTTATTACATAAATCCCATCTAATAAACTGAGGTACCATACTCAATTACAAGTTCTATACAGAGGGGAAGGAAACAAGAACTTTTATTCAGAAACAGTTATCTTGGCCAAAATTATGGCATGTTAAAATGTCTCTACTAGAATGGTTTGGTTCCATGGTCTAAGATCTAAGTTTTTGATTCTGCCATCTGCAATGGCTTAAAGGGAAAAATGCTATGAGCTATCTAATATCAGAAGCTTCTTATTCTAACAGGATGCCATCCTTAGGGACTCAAAAATATTTTTCATGATTATAGAAATGCTTTCCATAGACTCAACTGAAATGAAGGATGTGGTATATGGAAACTCTGACATGTTAAACACTTTTAAAAGTAACCTTTTATTTCAGAAATGTCAGTGAACACTTACTAATGAGAATACCTGCTTAAGTAATTTAGTATCAAGCAGGGTATATGTTTTAGGCTCTTTTAAACTTGGTGGTAATGACACCTTATTAACCCAGCAAGACTGTGTCAAAGCCCTCAGTAAAGCGACAGGGTTTCTTTTGGATCATGGTAACTTTTTAACATGAAAATAAAGAATATGAAGGAAAAGCTTAGTGGTACAGATTGCACTCTATAATAGAGCAGGAGTGAATGGTCTGACTTAATTAGAGAAAATCACCTATTAGCTAACTGATAATTTTGGAAAAATTCAAGGTACAGTTTATGTGTTCTTAGTACATGAGTTCCTATGATTGTATAATTAATGAGCATCTAACTAAAGATTTTATATATTCATTTGTTCATGTTTTGCTGTACACTCTGGAAAAAGATTAGTTTACTTAGTCTCTACAGGGTTTATTGTAGCCCTCTATTTTCATTTGCTCCATTTTTAACGATATTATCCTTTCTTGATAAAGTCTTTTGCTCTTGATTTCAGAGATTTGGAGGCTTTTTTTACTTGAGTCTCTCTCTCTCTCTCTCTCTATATATATATATAGTAATTTTTCTGTTTTGCACAGGTAAAAATACTTTCTGCTGACTTTTTTTTCTTCATTTCAGAACAGTGGCACTTTGTAAAGTAAAAGGTTCTATACTGATGTTTTTTAAGATAGAAGTCTGTCTTGGGTCTCAATGGAGAAAAAAGTATCTGCCATAAAGGTAGATACATTGCCTAGTGGAAGGGACCAAAATGTTATACATAAGTCCCAACAAGCATCTTCATGATCCTCCCTCTCTGAGAGAATAAGCTTAAATTAAAACCAGCCTGCTTGCCAGCAGTAATCAGGGTAAAAAGCAAGGCTGGGGATCCTCCAGTGCACAATTTAATGTCACATGTCTGAATTAAGTACTTAACAGCATTATGTGGAGGGTGGAGGTGAGGGGGTAGAAGATCTTCTCCACAAGGTTTTCTAAACATGACAAGTGCAATGATAAAAGAAGAAAGCTGACAGTATTGACTTTATAAACACTTAACAACTGTGTATAGTACCAAACACTATAACTAAACCAAAAGACACATAACAAAATGGAAAAAATGTTTGCAATATATAACAATAAAAGCATCAATAATCTTAAAATATAAAGAACTCTTAATAAATAAGATAAAGATATCAAATAGAAAAATGGACAAAGGGCATGAAGAGACAAGTCACTATATATCTGTATCTTTCTACATCCATATATAGATATATATACAGTCGTGCATTGCTGAATAATGGGGATTTGTTCTGAGAAACAGGTGATTTTGTTGTGTAAACACTGTAGAGTGTACTTATACAAACCAGGATGGTATAGTCTGCTGCACATCTATGCTATATGGTGTAGCCTATTGCCCCTAGTCTACAAACCAGGATAGGATGTTACTGTATGGAATACTGTAGGTAGCTGTAACACATGGTAAGTATTTGCATATCTAAACATAAAAAAGGTAAAGTAAAAACAGTATACAAGATAAAAAATGTACACCTGTATGGGGGCACTTACCATGAATGGTGCTTGCAGGACTGGAAGTTGCTCTGAATGAGTCAATGTGAAGGCCTAGGACATTATTATACACTAGTGCAGACTTCATAGACATTGTATACTTAGGCTACACTAAATTTATTATAATTTTTTTCTTCAGTGATGAGTTAACCCTAGCTTACTGTAACTTTCTATTTTATAAACTTTTAAATTATTAACTTTTTGACTCTTTTTATAAAGTAACAGCTTAAAACACAAACATTGCACAGCTGTACAAAACTATTTTCCTTCTTTATATACTTATTCCATAAGCTTTTTTTTCTGTTTTCAAAGTGGTTGTTTTTTAAAAAAATTTTAAAACACATTTTTGTTAAAAACTAAAATACAAGCACACATATTAGCCTAGGACTACACACGGTCAAGATCATCAAGAAGTCACTAGGCAAGAGGAACTTTTCGGCTCCATGATAATCTTATGGGACCACCACTGTGTATGTGGTCAGTCATTAGCCAAAACATTGCTATGTGGTGCACAGTATATTTTCAATAGAAAAATGTTTAACCTTACTAGTAGTCAAAGAAATACAAATGTTGAAGCAATCATAAGATGAAAATAGAACATGCATTCCATTTTTAGGTATTATCCTAAGTAAAGCATTATGGATATGTGTAGATTTAGCTACTACGATGTTCACTGAAGTACTGTTCACAATGGCGGCAAACTGGAAACACCTTAAATTCCAGGAATAGAGGAGCTAAACAGATTCCAGCTTATGGTTCATTACAGAATATCATGTAGCCCTTACAAAATGGTGGCACAGAATACTAGTCCTCAGACGGGATGTGTACCACGTCCACTTGCAGAACTTAAAAAAACAGAGCTGCCCCACACCTGAAATTCTGTTTTAGTAGATGTGATTCTGAGGTATACTCTCAGTTGAGAACTACTATTGCAGAAGTATACATAATGACAGAAAATGCTTGTGTTATATTGTGAAAATGCAATTTTTTTTTTTTAGAAAAACAGTAAGTATTAGTATTAAGAAGAAAAAAACATGGCCTTCCTTTTCCTGAATTTTGGCAGACTAGAGTTTCTCAGTGGCCTGACTAAAGAACATTTAAAAGCTAAATAAAATATTGAGATAAATTTGCATATGCGTAAAGACTAGATGGCTATACTTTAACATGTTATTAGTGATTATCTATAGATAATAGAATTATAGGATGTTTTGCTGTGATTTTCTATCAAATTGCTACAATTACTACATATGACTTTGCTTATTAGAAAAAGAAAAATTTTAAATTTCCCCTCTTCTAAGTCACAAACTCATTTGGAGAGGAAATGTCTGATGATCAAAAAGAGGAGTTCAAGAGTTATAGACAGTGCGTTATCTGTCTGTTCCTAAAGGAATATTTCACTTAGTTGTTTTAAATGCCCTCTCGATATTACATCCCTACTAACTTCCAACGATGCCAAAGTTTACATATGATTATAAAAAGGAGATTCAATTCGAGGAAATAAACACTGCCTGAAAGGTAGTGCATTGAGGCAGCTCTAATCTTTTGATAGCCTAGACAAGGCAATCTGACGACGACTGACATACCAGCTATAAAAGCACAAACCTCAAATGCAAGTGTTGACTAAGCAGGAAAAACAATGTACCTGTCCATTTCTTACTGGTGGACCCACCACGGCTGTTGCCTCCTCGGGTAGACTGATGCCTGATGACTCACTGGCACTGAGTTTCCCCAGTGATGCTGCCTTCAGCAGTGCATCCATCTTCTTCCTATTTTCCTCTTTTGTGAGAGCCAGCTCTCTCTTCAGGAGCTCGGCGCCACACCAGTGCTGCCATTCTGTAAAGCAGTGTCGGAGAACTTGTTTCCGGTTATGCTCAGCGGCCAATTGTTGTTTTCTAAGCAACAAAGCACTTCCATTAAAATAAAGAAGCCATTTACAGTTTGTTAATTGATAATATAAACGAAACATAAGTCCAAAAGGGTTCTAGAAATGTTCCATCTTAGCTCTCGCTTAACATTTTGTATTAAGCTAAATGAAATTGCTTTATAAATTCCCCAGTGCAAAGGATCTCCTCTTAGAAGGTGTCAGCACTTCAACAGATTACCTTCAAGAAGAAAGAGGAACTGTTCCGTTCTCTCATGTCACAAAGGCATATTAATTTTTTTTGATTACCATAGTTTCTGAAAGCTTTTGGAGGGGAAAGAGCAAATAGAAGGGGTACATAAGTAATGACTTTTAAAAGATGAATGCATGAGGGAGAGAGAGGTTCAGCTATGCATGAAAATTTTAAAAAGACAGGTTTGGGAGAAAGAGAAAGGAACAAAATTATAACACTTAACAAGTTAAATTGTTAATAATTTAAGTATAAGGCTTACAAAATCAAAGTAAAACTCTGAGGGTTGATCTTGTGAAAGAACTGGCCAGGGAAAGGACTGCTAAAGAGAAGGACTCATTTACCAAACCCTTGAACTGAATATCCATGTCTGCCCCAAGAAGGTACTTGCTAAGCACTAGATGTGTGAAGGGCAAAGGCAAGTCCCCTGGTCTCATGGAACTCATTTATTTTCTACACCTTCTTAAGAAAGGGCTCACTTGATTCCTGGAAACTTTACAAATATTAGGGAACATGACTAAGGGGAGGTTGGGATGTGGTATTACAGCCAGCCACATTTTCTTCCCAATGGGAATCTCCATTAGGAGATTTGGTGGCAGTCAGTTGAGAATTCAAGCATAGAGGCCTCTGAGATCTATCTATAAGTGAATGGTTATTATCCTGAAGAACTGAGCTGTGAGTGTGGAACTTATTATGTGGTATCAGGAATCAGCTTTGAGGTTCAAAACATAATACTGTTTAGACACACACTGGATTGTATCTTGGAAAGGTGACTCATATAAGTTCTCCATCATACCATTTGCATATCCATTTCTGTTAAACATACATAATGCTTAACTCTCCTCATGGACTCTTTGGGGTCATATCAAGCAAATCATAAAGTTCTTAACTCAGTGAGTCAGGGACCATTTCTACAGTTCTTAAATGTTTATATGACCTTTAAACCTTTTCTGACTACAACCTACAGTAAGAAAAAATGTCACATTGTGACTCAATATACAAGTTTATGTGTGTGTGTGTATAAAAGTTTCACCAAATAATATTTACCCTTACCACAAGAGATATACTCTGATATTTCTAATCTATTCTATATTTCTTTTAAAAATAAGCAACCTTGCTAACAGCATATTTCATTATATTTAATTGTTTCCTTCTAATGCATTGATAGGTACCCAATAAATACTTAGAGATTGACTTACTGATGGTTTTTGTAATAAAAGTATAATATAGGTGGTAATAAACATTTATGTGTGTTTTATGTAAATAAATATCTAAGACTGAATAATCTTGAAATAAAAATTTTAGAAGGAATAACAATAATAAATCAGATAGCAACACAGGTAGGAACAAAGCTCCAAAAATCAGTGTATAAATAGTGAACAAAAAAACTCTGTAACACTTTATTCAAGTGAGTAAAAATCATAAATTTCTATAGGATAGAAGATGTACATTGCTGTGTCTGATTAATGTGAAATTCAATTTCCATCAATCTGCTCTGGAAGTAGGAGTGTGAAATTTACCTGATATATTAATTTCCTGTTTTTACAGCACAAACAGCCAAAAGTAGCACTGGTGTTTTGACTGTCAAGGAGATTATTTGGACACTATGAAAAGGCAAAGAGGAAAACACTTCTGTAAATATAACAAGACTAAAAAAGTAAGAAAACGAGTAAAAAAATGCACGTTCAATATAGGGCTTAAAGCCCACTCTATAATGGTTGTGTGGGGATATGAAAACGAAGTTGGCCAGGTACAGTGGCTGATGCCTGTAATCGCAGGAATCTGGGAGGCCGAGGTGAGTGGATCACTTGTGCCCAGGAGTTTGAGACTTGGGCCACATAGTGAAACTTCATATCTACAGAAAATACAAAAATTAGCTGGGCGTGGTGGTGAGTGCCTGTAGTCCCAGCTACTTGGGAGGCTGAAGCGGGAGGATCACCTGAGCCTGGGAAGTGGAAGTTGCAGTGAGCTGAGATTGTGCCACTGTACTCCAGCCTGAGCGACAGAGTGAGACCCTGTGTCAAAAAAAAAAAAAAAAAAGTCAAAAAGAAAAAACAGAAAATGTAGTTATGATATCTGTATTTGTGGTTTGAGGCAGAAAGGCAGAAGCACAGAAGCCAGAGATTCAGGGACAAGGATAGTTCCACTCCTGTTCTCTTGCAGCTCACTTCAGCAGAGTGACAATGCTGCATACAAGCCAATTTCTATACTTTTTAAAAGATGACACTAAAAACATATTTCTAAAGCAAAAAATCACTTAAATTTCTTACACCTTAGTCAGATGCAACTTACTTTGGTATGCTCACCTAAAGAAATGGTTTCAGACATAGGTGTCAGATAATCATAAATGGAAGGGCAGAGTTCCCTTATGAAAAACAGCCTATCACAATTTCCTTGCAATCTGAAATCAGGGAATTTCTAGCCAGAGTATATAAATTGACCATCACAATGATATATAACTGCATGCAGAGAAAGGCAGTCTCTGCTCATCTAAGAATATGAAATACAAAAGGTTTGAGTAGGAATTTAAGTATGAACCTTGCTGCCCAGGATGAACACTCAATGATACCAAGTGACTGGCGCATGTTTGGAACTTACAAGTCAGGAGAAGAATGCTGACTAGATATAGGACACTGGGCCAGAAACTGAGTTTCTATGCCCCAGATTCATCCTCAAAAACAGTGTCAGTAAGCCCTGTTATGCTGTCTATCCCACAAGAGTTTTTTTTCTGAGAATCTAATTCAATTTAAAACAACCCTGAAAATATAGAACACAATTCACATGTAAGGTAATACCCACTATCTTAGGACAAGACTACTAGATATCTGAAAAGTATCTTGAATGTTTTAAAAGCAAATGAAAAATGACACATAATCACAAGCTGGTGATCTGATTGAGTGCTGTAATCTGATGCAGAACATAAAAAAGCAGTGACATGAACAGTTACGTTTGGGATGAGCAGGTTCAGCAGGAGTAGGAATGAATAAGCTCATGCATTCAATAATGTGCTAGGTGCCCCCAGGGACAAAATGGAAGATAAAAACTTCGTTTTAAAAAGTTTCAAAGTTTTAAACTCTGTTTCAAAAAGTTTTAAAGTGAGCCAGGCCATGAAAGCTTTGTCCTCTGCCTGTGTGATAGAGAGATCAGGAGCTCTACCAGGTGAAGACACCATGCGGCTTCTGGCTGCTCACCTGCATACCCACGTGAGCAGAAGGAAGGACAATTGAACATGATTAACAGGCACACTCCGTAAATGATTTCCAAAAGAACACTGAAATCCGGAATACTGAAAATGAGAATATCTGATGGCCTGTTTTCAATTCAGCCTCACTTCTCCTCCTGGCCTCCAGGTGAGCCTAGTGGGTTCACCCTGACCTGTTCCTACACAAGCCTGCCTATGTACTAGTTTATTAGTTCTTCTCCAAACTAAAAAATGCCCTTTTCTAGTGAGCCACATTCTGCCTCTTTCAGAAGGTGGGGCTCATGAATTTCTATTTCTAGAAAGCTCCTCAGGGGATTATAATGAAGGATAGCCAAGTGTATGTCACTCCTAAGTATTTATCTTATGGTGTCTTCTGTTGCAATTGTGTTAAATATTTGGGTACAATTTTAACTTCCCCATTTAGATAAAAAAACTAGAAGGCAATAATGTTAAATACTTTTGTTCCCCCATCCTATCCCCAGGACTTAGGAGAGGATCTAGCATACAGTAAGCATCAGTAAAGCTGGTTGACTGAATTAATTTATCCCAATCAAACAGTATGAACGAATGAACAAACAAACAAATGAGATGGTTTGAAGAACACCAAAGGGCCAGTTTTTCTCACTGGCCTGCCACAGTACCCTCAAATCTCTGTCACTCCCACTTTGGGCACTGTTTCCAGACAGTGCCTGTTAAAATTAAGAAAAAAAAAAAATGTCCCGGAAGGGATAACATATCAAGTGAGAATTACAGTAACAAAGAACAAAGGGCTTGAGGGACAAAGAGAAGAGATAAAAGCATGTTCCAGGAAAGGCCCAGGGCACTGGTGCAGGAGAGGGCAGGATTAAAGACTGTGGAAGTTAATACAGAAGGGCAGAGATGCGCCCCAGGAAAGAATTGAGAAATCTGGGAAGCGGGGCTCAGGAAGGACTGGCAGAAGATTTTTTTAAATTTTTATTTTAATTTTTCCATAGTTATTGGGATACATACTTACATGAGTAAGTTTTTTGGTAGTGATTTGTGAGATTTTGGTGCAGATGTTGAAAACAAACCCTGTTTCTTCCCAATTTTGTCTGGGGCTAGCTGTAAATGCAGACAGAAAGTGGGAGAGGAGGAATGGAAGATCTGGAACCAACTTTCAAAAGTGAACATGCTAAGGAAATTGAATATACAGTATAAATTTCAATACCACCATCTCAAAGGGTCTAATTTAGTGTGTGTACTAGAACTTTCTTGTATTACTAAGTGAATCCTCAGGGTTTGGAAAATTTGTTCATGTTGACGCTGCATCACAATATTGTAAGGAAATTTTATAACATCATTACCATAACTTATTTTAAAATAATAAAGATGAACAAAAATAGAGTAACCACAATTCCCATTAGGAAAAGCAAGACACATTTTTAGAAGAAAAAAGTGGATGAATCCTTGGATTGCAAGTGAGACCCAGCACACGCTCCAAAAGGAAAGATGGTTGCTACATTACAAATACGAAAAAGAGAGGGATTTGTGGTTGCTTCAGAGAGAAAGTGGGAAGAAGAGAAAGAAAAGGGGGGAAAGAAAAAAGCCCACAAGTCTAGGCCCGTCGTGGCAGACAGGCCAGTGAGCGGAAATCTAGGTGGCAAACACACACGTCAGTGAGGGAACTAGAGGATGAGGACACAAGTGACATTTAAATAATGAACATAATGAGTAATTTCAATGTCCAGGTGAGTGAACCACAGAATCACCTGTGTTTGGTCAATCTGGTCAGAGCTAAGTTTCTACAATGAGTAACCATGATAATAAATGCTCTGTCTTATCCCTGAGCTGTCTATTTAGAAAGAATGCTTCAAAACCCTATCAAATTAAATTGCAGGAGAGGAAGCAATTAAGTTCTTCATTTGTTCCCTGATGTGCTTATTATTCAACAGGTATGGATTTAGTGTCCATTGAGGCTGCTCTTTGCTCTGTGACCTTGAGTCACTTACTGTCTCTGGGCCTTACTTTTATCATCTGTAAAATGAGGGGCTGGATCAGATGACCCTTGAGGTGCCTTCCTGCTCTGGGATGTTTTTTGCTTTATAGTAAAAAATCATTATAAGTTAAATATTTTCTAACTCTGTCAGTTAAAAAATGTTTAGTATCCATTCTAAACATTTAAAAATAGTCACTTGAAAATAATTCACAGACACAAGACAAAAAGTTCTGAGAAGATCTTTTTTAAAAAATTGGCACATTATGCTATTATGAAATCCCTATTTAGTGCTTTTATATTTAAACAGTTTAATTGGAATGGAATCTTAAATTTTCCAGATTTTCCTTATACAAGTTTCTTCCAGCATGTAAATCTTATAGGCCACTTTTAACTTCAACATCCAAGTGTCCACTCATTTTATGCCTGCATTCACACTGCATCCACATTACAACCCCAGTTTCCTTTCTTTATCCAACAAATCCTGCCAGCTGTTCCTTTCTGAGTGAGCTATCATCCTAATTCCTTGTATCAATCACCAGGTCCTCAGATTTAAGAAACAAACTATGGGAGAGTTTTCTGTGTTGGCCTCTTTTTTTTTCACCAAAGATTTCTCCCAGCATATCATAGGAAAGGGAAATTGACTAGGTCACCCTCCTGCTTAAAAAACCTTCAAGGATTCACCTTTTTTTTTTTTTTTTTTTTTTTAACCAAAGACTACCTTAACTCCATGTCCTGGCATTCGAGGCCATTCAGAAGTTGATGTACTTGATGACCACATGCTTGATAATCTCCAGCCAATCCAGATGGCTATGCTTCATGCCATCATCCCAGTCTCCCTGTCTCTACCTAGGAACATCCTATTGACCATGAAGAGCTCAGATCAAGACCCATCTTCTTGATAAAGCCTTTCCTGGCACTCTAGGAATCTCCTTAGCCACAGCTACACATTCTTGTCATGTTCTCAGCAGCAGATGGAGATGTATTATTCAGTTAACAATACTCCTCAATACCTGTACAGTCTCTAGATCTTGTTTTGCCCATTCATCTGTGAGTTCTTTGAGGACAAGGGGCCATGCACCAGTCTCCAGGCCTGATGCTATCACAGGATTACTCAACTTCAAGGGGCACCATGCCCTTCTATGTAAAAATACTTGCATTTATCATTTATGTGATTTTTCATCCTGAATGAATGACAGCACTGCCAGTAGAGAAGTGATTACATATAAAAACATGGATTTCTCCCCAACTCCTAAGTAAACAAATAGTTCCTTCACATGGACACAGAGAGGGGAACAGCACACACCAGGGCCTGTTGAGGGGTGGAGGATGAGGGGAGGAAACTTAGAGGATGGGTCAACAGGTACAGCAAACCACCATGGTACACATATACCTATGTAACAAACCTGCACATTCTGCACATCATTTATCACTTTTTTTTAAGAAGAAATAAAGAAAAACAAACAAACAAAAAACCAAATGGTTCCTTTTACATCTGTGATTTTGATTCAAGAATGCAAACTTGAACTTGTAAATAATAAGAAGAAAAGTATTTGATTTTAAGATGATGGAATAAAGAAAGCCTCATTTAAAGACAGAATTCTGTGTCATTCACAAGCATAAGAAGGAGCTGTTATAAAGGTGTCAAAAAACCTCTAAATAAGGTGTGGAACAAAAGACGGTAGAGCAGGAAGACGCATTCTTGGCAGGTTGGCCCTCCCAGATGGATGCTCTCTGTGTCCTTAATTAACATTTTATATGTATACAGTGATTTCTATGAATGAGAATTATTGGCATATAAGCCAAACACCCTCTTTTGAATTCTAAGATGGTCCAGGATACAATGCTACTACACCAGAACGCAAGGGAAAATCCTAATACTTGCTTCCCTTAAAGAAAGAAGATCATGTACAATGTATATTTTAGTTTAGTTTAGTTTAGTTTATTGGAGACAGGGTTTCACTGCGTTCCCCAGGCTGGTCTTGAACTCCTAGGCTCAAGTGATCCTCCTGCCTTAGCCTTCTGAGTAGCTGGGATTACAGGCACACTCCACTGCTCCTGGCTAGCATATTTAAATAATTTTGTTTACTTATAATTTTCAGTTAAAATTTTCTAGTTTGAGATGTAACAGAGAAAAACTGTGATTTCCGTATTTTATAAGTGGATAAGATTACTCTAGTCAGCATGTGTAAAGTTTATTTGTGGATTCTTCAGGAGGAAAATATCCTAGATAAACATACTAGAAGGATTTTCACAATACAAATAATGATACCTGTTTTCTTCCCTAAGATCATTTTCCAAGGCTTGAGTCTCCCACTGCAACTTCTGGGATCTTGTGTAGTCTCTCCAGGCCCGCAGGACCTTCAGCTGAATCTTCCAGTCAGACAGGGTCCCAGCTTTCCCCAGCTTAATCCTATGATCAAGAATCAGCTTGTGCCAGGCAGAGAAATACCGTTTTTGACACTGCAGTGGAAACATTAGGAAAATCACCATCCATTAGCACTAGTGTTTCTAATATCTAACACTGACAGCCCTCTCCTCAGATTTTCCCCTCACACTTATTAAAAACAAATATAGGAACTGTTGTCTTAATGGAAGGGAAGAGACAAAACACAATTCCTTTATGCTAATAATGACAAGGAATATTCAATCATGCAAATGAGGCATTCTCAGCTCTCACAACTTAAACTAAAATACTTCATTCTCATTGTAAGCCACCAGTCCCATGGGGAGCTGGAATAAGTCACATCTATGACATGAACCAAGGGGCTTGTTTGAGAAGCTTGAAAACCTGTCTCCAACATGACTCCCCCGCCAAGGTGTCTTGGAGCTCAAAATACCAACCATTTAATTCATTACCGTTTATAACACCATTACCGTTTATAACTACCGTGTAGTGCCCTACACAAGTGAACGTGAGAGATTCCATGAAGATGGGATGGAGTCTCTGGTCCCTGAGAATAAGACAGCTAAAAACAACAAAATCAGCTGGGCTACTACCACTGACCACTTTGGGGCTCTGGTGAGTCTAGAGAGACTAGATGTTCAGGTTGCCTATAATCTTCCGCTACATGCATTTGACAGCAAATTAGACAAGGTCTACTGACCCTAAGGATGTCCCAAAGCAGTACTTTACTCACGATCCTAGTCTAAGAAAATCACTGAGACCTAGTCCTTGCCTGTATCTTCTCTCTTTTCAGCAAACTTTACATTCCTTCTAGATCAAATTACTTTCAGCTTTTGGCCTTGACATCAACCATGCCATTTCATAGTTTCCTATCTATGTTCACATTGGGTTGGTGCAAAAGTAGTTGCGGTTTTTATCATTGCTTTTCATAGCCAAAAACTGCAATAACTTTTGCACCAACCTAATACTAATTTATCTGTCCCTCTTTTCTGCCTTCTTTCTGCCTAACTACTTCGGTAGTCACCTCTCTCAGGAAGCCCTCCTATTACCAGTCCCTCTACCTAAATGTAACTG
Organism: Mandrillus leucophaeus; assembly: GCF_000951045.1. Classification (NCBI taxonomy): domain Eukaryota; kingdom Metazoa; phylum Chordata; class Mammalia; order Primates; family Cercopithecidae; genus Mandrillus; species Mandrillus leucophaeus. Next base: position 678,877 of record NW_012108419.1, read on the forward strand.
CCCATCCACTGTCTTCCTAAAGCAATCTATGCTTTCTTCAGCCAAAACACCCAACACACTATATCATAATTACCAGTTTACCTTTTTCCCCTACACTGTGAGCCTCCTGAGAGAAGGGAATAGGTCTCATAAATGGGAATGGTAAATCTGACCGTGGCATTGAGTGTGGGGAGCATCAAAACAAAAACTAACCTCATAGAAAGTGACTTCGTGGGAAATATGGAGGATGCCTGATGACCAGTTTCAAGGATGTGCCAGATTTATCAGGCAAATATTTACTGCTTCTTTCTCTATAAAAATACTTAACTTTCTTAATTTGAACATTTACTAAGCAACCATCACTGTGTTTCAATTTGGGGACTCTGCACAAAATTGTCTGACATGACCTCTACTTTTGAGAAGTTATAGGGAAAGAGGGTGTATCAATGAAAAGACCAATAACATAAGAAAGCATCTACTAGAATTCTTAGAAATTGTCCATTTGGCCAGAAATGTTTTCCAAACAGGGTATTAGTTTATATTCTTGTTCTGACAAACTAAACAATATTCTTCATCATAATTTCTCATTAGGAGAAACCATGGCAAACTTTAAAAAGCCCTTTCCCTATGTCAAATGAGGCACATGTTCTAGACCTTCACCTCAGATCTCTTGGAGGGGATGAAAGAGGGGAAGGGAGAGAGGAAGGAAAGGGTATTTGCTGAATACTGGACACTCTTTCAGTTGTAACAGGGAGAAAAGATATAGCTGCCAGGTTGAGGGGTATGCCTTTTGCATCATTTGTTTACCTCTTCCACAAAACACAGCATGAAAAAAAATGGTGCTAACTTGTGTGCCATGGTCTAAAGAAAATGTTCTGTGTCTGTTTACCAGGTCCCTTTAAGAAGTCCTCTTGAATGACTTGGTAAAATATTCTATGTGTAGCTATCTCTAATTTTAACTTCAGGATTATTTCAAATGATGAAAAATAGTACAAACATAATCCATCTTGACAATAATAACACTATTAATAGTGTCCTTTGATTTTGACATTCCTTTTCTTTGTAAAGTTCAAAGCATCTTACATGTAATATATTTATTAATTTGCAAGCCATCATTATAAAATAAAGATTATAAATATTATTATGATTTACTTCACCAAGCTAAAACTTCAAGTAGAGAAAGGTTTAATGACTAAAATCACAAGTAAAGAGTTAGTGGTACACCTAAGGCTGAAACTGAAACATTCCAGCATCCTGATGACTCTAATCTATTAGGCAAAAACATCTCTCCTGAAAAAGAAGGGCACACTTTTGGCGCTTTCATAGTGAAAGGAAACTCTATACATAACTTACCATGGTAGAAAAGCATTGGTTAGGGACATATCTGAATGTAGGAGGGGAAATTTTGAGTTTATAAATTCTATAGTCAATATGTTTATTTAAAAATACTTATGTTGAGACTTTGAGACCAAAATGATCAGTTTTAAAGGTCTATAATTCAGGTTCACCACAGAGAAGCTAACACAAGAGCAAAGTGACAGACCTGTATAGCAACTACTTCCTTGAAATTGACTTGCTATTGGTTTTTTCCCTGCCTGCTCAAAAAAAGCAATCCCATTAAAATTTAAATTAAAAAAATAAAGTGTGAATCAAGAATAGCTGCTTAGTTATTCTTGATTCATAGCAAACATTATCCAGGTATACAGGAGTCCCATAAATGTGTTTGAAGAAAATATTTGGGAAAGGAATATACTCAGTTCCATCTTCTCTGGAAGAAGATGCTACTTTTGTTTTTATTTAGAAGTGTGGCACACTTCCACAGTCCTGAACTATTTATTTGTTCTATTCCTCCCTACCCCCAGCTTACTTCCTGATGTTCCCAGACCTGCTTCTCCTTGTTAGTTTTCTATACTTTGGAACTACCATAGCGCTCTATCCCTTTGCTTTTTAAAACAAGACGTATGACTTAAAACCACAACTGGGTTGGAAGAGGAATATGTTCTGTTTAAGCCAGGAGAACTTAAGTTTTAACTAGCTAGGCAACTAGTCTGATTTCCCTCCATTTATTTCCTAGTTCATTTATTTTTGTACCGTTTTTAGTTCTGATAGATTTTCAAATATAGTCAGGCACTCTTTTCCTAACTTCCATCATCTCTTTATCATAGTTGTGGTAATAATTAAGGCTTGATATAGGTAAATAAACTACAGAAAGTCACTGGAGGAAGAACTGTTCCTAAGTACCTATCTATAATAATTTCTAAAATAAAATACTACCTGGTGAAATTTAGAAAGTTTTAAAGTGAAATGGTATCCTCCACACAAAATCTTCCACAATACATCATTTGGTTGTTAAGGATTCCACTGAAGAGAAGAAATGACAGCTCGCTCTGCTAAATTTATTACCTGCACTGGAGTTGCCCTCGTTCTGTTAGCCAGAAAAGCTCTTCCCTGAAGTGTAATCACACTACTGTCACTAGGAATGATTGACGTTAGGTGGAACAGCAATTTGCTATCTAATCTTCATTGTAATTCTAACCCTGTCACTAGAGATGCTTGTTCTGATTAATGAAGCGGGTAACTCATCAAAATTCCTCAGCTATTTCTCTTTTGTCAGAAAGTTCAGTGATAATTGCATCAAAATTCTCCCTCATGGAAAAATAAACAATGAATTGTTAAGAGGACAAAAATGTCAACAAGTTTACAATTTATTTTTGCTGAATAGAACTAACTTTGTTGCAACTAATGGTCTACGGGAGTTGGCAAAGGCTGGAATGTCAGGAAGAAAGCTACATTCCACACCCAGGCCCCTAAGTGACTCCTTGCTGTTCTCAGGCCAAAAGAACAGAAACTTTATTGCTACAAAAGGGAGCAATCCCCAACTTCCCTTTTCCTTTGCGGGCTACTGTGGCTGGGCAGAAGACACCAGAGATGCTATGAAGTCCCTGGGGATTAGAGAGTTAGTTTTAAGTTGAAATGAGGAAGGAGAAAAAAATTTAATAAAAAATGGGATCTTTGTCATGGCAAAATAAATCTCCAGTAGGAAGTGCAGTATTGAATTCTGCAATGGAAAAGCAATACCCCTGACCCATCCTATTCCTGATTTTCGTAATTTTACCCCAAAGACAAGACAGGAAATCATGGTAATCCTCAACCCCAACTACATATGCTCATAACTAATTGCATTAGAGAAAATATACTCAGTTCCCAGAACACAGTGCTAAGACCTGAACTTGCTGCTGGGTTCCATGGAAAAGCCTAGAAGCCTAAACTTTGACAACCACTGCCATGTGAAATGATACCCCTGGCTATAGACAAAAAAACTACTTCTGTTATATCCTGGAAGATGTGATGCTCATTTTACTTCTATATTAAATTTTTTTCTCCTTCTTCATTTCAACTGAAAAAAAAAAAAAACAAAAAACAAAAAACCCAATCCCTATCACTGTTCTAAAAGCAGAACCAAAGAATAAACTTTTACCCAACTTTAAAAATTATCAACATTCTGCCAATCTTAATTCATCTCTCCCCCAGCCAACATTTTTTTCTGAAGTATTTAAAAATAAATCACAGATACCTCATATTGTATCATGCTATCCATAAATATGTCAATATGCCCTTACATAAGGCCATTTTATAAGTTCTTAATTCTGCTAAAAAGTTTCAATTGATAATATTGCTGTAGTTATCTAATAGTTACGCTGTTTCACTCTAGAAATAGAATTTCAAGAAGCAATTCCTTAGTCTCACCAAATAGTAAATGCTTAACCAATAAAATTCTCTGGGTTCTTTACAGAAGAATGACCACAATGCAGCCTATCACCTGACCACACATTAGGATGGGGCTCCTTTCCCAATACCCTGAACATGAGTTCTCGTGACCTCAAGTCTGTAGAAAAGGCAGACCTATGGCTCCCTGTCACCTTCTCTTTCCCGTCTTTCTTCATGTCCCTTAGAGACCTTCTTCCCCATCTCTACCAAAATCCCTGTTATCTGCCCACCCTTCATCCTTGGCCCCCGCCAGACACACACGAACTATGCCAAGAACACAGCTTACTTCAGAATATATCATACAAATGCTTGATTCACCTCCAGGATACTGTGATAGTAAGACAATGACGTGGTGCCTTTCATTCCTCACCCACATGGCTCTCAAGATCCTTATGATATTCACCTGAAATGTCTAGTGTTTAGGGGGGAAATAGTCTACTCTATACAATTTTAGGGAATGGGTTTCATTTACGCCAAAGTCTCTTTTTTCGATTTTTAAAAATCAAAATATAATCAGTACTTGTTTTGAAAGACAAAAAAATCATGTATTTAAAAACAGGAATCTCTGTAATAAAAAAGGCTTCATGGAACTTTGAAATGCCAAACACTAGCACAATATTTAGGTAAATTGGTCCTCACTGTCCCCTCCGTGAGAATGGGACATCTGGGTTACTTATAGGGTGAGGAAAGAAAGAACATAACAAAATAAAAAATTTCTTTACCAAAACTGATAACATTTTAGATGGAAAATTTCTACAGAGTTGGCTACATAAAGTAAAATATAATAATGCTTTAAACCCCTCCCAAGACATATACCACACATTGCCCTTGGCAATAAACCTAGCAGGGAGAGTTACATGAATCCCAGTAATCTTCGTGTGTGTGCTGGCATTTCTCTTTTTCTTTCGTTTTATTTCTAAAGAGGTTTTTCCTTTATTTCCCTCCCCTAACATAAGAAAACATTGCTGAGAGGATGGTTGCTATGTGTCAGCTCAGAAATGGTTTTGCCTCAGTGGTGTGTAGGCAGTCCTGATAAAACTAAGATCTTTGGAAAGGAATCATGGTATATAAATGAGATATTTAACTACAGTTTTCGTCATTCTGTTGGAGAAAAATTCCAGGCTTCTTTTCCATATATAGTATCCCTATGTTTCGTTGGTTTAGTTTGAGGTGGACTTTTGGAAGGTGCTGTGCCACAAGCATAACTTTAATGATGATTTCTTTGGATCATTATTATTTCATTCTTTAACAGAGAAATCCAACCAAATAAACAAACTAAAACCTTCCCCCAAATAATTAAGATGTAGGTTAGTGTCACCCATATTTTATCGTTCTCTTCAATTTTCACAAGCAGCAAAGATCATAGAGTTTCTAATCTTATTAAGAAAACCAAAATGTATTTCAGAATAGGATGAGAATTAAGAAGGCCATTTTCCAAATAGTATAAGAGTTTCACAGTTAATCCTTTGTTGTTTCTGCTAATTAGCAGTGATACACGGATTGCTGAATCTCCCCCAAGAGATTTCACTGTAAGATCAAAGAGAAAATGGGATAGGCTGGAAGTAGAAAGCTTCTATACAAAAAACAGATGTTTTTGACAAGACAAAGAGACCTGGCAATGAAAATGTGCAGAAAAGATGCATCAATAGTGCTGAACTTGTGTTTTGATAAGAGAGCCTGCACTGTTTCTCTCAGTCTCCTATTAAATAATGTGGCCCAAAAAAGATGTTAAGAGATACTCTGGGAGGAACAAATAAAATCCAGAATTAGGTGGGGCGCGGTGGCTCACGCCTGTAATCCCAATGCTTTGGGAGGCTGAGGTGGGTGGCTCATGAGGTCAGGAGATTGAGAACAGCCTGGCCAACATGGTGAAACCCCGTCTCTACTAAAGATACAAAAATTAGCTGGGCGTGGTGGCGTGTGCCTGTAATCCCAGCTACTCGGTGGCTGAGGCAGGAAAATTGCTTGAACCTGGGAGGCGGAGGTTGCAGCACACCAAGATTGCTCCATTGCACTCTAGCCTAGGTGACAGGGCAAGACTCCATCTTAAAAATAAATAAATAAATAAATAAATAATCCAGAATTAAAGCACAAACAATTACAGGAATTAAAGGAACCTAAACTACAGCAACTCCTAAAAACAGATTCTTTAACGTCTTCCTGAAAATACTCTACACAGCTGTTTCTACAGGGTTTGTACCAGTGAAACATTCTGAGGGTGCTGACAAGAGCTTCGCGTTATCTCGCCAATCCCTGCAAGGCAGCTAGGCATTTTTCTGTTTTCATCCTGTGGTCATACCTAGGCTGCTGAGTATCCAAGGTTCATTACTCAAGGGCAGCTTTAGGCTCCTTTAGAGCCAAATGTTAACTGGCACCAAGATAATGAGCCCAGAAGGCCTGCCTATGTGGCCTTTACTGGAGGACTGTCCTATCTACAACAAAGTCTGTGTAAGAGCCCGAGGAGGCTGGTAGATGTATTTTTACCAAGTTATGCCCATATATGCTGGGGAAAATCTAGAGATCTACTAACCATATTACAAATGAATAACATAATTACACTGAAAAGGGAGGCGAAGAAAAGATCTCCCGTAAGTAACTCTGGAAAACAATATTCTGACTGAATACTATAAAGCTAAAACCAAAAATAACTGTACAATGTTTTGCTTTAGTGAATTTATTCCCATTGTGGTATGGGTTAGCAATTCTAAAACTATTTTTATAGTGTACTAGGATTACCCTAATAAGTAAATATAACAGAGATAATGAGAGCCAGGTTTCTCAGTGTCAGAGAAGTTACAAGTGAGCAAGATGGAAAGACTACACTGAAACCTGTGGTGCTGGATTATCCTTGACAATATTATTAGAAATTCACAGTTATTTTATATATATTTATATATATGTATATATATATGTGTAGATTCATAGATACAGGAGTAAGTTACAAATAAGGAAAGGGAAAAGAATAACATGACCCTTGTGTTGCTGAACTCATGGATTTTAATATGTATACAGATAGACACAGAAAAATATAATGTGTGTGTATATGTATGTTAGTATACATACATACATACATACATCTATGTATATATCCATATATATTTTAGCTCTGTCTGCTGAGAAGGCCTAGAAAAAAATGACACTCCAGTAGCAGTGAACACACTTAGTGCCCAGATCTTAGTTTCCAAAAACCGTTTCTCCAATAAAATGAATCAAAGTTCCATGTAGAAGTGGTTGATTGCAGGGTAAGGGCAGGTAAAACACAAGATAAGCCTAAAGTATCTTATGGTGCCAACAAAAAAGGAAGTGTCCAAAATAGGATGGAAGCATGTTGAAAGAACAAAGGAGCTAACTTATAGGTTTCCCAATAGACACATTGAAACAATCTGAATAACCAAGTAAACAACAATATTAGATTATGACCCATAGAATAAAATAAATATCAATGAGCTCATACTGAATAAAATAAATAATTACATAAATGAATGAATACATAAATACATACATATATACATATACACATAGCTGAAGGAGAAGGGACCATCTTCCTTCTAGAAGAATTTCAATTAATAAGTATAGAAGAAATGACAGAAACACAAAATCACCATTAGACAAATACAACATTAATAATTGCTGCAGGCAAGAGCCACCAAAGGATGTTAACCTTAATGAGTGACAGTTTACAGAGAAACAAAATATTTTCATAGCTTCACAGTATCTCCTGAAAGACAAGGAGAAGGAAAAATAGCAACTCTACAATGGAGAAACCCAGCACACACCCTTAACCAAGTGATCGAAATTAACATCAGTAATTATGTCCTCCTTGTTAGGATATACGGAGAAGGGCACAGTATCACATCTTATAGCATTCTTACCAAAAATGCACATTAAGCACGGGGGAGAAAACATAAAAACACCTAAAACAAGAGACAATTATACAAAATACCTAACCAGTTCTCTTCAAAAATGGCAAGATCATAAAACACAAGACTAAAGAAATGTCACAGATTGGAGGAGACTAAGGAGATGTAATAAATAAATGCAGTGTGAAATTATGGATTGAGTCCTGGAACAGAGAAAGAACATTAGTGGAAAAACTGGTGATATTCTCATAGGGTCTATCGTTTAGTTAATGGCATTTAATGGCAGCGTACCAATGCTAATTTCCTAGTTTTGATAATTATACTATGCTTATGTAAAATGTTAACATTGGGAAAAGTCAGGTGAAGGTTTGTTGCGGGAAGTCAGGGACCCTGAATGGAGGGACCAGCTGAAGCCATGGCAGAGGAACATAAATTATGAAGATTTCATGGACATTTATTAGTTCCCCAAATTAATACTTTCATAATTTTTTACACCTCTTTTTACTGCAATCTCTGAACATAAATTGTGACAATTTCATGAACACTTATCACTTCCCCAGTCAATACTCTTGTGATTTCCTATGCCCGTCTTTAATCTCTTAATCCCGTCATCTTTGTAAGCTGAGGATGTCGCTTTATGACCCTGTGATGACTGCGTTAACCGCACAAATTGTTCGTAAAGCATGTGTGTTTAAACAATATGTAATCTGGGCACCTTGAAAAAAGAACAGGATAACAGCAATGTTCAGGGAACAAGGGAGATAACCATCAGGTCTGACTGCCTGAAAGCCAGGCAGAACAGAGCCATATTTCTCTTCTTACAAAAGTGAATAGGAGAAATATCGTTGAATTCTTTTTCTCAGCAAAGAACAGCCCTGAGAAAGAGAATGTGTTCCTAGGGGGAAGTCTCTAAAATGGCCGCTCTGGTAATGTCTGTCTTATACGGTTGCAGATAAGGGATGAAATAAGCTCTGGTCTCCTGCGGCGCTCCCAGGCCTATTAGGACAAGGAAATTCCCGCCTAGTAAATTTTAGTCAGACTGGTTGTCTGCTCTTAAACTCTGTCTCCTGATAAGATGTTAATGACAATGCATGCCCGAAACTTCATTAGCAATTCCAATTTCACCCTGGTCCTGTGATCTCACTCTGCCCCCTTTTTCCTTGTGATATTTTGTTACCCTTGAAGCATGTGATCTCTGTGATCCACACCCTATTTGTACACTCCCTCCCCTTTGAAAATCACCAACAAAAACTTGCTGGTTTTGCGACTTGAGGGGCATCACAGAACCTGCCGACATGTGATGTCTCCCTCGGACACCTAGCTTTAAAATTTTTCTCTTTTGTACTCTTTCCTTTATTTCTCAGACTGGCTGACACTTAGGGAAACAGAAAAGAACCTACATTGAAATATTGGGGGTGATTCTCCCAATAAAGGTTATTCAGAAACTCTGCACTATTTTTGCAGCTTTTCCATGTCAAATATTTTAAAACTAAGTAATCTGTTTTAGATGGGCCACTAATTTTGTAAAACTCTGCATATGTGTCTAACATTCATATTTGGCAGTTCCATCTAAAATATATATGATTGTACAGTGGACTTCAATACAATTTAAACATTTTTTAGAAAACATATCTTATTTGTCTCTAATTTGTTGGGAAATGTATCATGGTACTTTTTCCTTACACTTTCTCAAGATGACTCCCTGAATACTCGTTTCTCTTCTTATTTTCTCTTTGAAATCCGAACTGTTATTATATAGGAGGAATACTAATTCCATCTGTCTCATGAAGAATGCAGAATCTAAGTCTTTGCTAACTTTTCTCAAAATGTTAACTCCAAGTCTTACATTTCTTCTTACTACATTTCCTTCTGTTTTCCTGAAGCCAAAACTCTAACCAAATTTTTGTTGGCTAATAACTGAGTAATTACAACCTCTTATCAGCTAAAAATACCACCATAAAATATGTCTACTGTTTTTAAAACATCACTTTGACTACTTTTTCCTTTATATCTTTGTTATCCATATCATATTCAAACTCCTGTCACTGATTTCCAGGACCTTTGTAAGTCTATCCCTACATTTATCAAGCTCCCTCAGTATCTTTATAACATTCTCTTTTCTCTTGCTAAATCCATTCATTCACGTATTTATTCAATTAACTTTCTCTGAATTTCAGCAATGCCAAAGGCCCTGGGGTGGGTGTTGTAGGATATGCAAAATATACATATTTATCTTTTCTCATCTAACCCTCTCATTTACAAATCTGCCAGGTAAGTCCTTTTACCTGAAATGTCATAATCCCGAAATTCATACTTTTATCAATCCCACTTTATTGAAGAAAACTGCTTAAGTAACCTGAAGAGGATATTCACTTTTATATTAAAAATCAGCAAGTTATTTTTACAAAAAGACTAAGTGAAAGAAGGGAGAAAAGGTAAAATAAAATGTAGACCATTAAAAAGAAAAGCACAGGTATAAATGTATCATTGCCTTAGGATCAGAGCTACTAAAAGGCAAGTAACCAGTTCTTGTATCTTCTGAATAATCCAGAACACAGTGGTCCTTATGGCTTCCTTAAGTGGAAGCCAAGATTTCAAAAATTGTCAGAGAGCTACCTTAGTTTAAGGTTAATACTAGTTAAATGCTATTCTGAAGAGGTAATTTAGGAAGAAGTCCATAATTTACCCACCTCACCCCAGTAATTTCCCAGGATCCCACCAGAGTATATAAAGAATAGCCTCAGAACAGGGGATCTGTGTTCTGCCCTGCATACCAGGTCAGCTGGGCACAAAGAACAAATGGCATGGGCAGTTTTGGTATTTGTGATGAGGTTCAACTGGACTTAGTTTTTACTTTATCCCATCTCTGATGGAGCTCTTTGTCATTTATACTACAGAATGCTAAGTAAAAAGACACTGCAATTCCCACCTGTTGATTTTCTTTGAAAGTTTGGATTAATAATTCTTTCAATTTCCTTTTTCTTTCTTTTGCCATTTTTTCCTCATCCAGAAGAATGTGAGTACTTTGAAACATGAGTTTTTCTGAACTATTTTGAGAATTCTTTTCTTGCCTTTTCTTCTCTCTATTAATAACAATTAAAAAATACATGTATATTTACAATAGATTTAACAATAAGCAATTACAACCTACTATAGCAGAATAAACACTGAATTTTCCTTTGGAATACACATATTTTTAGATCTGGCTCTAAAACTACATAGTAGGGTAATTTTTTTGAAGCCTTACTTTATTCCTTTATAAAATACAGATTAAATGAAATAAAATTGTTATAAAGTACTTTGAAAAGTAGAAAATCTTATATATACTTTAGTATTTTTATTGAGTTGAACACAGAGCCATACTTCGATCAAAATTTGAGAGTTAACGACTACTAGATAGTCTCTAATATAGACATAAATTCTCTCCCATATAACGGGAAAAAAAGGATTCTCAAGAAAGGAATGAGATGCTTACTAAAAGGCCTCTTATAAGGTTACTAGAAAGAGGAATAACAAAAGAATCAGGTGTTATTTAATAAGGAGGGAATGGAATCTAGAATAATTTTAAAATAGCTGAAAAGGGAAAAAAATAAACTTAAATAGGAAAAGGCCTTTAGGTAAGTAACCAGAATTATTTTAGTAACTTTGTTGCTCATCTTTCTGAGCATCCTCTTTCTCACCCACCTATCCATTCTTCCTCATCCAGGCCATCCCTCTTTCGTTCACCAATTCAAACAAGCTCATAGCTATGGCCTTCTTATTGTAGTGCATTTAACTGCACAGGTATATGTACGTGTATAAAGTATACACTATTAATGATGTGGTAAACATAGCACCTAGTCAGGAATCAGAATTCATGAGCTCTGGCCACAAACCAGCTAGTCACCTGATCTTTCTTGAACTTTTGCTTCACAGTTGTGGAAACTCAAATTGAGAAAGATGCCAGGATACCCTACAGATATTCTCTCATTCATTCTCATATATGATACAGAGGGTACACAGTGTTATTTTGTATTATTGGTGATGTTAACCTTCATCACTTGGTTAAGGTGGCTTCTCCAATATAGAGTTACTATTTTCCCCTTTGAAATTAATAAGCATCTTGAAAGAGATAATTTTAAAACTAGGCAATGAAGCAGATTTAAGATAGCTTACAAATAGGTTTAAAAGGCCTATCAACAACAAGTTTTACTGACTTTTTCCAAACTATGAATGCCATAACAATGTTATATTTCATGGTGATAGACAGGTGATAGTGATTGTTAAAGAAATACAGTTCTAATACTATGAATCTGATTTTTAAAAATAACATTAGAATATATATCTGTTTTAAAAGAAATATCTGCTCATTGTGAAAAACTGGAGAAGTATAAAAGCCATCCATATTTCTCCCTTTCTTTTTTTTTTTTTTTTTTTTTGAGATGGAGTCTCACTCACTCTGTCGCTCAGGCTGGAGTGCAGTGGCATGATCTTGGCTCACTGCAACCTCCGCCTCCTGAGTTCAGGCGATTCTCCTGCCTCAGCCTTCTGAGTAGCTGGGGTTACAGGTGTGTGCCACCACGCCCATAAAAGCCATCCATATTTCTACCCAGAAACAAGAGTCAGTCCTGTTTCATTGTACAAGCCATGACTTAGCAATTTCTCCAATATTTATGAAAGTCTGTTACTATAAATAATGTTGTTTAAATTATCTTTCTACACAAATCTTTATCTGGATTTCTGATAATTTTCTTAGGGCAGTTTTCCCAAGGCTGTAATTCCTAGGTCAAGGGATAATGCTATTTTATGGCTCTTGTTGTTTATTGCCAAATTGCTTTCTGGAAAGTTTTAAATCAGTTCATCCACCTAGAAGTAGAACATATTACCTATCTCACTGTAACCATGGATAAGATCTTAACTTTTAAAAGAAATGACTGGTCGGTGAACATTTGTTGAGTGCCCACTGTGAGCACAGCATCCTACTACCATTAAATGTTACTTGTTTTCACAATTTATTTTAGGTCAATCTAGTTTTTCCAGGGCTTGGGAGCAATCTGAAAAGCAAGGCTGACCTTAGAAAGAACTCACTAAAACACCAGTGATTGCTTTCCGAAAGGAATGGCATCTGGAGGAGGCCTCAGCCTGGCACTTGAAGAAGTAAAGCACATGTTCACTGCTGAGCTGTTTTAAGTTGGGTAGAATAAGAGCAATCAAGAACAGAGAGGGGAAAGCTGTGTAGGCTGATGGGGGTGGAAGGGATTATCTGCTAGGTCTTTGTGGCCTCTCAGTTTGAGTAGTCAGACACTTCAGTCATGTTGTTCCAAGGCTTTTGCAGTTCCTGCATTGGTGCTGTTTCTCAGAATAAATACATTAGTTATTTCACTTATAAAGCTCATTTTCTGCATGAGGATGGATAATAGTACTACATCCCGTGAGGACTATTTTTATCTTCCTCTTATGTCAGATATTCTTTTTCTTTATCAGTGGTAGTAAGACAGTGGTGACTTTCCATATGATTATCAGAAAGTAAGACACACAGTTCACAACAGGATAAGACACAATTACTGAACATGTTCAACCTCAAAAATATTATCTAACCAAAGAAATGCAAACTAACCAATATAATGCCCATGAAAAGTGTAAAAATATTGAAAATGATGATACTCCCCAGTGCGGGGAAGAGTGTGATAAACTGGCCTGCTGCTGATGATACAGCAAACAAGTACAACCCATTTTGAAAGCAATTTGGCAATGTTTCAAGAGTTAGAAAAAGACCTGTGTCATTTAACTCAGAAATTACACTCCTAAGAATTTATTCTAAGGATATAATTCAAAAAAGTGAAAAAAACGTATGCTTAAAGATGCTCATTGCAATATTATAATGGTGAAAAATCCAAAATAGCTGAAATGTTTACTAGTATGGGGAGGTGATCATTACATAAATTATGGTATAGGAACTCAATGGAGTAATATATACACCCCAGGACTCCAGGCAATGTGTTAATTACAACAAGCAGAATTACGAATTAAATGTACTTTATGGTTATAATTAAGTATGAAAAGGGACCAAGATCAGGAGGAAACAAGGAAAAATGAAATTAGTTAATTTGTTAAGACGGTGGAATAGTGAGTGATTTCTCTTTTGTGTTTTGTTATTGCAATGTTTGCCCACTTTAAAAACTTCAGAGCACTTCTAAAATGACTGCTTAAACAGAGAAACCCCACAGTGCTTATCACACTGGCTTACATTTTCCATGCTTCTTTCACAGTGCGTCTCCTCTCAATTATCTCCCTCCGCAGCTTCACCATCTCCCTTTGAATCTCCTCTTCCTCTTTCTTGGCCTCCAGAGCCTTCCTTTTCTTCTCTTCTTGCACCAGACACTGAGCCTCCAAGAAGGCCGATTTTTTCAGGGTCTTTTGTATTCTCTGGTACTCCAGTTCTTTCTCACGTCTTAAGCGATTTTCTTTTACCTTAAAGCAAATATAATAAAGATGAAGTGTGGCCTTTCAAGTAGAAAGGGATATGAAAAACCTTACAATACATTTTGAAGTTCAGAATATAACCAGTTTGAAATATTCTGACCCAGAACTCCACTATTTACTGGTAGGATAGGAGGAATTCATCTGTTTACTGAGTAAAGACCAATATAAAATTTTAGATGCAGTCAGATGAAGATGACTCAAATAATCTGGGAATGATCCACATCACAGAAAAGTAGAGAATCTAATGAGTCAGATCTCAAGTTCTGGATTCTCATTTAGTAATGATTTCTCACTTGTAACGACTGTCCAAGGTGTACATTACTGCTTTTATTATATTTAGGTTATATCTGCATTCTAATTATAATTTAAGAAAGAACAGAACTTTTTTGGAAGCCACATTGTGAATGATAGAACAGTGATTTATTGACTTTAGGAATACCACAACCCTTTATTCATTTCTATTATTATTATGTAAATATAGCAGTGATTCTGGATCATATTTGGAAATCAAAAACATGAAAAAGCACATTCATTTTTTTCACACCTATTAATCCTTTAGAGAGCTTGAGTAGCTATGAATTAAGGAAAGGTCCTTTCCTTCCTGCTTCACCTAACTTTACCCTTATCTTACTCTCTAGTTGTGATAAGACTTCTGATAAGACAGACAATGACTATATAGCTTATTGAACCTTCTCTCCTCCCTTTTGTCATAAATCCAAACTAGAATCATACTTCTACCCATTTCTCTAACATCCCCAGTGCTGATTACATATACCTTGATTGAATAATTTAAAGCAGTTACTTTCAAATTCGGCAATCAGAAATTCAGTGTTATACAAAGATGGCACACACACGTACAGATATTAATTCCGGTTCAATCTTAGTTCTGGATTCCCTGGCACTCCTTTACAAAGTGTTGAGACACCAGTCTTTTTTGCAATAACCTACTATTCCCTTTGGAGAAAAGAAAGTTCTCACATGCTTTTCTAATTCAAAACAGCTGAACTTGATTCAATTCAGATCTGTCTTCCATTTTAAATTATAATCACAAAATGAGTGAATTTCAGTTGTCTGGAAAAGAATTATCCTGTAACATTCACAAGAATATTAATAATATTAATGTTGCAATTTGAAAACCAAACTCAAGCACACACAATCTACATGTTTATAATAGGAAGTACCACATTCAAACTAATAAGGTTTATCTCAATACTCTTGGTCAAAATCAATTATTCTTTTTTTTGGCTATTTCTTAAATAAATTGTTTCCTACCCTCAGTTTATGAGAATTATTTTTCTTCTGAAGTTCTTATATTTTATTTTTATGCTCCCTAACCAAACCACAGATGGCACCCTTTTTCATAATAAAGCCTATGTCTTTATTTAAGCTTATTAAATGTGTTACACAAAGACTGCTTCCTGTTATCCATTTTAATTTTGTTTTTCCCTCCCACCTGCTTATGTCTCATCTCCATGGTAAGACGAGGATCCTTCTGCTGCTTCTTGTCTTGGTTTTCCTTCCTTCCAAGATCTTCCATCATTGCAGAATCTACCACATTTTTATGGAGCAGATGGTCTATAAATTTTTGAACGGTGGTACTTTCCTCTTCTTCCTCCAAATAGCCACATAAATCTGGGGGAAACAGAACAACAAAAAAGGGAAATTTTTTTAAAAATTAATTTTAGTATTATATTCATATTTACATAAAGAATCCTAGTACAGTAAAAATACAAAGCTGCGAATGTTCAGTAAATAGTAACTGATAATGGCAACTGGTTGAGTATAGCCCTCAGCAATTACCTTCAACTAAGAGTAAAAAAGCTCCACTTACCAAGCATTGCCCTCACCCAAGCCACTAGAGTCCTTCACTGCCAAATCTAAAAGATTACCATCTAAACAACCTTGAGAACTTCAACCTAAACAATCTTGAGAGCTCTACTGCTTAAAAAAAAAAAAAAAAAGAAAAGAAAGAAAGAAAGAGAAAAGCTTTATTGTGGTATAATTGACATATAATAAACTGCAAATATTTAAAGTCTATGATAAATTTTGACATATGCTAATAAAACCATCACCACAGTCAAGATAATGAATACATCCATCAGCCCCAAAAGGGTCCTCATGCTGATCTGTAATCTCTTCCTTTCACTCCTCCCCTTACCCTCCACTCTGCTCCAAGTAAGCACAGACCTGCTGCCACTATGTAGTTTTCATTATCCAGAATTTTATATAAATTAAATCATACACTTATATACATTGTATTTTTTCTGACCTAGCTTCTTTCACTCAGCACAATTATTTTGAGATTCATTCATGTTATGTGTATCAATAGTTTATCACTTTCTATTGCTGAGTAGTATTCCACCATATAAATATACCACAATTTGTTTATTCACTCATTTGTTGATAGACATTTGAGTTCTTTCCAGGTGTTGGCTATTGCAAATAAAGGTATTATGAACACCTGTGTACAGTCATCCCTCCCTATCTCTGGGGGATTGGTTCCAGGACCTCCCGAGAATACCAAAATCCAAGGATGTTCAAAAATCTGTGATACCAAATGGTGCAGCATTTGCATATAACCTATATCCATCCTGCCTTATACTCTAGATCATCTCTAGATTAGTTATGATACCCAATACAACGTAAATGCTATGTTAATACTTGTTACATGTATTGTTTAGGGAATAATGACAAGAAAAAAGCTGTACATGTACAGTACAGATGGAATTATTTTTTCCTGAATATTTTTGATCCACGGTTGGTTGAGTCCACAAATGCAGAACCTACAGAACATAGGCTTTCTTTTCTGTTGGGAAAATGTGTAGGAGTAGAACGACTGGATCATATTATAGCTAAATGCTTACTTTTTCAAGAAACTATCAAACTGTTGTCCAAAGTGGTTATATAACTTTACATTCCCACCAACATTGTAGAAGTATTCCAATTTCTCCATATCCTTACTAATACTTGGTATGGTCAGTCTTTCAAATTTAAGCCATTTTAACATATGTAGAGGTAACTCATTGCAGTTTTAATTTGCACTTTTCTAATGACTAATGTTACTGAACATCTCCCTTGATTATGCTTTGTAGTTGTTCCAAAGATTATTGATAGTGGGGTATTGAAGTCTCTAACTACAGTCATGTATCAAATAACAACACTTCCATCAACAATGAACTGCGTGTACGAAGGTGGCCTCATAAGATTACAACAGACCTGAAAAACTCCTATTGCCTAGTGATGCTGTAGCCATCATAATGTCAGAGCACAATGCATTACTCATGTGTTTTGTGGTGATGCTGGTATAAACAAAATAACCACACTAACAGTTGTTTAAAAGTGTAGCACATGCACCACATTCTCTTTATCCAGTTTATCACTGATGGGCTGATTCCATGTCTTTGCTATTGTGAAGAGTGTGTGCTGCAATGAACATACACATGCATGTATCTTTATAATAGAATGATTTATATTCCTTTGGGTATATACCCATTAATGGGATTGCTGGGTCAAATGGTTTTCTGCTTCTAGATCTTTGAGGAATACTATGCAGCCATAAAAAGGAATGAGATCATGTCCTTTGCAGAGATATGGATGGAGCTGGAAGCCATTATCTTCAGCAAACTAATGCAGGAACAGAAAACCAAACACTGCATGTTCTCACTTGTAAGTGGGAGCTGAATGATGAGAACACATGGAAACGTTGGGAAGAACAACACACACTGGGGCCTGTCATGGGTGGCAGGGGGAGGAAGGGCATTGGGAAGAAAAGCTAATGGATGCTTGGCTTAATACCTAGGTAATGGGTCGATCTGTGCAGCAAACCACCATGGCACGTGTCTATCTTATTAACAAACCTGCACATCCTGCACATGTACCCTGGACTTAAAATAAAAGTTAAAATAAAGCACCCACAAAAAATCTTAGAATACTACACAAAAAAGTATAACACATATAATTATATACAATACATAATACTTGATAATGATAATAATAACTATGTTACTGGTTTATGTATATACTAAACTACACTTTTATCATTATCTTAGAGTCTATTCCTACTTATTAGAAAAAAAAAAAAAATTGGGCCGGGCACAGTGGCTCAAACCTGTAATCCCACCACTTTTGAGAGGCCGACATGGGAGGATTGCTTGAGCCCAGGAGTTCGAGACCAGCCTGAGAAGCAAAGCAAGACCCTGTCTCTATTAAAAGAAGAAAAAAAATTAGCTGGGTGTGGTGGCACACACCTGTAGTTTCAGCTACTACGGAGGCTGAGGCTGGAGGATTTCTTGAACCCAGGAGTTCAAGGCTGCAGTGATCTATGATCACCACTGCACAACAGAGGGAGATCCTGTGTCAAAAAAAAAAAAAAAAGGTTAACTGTAAAATAGCCTCAGGTAGGTCTTTTAGGGGATATCCAAAAGTGGGTAATATTATCACGGGAGATGACAGCTATATGTGTGTTATTGCCCCTGAAGACCTAGTGAGACAAGATGTGGAGGAGAAGATAGTGATATTGATGATCCTGGCCCTGTGTAGGCCTAGGCTAATATGTATGTTTGTGTCTTAGTTTTTTAACAAGAAAAAAAAAATTAAAATTTCAAAAATAGAAAAAAGTACATAGAATTTAAAAAAAATTTGTCCAGCTCTCCAATGTGTTTGTTTTAAGCTAAGTGTTACCAAAGAGTCAAAATGTTAGAAAAAATTAAAAACTTATAAAGTAAAAAAGTTATAGTAAGTTAAGGTCAATTTATTATTGAAAAAAGAAAAATATGTTTTTATAAATTCAGTGTACCCTAGGTATACAGTGTTTTTAAGTCTACAGCAGCATATTTTAACATCCTAGGGCTTCACATTTACTCATGACTCACTCATTGACTAACCCAGAGCAGCTTCCTGCCCTGCAAACTCCATTCATGGTATATACCCTGTACAGGTGTAACACTTTTTACCTTTTATATACTGTATATTTACTGTACTTTTTTATGGTTGGATATGTTCAGACACCCAAATACTTACCATTGTGTTACCATTGCCTGTAGTATTAAGTAACATGCAATACAGGTTTGTGGCCTAGAAGCAATAGTCTATCTCACATAGCCTAGGTGTATGGTAGGCTCTACCATCCAGGTTTGTGTAAGTACACTCTATCATGTTCGCACAATGACAAAATCACCTAATGAGGCGTTTTTCAGGACTTATCCCCTTCATTAAGCAACACATGATTGTATTATTGTTGAATTATATTTCTCTCTTCAATTTTGTCAATTTTTGCTTCATCTATCTTGGGACTCTTTTGTCAGGTGTATATATATTTATAGTTGTTATGTTTTTGTGATGGATTGACCCTTTTATTGTTAGAAAATGCACTTTTTGTTTCTAGTAACAATTTTTTCTTTAAAAGTCTATTTTTGGGAAAATTAAAAATCAAAGAAAAAATAAAAATAAAAAGTCTTTTTTAATATATATTAACATAGCCACTGTAGTTCTCTTTTGGTTACTGTTTGCATGGTATATCTTTTTCCATCCTTTTCCTTTTAACCTATTTGTACTTTAAATTGAACATATGTCTCTTGTAGATAGTATATAGCTAAGTCATGTATTTTTTATCCATTCTGCCAATCTCTGCATTTGGACTGAAGTGTTTAATTAAATGCATTTATATTTAATGTAATTCCTGACAAAGCTTACACTTATCATGTTGGTATTTGTTTTCTACATGTCTTATGTAAATGGCCTTTATCAAGTTGAAGAATTTCTCTTGCATTACTAGTTTGCTGAGAAGTTTTTATCAGGAATGCATGTTGGATTTTGTTAAGTGCTTTTTCTGTGTCTATTGAGATAATATGTTAATTAATATTTTTGGTAAACATCCTTTTTAATGGTTACATAAATATTTGTTCAGTATTTCAATTTAAAAAAAAACTCTACCAGCATATGATGATTGAGACCTGGCATGACATTACTAGATGATATCAACCAATCTAAGTAAAGGGACATAATTAGATCTATTAGCACTGTATCAAAAGAAGTAATAGTTTCATTAGATTCCTTATATTTGCTTCAGAACAAATACGAAGTACTGAAGTACCACACTTTAATAATGACAATAATAAACTAGAAAATATCCAGAAGGCAGCAACGAGGATGATAAGACCTAGAAACCATGTGGTATAAAAAACTTGTTGAGAGTACTGGTGCTATTTAATCTGGAAACATAGAACTATATGAGTGGTCAAATATGGTAACAGCTCCTACAAAAAATAAACGTTCTTGAGAGAGAACATGTTATTTTTGTTGTACCATAGGGTAAAAAGTTACTGAAGACAAAATCCTAATTCTCCTAACTAAGGGAAACTGCTATGAGGATTAGAGCCTCAGACCGGTTGAATGGGCTCCCCGCAAAGTGCAGGCTCTCACTCCTGGGAGGTGTTCAGGCAGAGGATACGTCACTACAAGTTAGGGACACTGTAGAATGATCTCTATCTGGGTCGGGGAGGAGGGTAGATCAGACTACCTAGTCTTGAAGGATTCTTCTAATTTGACAAGCTGATAGTTTTGTGATCCTCAACCTGGGGATTTTACAGAGTCCTAAACAAGGGGTATGATGTCAGGTGAATTCACCAAGGGTATCTGAGTCATGTATGGGGAGCTGCCCCACCATTACCATGACTACTCCTATGCTCAGGGGAAAAAATACACAGACCCTTGAGTGTATTAGATAAACACTCAGACATCAGCCATCTAACTTGTCTGACACTGGCTCTGTGCACAATAGTGGCTTTTCCCTCCTCTGGGAAAAAAAAAAAAAAAAAAAAAAACTAGAAAAGTAATAACCTCCCTTATAAGTAATAACTAACAGATAAATAAGAAGCATTTTATAAATTTAAAAATGACATATGAGCACTTAAATGTAGTCTGCATCAAAGTAAATAGTCCAGTGATATATGAGGAAGAGGCACTCTGAAACAGCATTAATTGCTATTATAAGCAGAATTATAAATACAGTTGGTCCTCCCTATCTGCAGATGCCACATTCTTGGATTCAACCAACTGCAGTTCAAAAATATTTGGAAAAAAAAATTAAAAATAACAATACAACAATAAAAAATAACAAACATTTTAAAATACAGTATAACAACTATTTACATAGAATGTATACTGTATTAGGTATTATAAGTGGTCTAGAGATGATTTCAAGTATGCGAGAGGATATGCGCAGGACTAGAGCATCTGAGGAGTTTGGTATCTGTGGGGGCCAGGGGCCCTGGAACTAATTCCTCACAGTTAGTTAGGGATAACTGTAATAGAATATTTTAATTTTTAAAAATACCATGAATTTACTGAAGATATAGCATAAGAAATTTACATTTAACTATGATAAATTAAAACCAATAATAAAAATTAAAACACAGAAAAGTTAAATAGGTATCATTTGTTATTCAAAACAATTATAAAGACTCCTTAGACACATTCATTAAATGTTAAAACTTAGAACAATCAGATAAGTTCTTACCATCAAACTTGTCATATTTCAAATGGTCATTGGCTTCCGGCACAAGAGTGACACTTGACACAGTGTTTTTAGCATCACCTTCTTCATCACTTGCTAATTCTTGCTTAAGTTTGGAGTCTAACCAGTCATTGACCAGCTCCTGAGCTACAATAAAACAAAAACTCATTTTAAATATTTCAATTACTTCAGAGATTTTCTTTATTCACTGTTTTCATTTCTTCAATAAATATTAACTGAGTACCTATCAAGTACTGTTCTAGACACTGGAATACAGCAGTGAACAAAACTGGAAAAATAAGCCCTAGCATCATAAAACTTACATAAAACTTCCAACTGGGGAAAAGAGACAACAAGTAAATAAGAGAAAAGGCAGGGACAGGAAGAAATGGAAGATGGGTGGTGGTGTTTAAATTGGGAGGTAACCCAGTCACAATTGCTTCAAATAGAATAAAATACCTGGGAATCCAACTTAAAAGGGATGTGAAGGAACTCTTCAAGGAGAACTACAAACCACGGCTCAATGAAATAAAAGAGGACACAAACAAATGGAAGAATATTCCACGCTTATGGATAGGAAGAATCAATATTGTGAAAATGGCCATACTGTCCAAGGTAATTTATAGATTCAATGCCATCCCCATTAAGCTACCAATG
>NW_012108419.1:702435-724051 GCF_000951045.1 Mandrillus leucophaeus
ATGCAGGAAGGGGAACATCACACACTGGGGCTTGTCATGGGGTGCGGGGAGGGATAGCATTAGGAGATATACCTAATGTAAATGATGAGTTAATGGGTGCAGCACACCAACATGGCACATGTATACATATGTAACAAACCTGCACATTGTGCACTTGTACCCTAGAGCTTAAAGTATAATAAAAAATTTAAAAAATAATAATAAAAATAAATTGGGAGGTAAAAGAAAGTTTCACTGAGAAAAAGATATTTGAGCAAAGAAGGGAAGAATGTGAGAGAAGTGAGGATGTATAAGGTAATATGATTCTCTGCAGAGGGAAAACAAATGCAGAGGTCTTGTGCAGGAGTATCTACAGTGTTGGAAAAGCAGCAAGGAGGCCAGTGTGGTCAAAGAGAAGTGAGTGACGAGGAGACAGTAGGAGATGAGGTTGGAGGGGTAATGTGCAGATCATCTTTAGGGGAGTGTTTAGGGCAATGATTATCAATCAGGGGTAATCTTGCCCCTCAGTGGACTTAAGCCAATGTCTACAGCCATTTTGTGTTGTCATAACTGGGGGAAGTAATACTATCGTCTAGTAGGTATAGGCCAGGGATGCTGCTAAACATCCTGCAATTCACAGGACAGCCCCCACAAAAATTCTCTAGCCCAAAATGTCAATAGTCCTGAGGCTGAAATTCCCTTGCTTAGAGTCTTGACACCATTCTAGCTACTTGGGCTTTTACTCTGCGTGCAATGGGAAGCCACAGGAGAAATGTGAGCAGAGAGGTGATATATTTTAAGAGAATCACTTTGACTATTAAGTTAAACTATAGGGGACAAGGACGGAGGCAGGGAACACCAATTGGGAAACAAGTACAATAATCCAGAAGAGAGGTGATGGTGGCCTGGACCTGGGAGTGGAGGTATCACCAATGGTCAGATTCTAGAGAAGAATGTTTTGAGGTGGAGTTGACATGACTTGCTGACGGATTGGATATGGGACATGAGAGAAAGAAATCTATGAGGTTTTTGGCTTAAGCAACTGCAAGGATGGTGATGCCATTTACTGAGATGGGGAAGGCCAAGGATAGCAGCAGGTTTGAGGAGGAAGATCAGGAGTTCAGTCCCAGACATGTTAGGTTAGAGATGTTTAGGAGACATTCAAATAGGGATGTCAAATATGGTATTGGCTACAATACTCTGGATTTCAGGGGAGAGGTCCAAGCTGAAGAAATAAATGTGGAAGTTTTTAGCATGCAGACTGTATTTAAAATCATAGAAGTGGATGAAATTACCAAAGGAGGAAGGTAGACAGAGAAGAGGTTTAAGGACTGAGTGCTGAGGAACTCCAGGATTTAGGGGTTGAAGAGATAAGGTGGAACCAGGAAAGCCGACTAGGAAGGAGAAGTCATTGAGGTAGGAGGAAAATCCAAGAGTGTTATATCCTGAAAGCTAACCTCCATTTGAATTTCTTTCTTAATGCTATTGAGAAAATCTCCTGAAATTATTTAGGTATGGGGAAAATGCCTGCTTTAGCATAACTTTCATCACTGTTATTAATATCAAACAGCTCTTTTGTTTATTTTCTCATTATCTTCATCATTATTGTGATCATTATTGCATAGTTAGTTCTTAGGGAATGGGGTGTTTATATTAAATGATGCCAAGAGATATTTAATATAGATAAAATAGGAAAAAAATAAATCAGAGTAATATAAACGACGTGTTAAAAGCATACTAGCAACTAATGCTACTGGCTTTTAGGGGGAGGTAGAGAAATGGAGAAGATATTTACTGAGTAGCCCTTGTGTACAATAATTCAAACATTTATGTGTATAATAATTTATATGCAAAATAATTCATACCTACTAAATGATATGTATTGGTACATGGGGATTTACTGTGAAGTACCCCCAAAAACAAATAAAACTTCCCTTGGAGGGGTTAAACTGTAGGAATACCTCATGATGGACCACATGAGAAGTATACAAACTACCTTAAAGCACAGATTTTCAAAGTATGTTCCTCAGAACACTACTTTTTGTAGAACATTAATATAGTTGATGAGATGAGAAAAAATGGTATCAACCTTTGAAAACCATGTTCTATCCACTGCTGTTCTGTCCATACACCAAACCATGTTCCTAATGTGAATCACTAGTTTCTCAGGATAATATACAGATTTCAGGATAAAAAGAGGTTCATGGTCTAGGCAGCATGGGAAACGAGGCAAGTAAACATTTCTTTCTAACTGCAGGACTTCTCAGAACCCTTAACAGGTTAAAGTATATTGTGTGTCTGTATTGGCAGGGTGGGAGGTAAGGTGAGCAAGATCAGCCAAGCTAATTTCAGAAACAATCTCCTTTCTCTAGCTCCAGTACTATCAACCACTCTAAACCACTCATCGTTACTGCTCACCCAGACTGCTGCCAGCAGCCTCCCACTGGTTGCCCTTTTCTCTCTTTTTCTCCCCTATAATCCATTCTTCCTATATTTAATTAATTTATTTATTTATTTGAGATGGAGTCTTGCTCTGTCACCCAAGTTGGAGTGCATAGCAAGATCTCAGGTCACTGCAACCTCCGCCTGCCGGATTCAAGTGATTTTCCTGCCTCAGCCTCCCAAGTAGCTGGGATTACAGGCACCCGCCACCACGCCCTGCTACATCCTTCATATATTTTATAAACTGTCATATTACTCCTCTGCTTAAAACTCTTCAATTCTATCCTGTCATACTCAGAGTAAAATCTAAATTCTTTTCCCAGGCTTGGAAAGCCCTATGTGACATGCCCTCTCCTCACTCCCACCAGCTTCTCTCTGTGGGGATGCTCCAGCCACACGGGTCTTCCTGCAGCACACCATGCCTGTCTGTACTTCATGCTCCCTTTCCATCTGCCTGGATGCTTCCCCCATCACATTGTTCAGCTGACTCCCTGCTCCTCGCTGACTCAGGTCTGAACTTGAATGACTTTTTACTACTGGATCACTGTAAAATTTTCTTTATTCCCACAGGAAATGTATATTTCATGAAAGAAAGGGCTTTGTCTCTCTTGTTCTTAACCAGTACTTCCAGTGCCTAAAATTGTACCTAGCACAGAGTATATATATGTTGAAAAAATGAAGAAATAAATGGAATAACTGGAGACATAAGGAATTCAAACGGAAGTTGGCTTGTAGGACATCACACTCTTGACTTTCCATCTACCATAGTGGCCTCCCTTTCTCAGTCTCCTTTGTTGGTCCTTCCTGATTCCTTCCATCCCTAAATGATAGAGTTCCTCAGGGCATCAGTAACGAAAATACCAAATTCCGGAAGAGTAAATGCTTCTGGGACATAGGAAGGTTAGACTGTTTTTAGAGTCTCTTTATCAGGAGTAAAACTGATTTATAGACTGTAGTCAAATTATCTGTATAATATCTGATCAAATTAACTTGCTACCATCTTTGTCACAGGACTAACATCTTACAGCATTCACTAATCAGCTGTTGTATCAAACCACCTCTAGATGTGGTTCTAATTTGGGCAACAAAATGAGGCTTAAGTATATCCTTACTTGTAATATTGGAGTTAATTCCAGAGTAAAATAGCTTCAGGAGAGTAGAAAGAAAGGGAAATTAAGAACAAGAATAAGAACAACTTCCGTTCTCTACTTTGAAATGCATCATGGGGTTATGCTTTAAGAATTGTTAATATTACAGCAGAAAATGCATTCTCTTACCTTCTGCATAGATTTCATCATGATCCTCTATTTGCTCAGATGTTTTCCAATCTGTGATTTGGCCCCAGGGACTTCTGGGTAAATCTGAATTTCTAGTAAAAAATGCATTTGACACTGCAAATTCTGAGGCTTTCTCCACTCTCTTCAATATAACAGAAAAAAAAAAATCCATTAAGACAACAACTTTGTTCAGTTAGAGAATTTCTCTCCTATTCAATAATCTGATTTTCTACCAACTACTAAGATTTGTTCATCTTTCCATTTGTGGAGAAACTCTTGAGGTTTAAACATCTACCCCCAAATATTCTGGGGGGTTTCATATATATTAAATTAATTGCAGTATTTTACCAAGTTCTAACAGGTGTTCACAATTTTGATATTTGAACAAAAAGTTATTAAGATTTAGATAACTTTTGTTTAGGGCATTAGTGATAGGATCCTGAGACATGGATATTTTACTTTAAATAAAAAATATATTTTATTAGTTTTCATACCCTTAGGACTTGCATATGAATATGAACCAGAGGTGGAGTAAACCACACTTCAGCAAATTAGTACTCCTGAAGGAAACCTCCCATCTTATATTAGGCAATCATATATTAGGTTCAATAAAATTGGGATAAAAAGAGTCACTTAACTGTAGCCATCTAGAATGTTTTAACTCAACAGCAAGAGTCTAGTAAAAATATGACCAAATTTGCAGGATTGGGGGAAGAAATAGCAGAAGTGGGCAAACTGCCTTCGTGTTTTTATTTACCTGCACAGAATAAAAACGCTTATTTTAGGCTGGTGCAGTGGGTCATGCCTATAATCATAGCACTTTGGGAGGCCAAAATGGGAGGACTGCCTACGCCCAGGAGTTTGAGACCAGCTTGGGGAACATAGTGAGACCCCACCTCTAGTTAAAAAATAAAAAATTAGCCAGGCGTGGTTGTGCACACCTATAATCCTAGCTACTTCAGAGGCTGAGGTGGGAGAAATCACTTGAGCCCAGAGCGTTGGGACTGCAATGAGCTGTGTTCATGCCACTGCACTCCTGCCTGGGTGACAAAGTGAGACTGTGTCTCAAAATAAATAAATTTAATTAAATAAATTTTAAAGCTGGGCACGGTGGCTCATGCTGTAATCCCAGCACTTTGTGCGGCCGAGGCGGGTGGATCACTTGAGGTCAAGACCAGCTTGGCCAACACAGTGAAACCCTGTCTCTACTAAAACTACAAAAATTAGCCGGGTGTGGTGGCACACACCTGTAATCTCAGCTACCTGGGCAGCTGAGGCATGAGAATCACTTGAACCCGGCAGGCAGAGGTTGCAGTGAGCCGAGATTGTGCCACTGTACTCCAGCTCGAGTGACAGAGCGAGACTCTTGTCTCAAAAGAAAAAAAAATGTTAAAACTCATTTTGTAACTTAACCCCTAACTTCCCCCTCCCAGAAACCTGTGTTCTCCCATGATTGCTGTGTTTCTTCCAACTCAGGTAGTGACAACTACATTCCTCAGGGTGAAAACTTTGGAGTCCTTAATCCAATCTATCTCTCTCTTTCTCACCCCACCTATAATTGATCAGAAAATCTGTTGACTCTATCTTTAAAATATATTTAGAATCTGACCCCTTCCCATCACCTCCATTGCTACCATCTTGGTCCAAGGCACAACAATTTCCTGACAGGTTTTCTGGAATAGCCTCTCACCACAGCACCGAATGACTCCTTTAAAATGAAAGCCACATCATGTATGTCACAACTCCACTCAAAAGCCTTCAATGGTTCCTGATCTCAATCAGAATTAATGTTAAAGTCCTTACAATGAGCTTCCAGGTCCTGCCATGCAGCCCTTTGTGAGCTTTCCAAGCCCCTCGCTACCCTTCCCTTTGCTCATTCTACTTCAGCCACATGGACCTCCTTGCTTGTTCCTCCTCAGATATGCTCAGGGTGTCCCCAGCTTAGGGCCTTTGTACTTGTTTCCCCTCTGCCTGAACTGCTGAACTGCTCTCCTACAGATACCCATAGGCCTCCTTCCCTCACCTCCTGAAGCCTTTGCTCAAATGTCACCTTCCCAGTAATGCCTTCTTTGACCACCCTATATAAAACTGTAAACGCTCTCCTCCAGCTCTCCTTCTCCCCGTCCTCTGCTCTGACTGTCTCCATAGTACTTACCATCCTATCGTATACTGGCACCGGGACTCTCAATACTCACATGCAAGCTAATCTTACTAGATATTGCGGAATGGTCTTCCTAAAGGCTAGCATTCATGATGGCAGATTCACTTGAGTCGTCTTCTAAGTTAGGCTTTCTGCAGTATCCAGGAAGCTTGCCCGGACCCCATTTAAATTAGTGCCTCTCACCACATATTTTCATTACATCTTTAATTCTCTCATGAGCTTTATGTAAGTTGTTTATTCTCCACTGGACTGTAAACCCTGGGAGGGCAGGGACTGTACCTGCTCTGATTTAGCTCCAACGCCCAACACAGTGGGCTAGTATTTAGTAGGCACTCAAATACCAGCTGAATAAATAAATGGCTAAAAATTATTACATTTGGCCTAGGATCTATTACATCTATCTAGGATCTGGTGTTCATGATGCATGTCAATTTAGATGAGTAATCACTCTTCAAAATACTGTCAGAAGGGTCTTTCCAGGGAAAATGTTGCATGATTTTGATACATGTGGTACACGATGAATTGAATATGGCAAGCTGCCAAACTGACACTCAGAAGCACACACCTGGAATGATTTAATGGTACTTTCAAATTAAATGGTACTCAGACTCAAAAATACGTATTTCAGGCCTGGAAGAAATGTCAGAGGTTATCTAACACAATCCCCACTTCACTGAATCCTAAAACACATTGTTCATTAGCCTAACATTAAGTGACCATTTAGAGTCCATTAAAATAGCTTCAGTGGTAGAAAACACATCTCCATAAGAATGCCCAGTCCACTTTTGGATGGACTAGTCATTAGAAAATTCTTATTTGTGATGCACATGTAGTTTTCACCCATTAGTCCCTATGTTATTGTAACTACAGTGAAGTCTTTCCAACATCTGAGGAAGGCCACTATATCCTCTCCCAAGGCTTCTTTTCCCAACTCCTTTAATCCTCTTCAAGTGATACTCATGGCATTTGAAACGATGTCTACACACCTCTTTTCCTGTCATTCCTACATGAGAGGCAACAGAATTATGACAAAAAAATACTAAAAAGTATAAAATTAAGGCAACTTACATAGTCATGTGGGAACAAAAATAGCAGAGTATGTGCAAAGTGGAGGTCTACTCATATTTCTTTTCCATCTGATTATGCTCGACTCTTAATTATCTTTTTATTCTAAATTTGAAATATCCTTACCTTTATCCAGTGTTCCACATTGTCAGGACCAAAAGCAGGCTGTAGATAACATATATAGGACATTAATACACAGCAATATCTTCATCAACTTTGCCATTTAAATCTATGCTTCTGACTAAAGCATATGGAACAGTGTCCTTTATTATTTCCCCAAAGCATTTCAGTAGGAAGTTCAGCATGATTAGCAATAGCATGCTGAGGAATAGCAGTATGAGGAAAAAATTAGAATAGCAGTATGAGGAAAAAACATGAAGCCTTCCTGGGACATTGTTTTTATTTCTTGTCTAGGCTCACCTTGAGACTGTGATTTAATTGGGATAGGACCCTGTGGCACTGCTATTTTTTTTAAACCTCCTTAGGGTTAAGAGTCAAGATATAGAAATGCTAAATACAAAGCTACTCATTAAAAAAAAAAGGCACTCATTAATTAGCCAGATTATCCAAGTAATCTTTAGCTTAAAGAAGGGTGTGTTCCTCTCCTTACTCCTTTCATAAGTAGCCTGTAGCAAGAGGCTTTCTCATCTTACCTAGATCAGGGATCTTGTTTGGTCCAATAAAAACTGAGGGTTAATCAACCTGACTTCTACTGTTTTACAAAGCAGAAAATACAAATTTCCACCCAGATCAGTCAGGTATTAATCTGAAATTAGAGTAAAACCATCAGGACATTTCCTTTCTTCACTCTCTGTAACTCCCAGAAGCTTGCAGAATTCCCTCTAATAGTCACAACAAATAGCTATCTTCTTTGCCAAAAATGCAGGTGTGTTTTGGCCAGGCGCAGTGGCTCACACCTGTAATCCCAGCACTTTGGGAGGCCAAGGTGGGCAGATCACGAGGTCAGGAGATCAAGACCATCCTGGCTAACACGGTGAAACCCCGTATCTACTAAAAAAACAAACAAACACCCAGAAGCTTGCAGAATTCCCTCTAATAGTCACTTAACGAATAGAGTTATCTTCTTTACTAAAAATTCAGGTGTGTTTTTAAAATAAGGGGATATCCTGATGATGTGTCATTGGAGCACTAAATCTCTTTTGGTTGTGTTCCCAGTTCATAAATTGCTTCTTACTCAAATATGCTCTCTAAAATAATAATAATATTAATAATAATAAAATAAGGGGATATCTAAACTAGCATGTTGACACATGGAGGTGGGAAAAATATAATACTCTCTTTCACTTACCTAACACTATGCCTTCAAACCATCTTACTGATAACTAACGCAGCTGTACTGCTTAATAATTTTGTCACTGCAACAAAGAAAGAACTGATCCAATTAAAACACAACTGAACTTGAAAGAACCCTATGTTTTCCCCTTTTTCTCTCTAGGCAGTAATAATGAGCTCTAGCAGGAAAAATCCTTCCTTTTGGAGTCCTAAGAAATTATTCTAAATTTTTACCTTTCATCATCAAGTCCATATCCATAACCTATTTTGGATTCAATACATCATGCAACTGATGTATTGAAATAGCAGCAGCCTCAGTTTCCAAGTCTCCCTAATGCTCCAGCCTGTGCCCTGTAGTATCTAGGGCAACATATTTACCATGTGGAATATGTCCAATGCATTTAGTTGGTAAATTTAGAATAAATTGCAAGAACAATTGCCTGGGGCCCTCACAAAGGCCACATACATCTACAGAATATTATTTAGGAAAGTGTAACTTAAGGATGAAAACAGCGGCTGAAACTGCTCTGTAGCTGAAAACTGAGAAGCTTCTCCATTTTAGTACTCTCATTTAGATTTTAAGCATCCGTTTGGGGACTGTTAAAAAGGTAGTCTGTGGCAAGCACACACGGTGCAACTGTGACTTTGCACATGTCACATATGTTTTCAAGTTTAAAATGTGGGTTATCAGTTTTTTCTTATCTTCAGGTGCTAATGCATCCAAATGGGTGACAGACACGGAGAGAATCTATTTTTTGCATGTTGATTGAATTTAGAAATTCCTGTGTGAATCAAGTATTAATGTATTCAATATCCATTGGCATTCCTGAGTTTATTTAGATACTTTACGTAAAAGTGGAGGGGCAGGAATACAGGCAGGGTATTTAATGTGAAGCTCTCCCCCGTTAATAAAGATCAATTCCCCCAAGATTTGCAAAAAAAAAAAAAAAAAAAAAAGAGAGAGAGAGAGAAAGAAATATGAGAGAAGTTTCCTAAAATTTAAGGGGGAACGGAGTTTGCAAAGTCCTTTCACTTCGAAGGGCATTAGCAGACACCTCCGGTTTTAGAAAAGCGTTAGAAACAGTTCTTCCACGATGCTGGCCCACCAAACCGTAATGTACCCAGACCCCAGAGATCCTAGAGCACTTCACTCAGGGCAATGCTGGCTTTGGGGCGGTTAAGGCAGGGGCGTGTCAGCTAAGGATAAAAAGGCAGGAAGCACAGAGGGGCCGCGACTGGCTTCCTGACTGCCCCGCCCCTTGGGCAAGTCCCCGCCCTCCAAAGCTCTCGATTGGGATCACCTGGGGACTCGGCTTCCTTGTGAACCGTTTCCAGCGATTCAGCCCCATCCTTTTCTTTGAGGAGGACCTTCCCTGAGGCGCCATTAGCATTTTCCAAGTTGGAGCTCGAACCTCGGCCAAAGCTGCCACAACCGCTCTTCTGCCAGGGCTGCTGCCGGGTCACGCTGGGAATTGTAGTTCCTACGCCCGCAAGGAAAGCAGGCGTAGGACGCCGTCGAACCACCACTCCCACGAGGCTCTGCGCAGGCCGCTCGCGTTGGCTCAGTTACCATAGCAGCGGCAGAGGGCCCTCGCTCTTGCCGTCATCAAGGCTCGCTTTAATGTCGGCTTTGCTTTTTTTCTGGCGCCCAATGATGACGCAGTACTCCCTGATTGGGTCTGCACTGGAGGCAGTGATTTGGGGGCAGAGAGTTCTGCAAGCCTAACACGTGGTAGTGAACTGTGAAGAGTTTGAGGGGTCTGAACACTAAAAGAGTCGAATAGTTTGTTGGCAGGTAAGTGCCCTTTTGCCCTGCTGGTGTGGGAGCTGCTAGAAATGGATGAGTCGCGTCGCGCCCAGACGCTTCCTGGTTGTGTTGCAGTAACAGTGATAGTACTCCCGCCATGTCTCCTCTCCTTCCCTTTTCGGGGTCTCCTGGTACATCTTGGCTTCTGTAAATTCAGATTCTTATAAATCGTGCAAGCCTCGCCGACACCTCTGAGATAAAAGGGTCCCTTTCGATTAGCCTCTGCTCAAGGGTAGAGTTCTCAGTTGGAAATTTTTATTCCGAACTGCCCATGGGAGGGTGGGACCATCTTCAATCTCTGAGCTAGGTGCCTAGGGAGGTCTGGGGCCATGGAGATGGCCCATGGAGCAAAGATAAATCCTGACTTATTGGCTGAGCCGAGGTGTCTCCAGAGACAGCCCATTTGGGGTGATAAATGGGCTTATAAAGCAGAGTAAAGATTTAGAACAAGAGTTTTGGATTCAGCTACTTTGTGGCTATGTGACCTTAGGCAACTTGTTTAATAACTCAGAGACCGTGTTTTCTCATGCAAAATGGGGACGATAATACCTGAATCACTGGAGTGTTGGAATGATTAAAAATAAATGTATGTAAAGCATTCTGCCCGGAAATGTAAACTAAAGTTGACTTGAAATTGGTGAGAATGAGATTGGGGAAGCTATGTCCTCGGACTGCTGCAGCGATCCCAGGACCAGCTCTGTAACTGGTCTATCTGAAAGGTGGTTGAATAAATTGTGTTCATACAAACTATGCAGTATCACGAAGTAGTTTTTTTCAAAAGGGTAAGTTAGCTTTATGTTTCTTCTTCAGGAAAGACGTCTAATGTTTATTCTTGAGAGAAAAGCAAATTGCAGAGAAGTGCATATATTATAGTATGTTTCCATTTTTGTAAAAGCAAACCCTGACCAAAACACTCCCTTCCATATGCAAGTATGTTTAAATGTTTGAGAATGGAGAAAGATTGCAGAGACTGGGAGGATGGATTAGAGGCGGGAGGGAGAAAGGGAAAAGAACAAGAACACCATAGCAAAATGGTAACTGATTATAATGTGCTTGTGGACCAGATGGAACTTCTCATAAGCTCCCAGCCTATTAGAGTATAGCGTTGAAAACTAGACTTCAATAATTTAAGTCCTTGCTCTGCCACTTACCGGCTGGTGATTTTATCAGCCTCAGTTTACCATCCATAAAATGCAGATAATAATAGCATCTATATTATGCATTTGATATGAGGATTAATGGAGTGAGTATATAAAGAACAGTGCTTGATACATAGTAAATACCCAATAAATGTTAATTGCTGTTATTATGTCTTTCTATATGTGAAATTAATTTAACTTTTATTGTGATTACTGACATTTGGAATTCTACCATCTTATTTTGTGTTTTCTATTTCTTTTTTTGGTCTCTTTTCTTGCCTTTTATTAGATTAATCCATTTTTCTTTATTTTCCCACTTCCCTCTCCAGTGAGTTTGGAAATTATGCATTCTATCATTAATTGTTTAACAGTTACTTCTGAATTTTTAACACACATACTCAACAAAGTTTAACGTCATCATTATCTCTTTCCCCCACCAAATGGTGTAAGGATTTCCGAATGCCTTGGAAAAGTCTTCAGTTACTGTTTTTTGGAATCGTAGTGTTCTTCATTTCTTTCTTTTTTTTTTTTGAGACCGAGTCTTGCTTTGTTACCCAGGCTGGACTGCAGTGGCATGTTCTTGGCTCACTGCAACCTCTGCCTCATGGGTTCAAGTGACTCTCCTGTCTCAGCCTCCGGAGTAGCTGGGATTACAGGCATGTGCTGCCACACCTGGCAGATTTTTGTGTTTTTAGTAGAGACAGGGTTTCGCCACGTTGGCCAGGCTAGTCTCGAACTCCTGACCTCAGGTGATCCGCCAGCTTCAGACTCCCAGAGTGTTGGGATTACAGGCGTGAGCTACTGTGCCCGGCCAGCGTTCTTCATTTCTCTGTTGTTTCTGAGTCAGCTCAATGCACCACATTGTTTAAAAGTCCTTCAGACATTTTTCTATGCATATACCATTCATTATAGAAAGGGTACATGTGTAGGGGAGAAGGGTAAGAGATGCAGACGTGCACTTATATATACAGCTTTCTTCTCACCTTTTGCCTTAGGAAATTTTGGACATTTCCATGACAGTATGTAGAGAATCCAGCTAGGAAACATTTAGAAATCCCTTCTCTCATGATAAATGAAGAAGTGTTAGGACAGGTATAGTGTTGCCAGAAGTGCAGGGAATCTTCGCTAGTCCTTGTAAAGGTAGAGATCCACTGACAGCCTGTCATTTGTCTTTACACTCTTAATGTTTTTCCTTAAGACTTTCCCCAGGAATGCCATCTGTGACACCAGAAGTATTAGAACAGACCCACAATAAGGGAAAAGGGAAGGGATCATGGTAAAGGCAAATAAAAACGAGTTAATGTTTTGGAGACGATCTGTTTCTTGAACTTTCTTTGGGAAAAAGGAAATAATCACTCTCAAAGCACGTTTTTAAAAATATGTATATGAATATGTGTTTGTGTGTGTACTATTTTATTACTTCATAGTAACAATTTATTGTATTTGGCCTCTAGAAAAGAAGTGCAATTATAAAAAACGTTTACCATAATCTGAACAGTGAATGAAGAAAGGAAGACTTGGTTCTTCCAGCTCTGGACAAAATTCCATTTTTTTTTTAATATTGATTTCCAGTTGAAGTATAGTACGTTATCTGATGTTTTCCTCAGATTTTAAAATACTTGCATTCATCCCCACAAAACAGAATCACTGACAATGGCAGTTTATTCTAATACTTTTTCTTAAACCCAGTCATCTGCTTTTCCTTCCTTACTTTTCTCTTCAGTTACGTATTAAGTTACTGTGATTAGGGTGAAACTTTTATGAAGCCCCAAACAACAGAAGTGAGTATGTAGCACCAAAATCTTTCACTATAGAGAAAGCCAAGTGGGTATTTCTCTCCAGCTGACTGAGTGGGTTCAGTATTCTAAGCTGAGGATTTTGAATTTCATCTTTAAAGTTGTGAGAATTAAATTTGGGATTAAAGCATTATATCACAGGAGAGCCCATCTCCTGCCTCTAAGAACATGGTGACCAATGTCCTTTAGAGTTACAAAGGACCTAAAATTACAGACTTTCAGTTAAGAATGAAGAAAGTTGTTTCTTCAATTGAGGAAAGAGTGGGAAGGGGAGATGAGAAAGAACAGAGAAGATGCCTTCAGGACTGAGTGGATGATTAATCACACTTGAGACTCATTTGTTAAAAGATGGGAACTTCTAGAATATGTTCATTCTTTCTTCACACAAGGATGAAACAAAGAAGTCTTTGAGAGAAAGGTAAGTCTTGGAAGCCAGTGGTCTGGGCTTCCAGGTCTGACTGCCTCTATACTCTTAGAGAATCCTTGTGTCCAACCTTGGAGAATCTGAGATTGGTTGTTTGGTAATCTTCCTTTATCTGTGGGGAGTATGTTCCAAGACCCCTTGTGGATGCTGGAAACTGAAAATGGTTCCAAACTCCAGATAGATAGATAGATAGATAGATAGATAGATAGATAGATAGATAGATCCAAACCCTAGATAGATACATAGATAGACAGACAGACAGACAGAGAATAGACAGATGGTATGATGTTTCCTATCTATACATACCTGTAGTAAAGCTTAATTTATTAATTAGGCACAGTAGTAGATCTTAGTCACCTCAGCAAACAGTCTTTTTTCTTTTCCTAGTTGGAGAACTTTAACCTTTTCTCATAAGGGATCACTTTATGGTTTGCCTTTGGCATATCCGTGTTGCCAGCATCACAACTCTTGTGCTGTGGGGCCAGTCGTAAGTAAAATAAGGGCAACTTGAACTTAAGCACTGCAATACAGTGACAGTTGATCTGATCAATGAGACAGCTCCTAAGTAACTAAGGGGCGAGGAGCGTCTACAGTATGTAGATGCTGGGCAAAGGGTTGATTTATGTCCTGGGTGGAACAGAGCAAAATGGCGAGAGATTTCATTATGCTACTCAGAATGGCATGCAATTTCAAACTTATGGTTTTTTCTGGAATTTTCCGTTTAATATGTTTGGTCCTCGGATGTCCATGGTTAACTGAAACTGGAAAGCAGAACTGTGAATGGGGGTACTGTATTAAGAGAACCAGTGGGTTTCCTTTTAGTTGCCTTTATGTATATAAGTGTACCTTCTTCTTCCCATTCTGATTCTATGCTTGCATGGCATATTTGGCTTCATGTGTTGCATTCTCTAGGGCAGGCATGCGCTGACTGGTCCACTTTACTTTTTTCGATTCTCAGAGTAAATAATTGTGCATACTGATTTTATTGTTTAGTCTCTGAGGTTGATAGGTTTGAGCCTGACCCTGAGTGATGGCTCTGTGCTGGATATATAGAAAAGATGAGGCTGAGCTTACCAGGCAGAAGCCTAAATCCCTGACTAGTGGCCAGCCAGCCCACCAAGCAGTACAAGACTGTAAGGCACTGGAGGGAGCAGCAGCAGGTGGCTGATCTTTGAGCCCCTGTGTAATTCTGTTGGCACAGGTTAAAGAACTTGACAGCTGCTTTCTTTTATCTCTTTTCTTTTCTCTTTCCCTTTCTTTTTCTTTCTCTTTCTTTTCTTCTTTTTTGTTTTTGAGACAGGCTGGAGTGCCAGTGGCGTGATCATGGCTCACTGCAATCTCTGCTTCCCTGGCTCAAGGGATCCTCCTACCTCAGATTCCCAAGTAGCTAAGACTACAGGCGCATGCCACCATTCCTGGCTAGTTTTTGTATTTTTTGTAGAGACAGGTTTTCATTGTGTTGCCCAGGCTGCTCTTCAACTCCTGAGCTCAAGCGATCTGCCCACCTCAGCCTCCCAAACTGCTGGGATTACAGGCGTGAGCCAACGTGCCCAACCAAAAGCCGCTTTCTTTTTATGACTTTCCACAGTGTGTTCTATGGGAAAAAAACAAAAAGATGTTTCATAGATTTCACATACACTTTTGAAAAATCTTGTTCTTTTGAGTGGCCATGGTATGCTACAGGATATTCTAAAAAAAAAAAAAAAAAAGGAATACATCTCCTAGCACGTTAAATTTACTCTCACTTAAAAGCCATAATTGGCTGGGTGCAGTGGCTCACGCCTGTAATCTCAACACTTTGAGAGGTCAAGGCAGGAGGATCACTTGAGCCCAGGAGTTTGAGACCAGCCTGGGCAACGTAGTGAGACTCCGTGTCTACAAAAAAAAATTTTTTTTTAATTAGTTAGGTGCGGTGGTTGGGCACCTGTAGTCTCAGCTACTTAGGAGGCTGAGGTGGGAGGGTTACTTGAGCCTGGAATGTCATGATTGCACCACTGCATTTCAGCCTGGGCAATAGAGTGAGACCTTATCTCAAAAAAAAAAAAAAAGTAATAAAAAGAGTACAGGCCTTTTTGCAGGAGGCCCAGGTTCTAGATAAGCCTATGACTAAGCAGGCCTAGTCTCATTACAATAAAATGGCAGAAGGGGTGATGGTGGGGAGGTGATGATAAGGAATTCCCAGGTAGGGGTCTCTGGTAGTACTGGAACTCTATAAATGATTTTCTAAAGTCTAAGAGCAATTATACAATACTGGGATATTAAGCACAGTTTTACTAAAGCAATGGGGTTTGTTGTTTTTACCTGGAATTGAGTTAACACAGCATGGAAAAGCAGATTATCTCATGCTTATCAGAAGCTTTGATTGTCAGTCGTTCCTGTCATTTATTAATAAACTGGAGAAACTTAGAGCATAGGTTTGATGGGGAGAGAGAATAAAAGTTAGTAACATTCTAGATTCCTATACTTCATTTTTCAAACGTATTAGTTTTACCTGGTGAAGGTTATTTGTGCCTTTATGTGAATTTAATTTAAAAAACACTCTTCATGTGTATACATTTAAACTCTTTACATGCTTTACACAGCTCAGATGAGAGAGTATTTTTGGAGTAAGACAGAATTTTTGGAGGAGCCAGCAAGTTCCTGTCTCTAGCCCTTTTCTGAAATAGCTCCAGGCAACACAGTTTCTTCCGTCAGACGTATGTGAGAGTAGGAAATGCTTAAGTTACTGCAGCATTTAAAAATTCTGGTCCATTAAATTTTCATTAGTTCTTATTTATGTTTCAACAAATCTAGTGTTCCATATTGGTTGATTTCAGTATTCAGTCAGAACAACGGGTGTTGATTCATGAAGCTTCGAAGTACATTTCTCATCTTTGTGCTTCCCCCTGCTTCAGTTCTCCAGAGCTACTTAGATTACAAAATGCTGTCTTAAATTTCACATTAGAGCTCTTTTGGTTTAAAATATAAAATACGTTTTTATCACTTGAAATCAGTATTATCTAATAAATAAGGATTATGATTCTCATATTTTCTAGAGTATGCTTTTATTAGCTTATAGTTTTACAGTTTTTTGAAATGAACCTTCTTGTTTTAGCAGTTTTAATGTGTAACAACAGGGTATGTAAAAAAATAGCTTTTATACTATTTATTAAAATATAACCTTTTTTCCTTACCAGTGTCCATTTCTGTGTGTTCTAATGACACTTATTTTTATGTTTCTATCTTTGTGATAACTTGAAATAATGGTATTATGGTTACAGAAAATTGACCAGGGTTTCATCAAACACTTATATTAGTTTTTATAATTTGTGTTTAGCATGAAGTATCTTCGTAGACTGTACAGAAAGTAGTTGTTCTTTTTTTTTTTTCCAGAAAGTAGTTATTCTAATGGCTAAGATTCTAATGATAGAGATGGCTATTTTATTTAAATTTAAGAATTTATGTCTCCTAAAAAAAAGTAATGTTTTCATTCTTGAATATATTTAACTAATGATAGATATGTCTTATTTATTTGGTGACATTTTAACAATGGTTGACTTTCAGAGTATGGTATGGTATCATGCTTAGAAAATGGGATCTGGCCAGACACAGTGGCTCATGTCTGTTATCCCAGCACTTTGGGAGGCTAAGGTGGGCGGATCACCTGAGGTCAGGAGTTCGAGACCAGCCTGGCCAACGTCATGAAACCCCATCTCTACTACAAATACAAAAATTAGCTGGGCATGGCAGCACATGCCTGTAGTACCAACTCCTTGGGAGGCTGAGGCAGGAGAATCTCTTGAACCCAGGAAGCAGAGGTTGCAGTGAGCTGAGATCGTGCCACTGCACTCCAGCCTGGGTGACAGAGAGAGAGAGACTCCGTGCCCACACAAAAAAAGAAAGAAAAGAAAAGAAAATGGAATCTAAGGTTGGAGCCTCTCTGATAGCTCATTTATCAACTAATAAAACTGGGCCTGGCCCAGTTTTTAAGAATTCCAGAAGATTTGGTACTTGCTGTAAAGATGTAATGAAGTATTTATAAAATGTTGGTATATTTGGTAACATTTAGCAGGTGATGTGTGTTCTTATCAAGTTCTGTAGTGCATTTTAAAAGTGGAGCTCAGTATTTTGCTTAACTGAATACAAAATCATTTAGGAGCACCCAACTAATAATTAATAATGTTTTCTGATTTTTTTCCCTGTATATCTATAAAAGTTAGAAAGTATATCTTTATTTTTTTCTTTAAACACATGTTAATCTTTCCCAGTTATAAAAGTAATGACACATTGCTTATGAATCGCATGTATGCTCCACACAGTTTCTCACTTCTGTTTGGATACCATATAAGAACAAATTGGGAAATAATCCCACCTTGGAGATAATCTGTTTATCTTTTGACATTTATTTTTCCATATATTTTCATAAACACCAGGATGCTGTTTTCTTCACTTAACAGCATTATTAGGAAAACATTGCTATATTGCTTAGCATTCCCTCAAATTGGAGAAAGAAAAAAAATGGATTATATCAGTAATCGGTATGGCCTAAGCAGTGTTACTGTTCTCTGTATACATTTTCAAGGCTGAGAGAGCCTTGGCTTCATGGCATTCTTTCCATGATTAGTCTTTCTAATTCTGTTCTTTCATTTGCTCAGTTTTCATCAGCTCAGACAAAAATTCCATGACTAAATTTAAAATTAGTTGATGCCAATATATTGTTCTGGCACCTTGGAGAAGGTATCTTATTCTCTTTATGTCTTTTCCTATTCACCCATTCCTGATACCTATGAAAATGTTTAGACTGGAAGCAGTAACAAGCATGCTGTCATTCATTTTTCTGAAGATTTTTTTTTTTTTTTTTGCAAAATGCTTGGCCTTTAGATGTTGTGAAGCTCCTTCTATACTTAATGCTCTTTTCTTGACAGGACCTAGAAGAATCCCTTAGGATGAAGCTGAGTCTTACCAAGGTAGTTAATGGCTGTCGCCTAGGAAAAATAAAAAACCTGGGCAAAACAAGGGACCACACCATGGATATTCCAGGCTGCCTTCTGTACACCAAGACTGGCTCCGCCCCACACCTCACCCATCACACACTGCGTAATATCCACGGGGTTCCTGCCATGGCTCAGCTTACGCTGTCATCCCTGTAAGTGTTAGAACCGACGATTCAAGTATCAACTCTGGCAGCTGCTTAGTTACCTTAGGTGCAAAAAAGAGAAAGTTTTTTTTTGTTGTTGTTCATATATATGATTTGTTGATTTTCATAATGAAATCAGAGAGAGGTTTCAAATACTATACGTTTTCTGGCCCTAATGTGGTAGCCTCAGGCCAGACCTGTATGTTAGATCTGCTTCACCTTTCCTCCAAACCTACAGTCCCATCCTGCCCTATTGCCACTGCTCCCAGGGGTGACAGGTCAGGGGATGCTCTGTGAGAGCTACACCTGGAGTTCAGGAACTGTTATCATTCACCAGCCTCAAAGCGTTTTCTGCTTTTGCACTTATACTTGCTAATACTACTTTATGGAAACAGAACTAACGAAGTTAGATCATTTTGTGTAATGTATATACTGACTTTATACTTAATCGAAAAGCCTACTATATGACCAATTAACATAATACTCTGCAGTGTTGTGTTAACAACAGAGATTTTAAAGGGGCAAGAGAAGGAAGAAAATTCAAGTATTCTGAAGGAATTGATCTTTGCCAGTTTCACGTCTCATTGAACCACTAGCAAATTGAAGGCCTTCATTCTGGCTAATGAACCTAACCTAGTTAGTTAGAACTCTTGAATAATGATGTAATTCAAGACAGCATTTACTATGATGTAACTTATTTGGGTGAGAAGAAGAGGGCTCCAGTTGCACAGAGTATTTACAGAATGATGCATTATTATGTTATGTATTTTTCTGTTTTGCTTACAGAGCAGAACAACATGAAGTCTTGACAGAATATAAAGAAGGAGTTGGAAAGTTTATAGGTAAAAATTAATTAAGTTATTTATATGTGCCTTGTGATGTGTTAATTTGGAGTTTGGAGGTGCTGTTGCCTCTTTGATCTTTCATTCATATATTTATTTATTCATAATTTTAGTAAGTATTTTTTGAACATCTAAGAGCCAGGCATTGGCAAGTCAAGATTGAATAGGAAACAGTTGCTGCTCTCATGGAATTTGGAGCCTAGCGGGGATAAAGATAGATAATTCTATCTTTAAAATATAAATTTTACTTTGAAGTAAAAATTGTGGTGACTGCTTTACAGGACTAGGGATATGTATGGATATCATGACAGGCCAGAGTGTGGAGCAGATAACCTGCTCTGGGGTATATGTGCAAGGTGGTCAGAATAAAGAAAGGATTCTTTTTTTTCTTTAAGCCTCCATAAAAACCCAGAGAAAGGATTCTTGAGAGAGAAGATGAGGGGCATTTTAGCTGGGTCAAGGAAGAGTAAAAGTTACCCAGGTTAGGGGTGGGAACCCAGACAGGTGTGGGGCAGATGCTCCAGGCACTGATTATCTGACTCAGCAGTGAGAACTTGCATGGGGCATGCGTGAGCTCTAAAGTAGTCTCATCATGTTTGAATCTCAGACACGCAGGGGAGGATGAAGCGTTTATATACGGCTGTATTCTGATATATTAATAATATCCTCTATTCCAGAAATAGGATTTTATATGCAGATGTATGCGTCTATTTATTAATAGGAAAAGCTTAACAGTGACAGCTAGAACACTAGTTCTTCTGTACACCACTTTCTCCTAAAGCGTTTTCCGATATCTAGGACTCACTTGGATGAAAGTCCTGCTTCCATTGGTTATTCAGTCCCTCTGATTCTGAGGGCAACTGCATCATGTCCTGTTGGTTATCACAAAGCCCTGTATTTTAGGAGAGGAATTTATGGAATATCATTCTCCTTGACCTGAACCCAATTTTAATAACCAGCTTTAAAGTATACAAGCATATACTTAAGTGAAAATAGCTAATGTAAGCTTTCTAGAGATAATTGTAATAATTGAAATTAGGGAAAATAAAGTGAAAAGACTACAGAGGTTTTAAACTTGCTTTATTTGTTTTTGTCTTTTTTCAGTGGAATCCTGTTTTATTTTCCTTAATGAAAATGTAGGCTAGCATATGATATTTAAGCACATGGTTTACTAAACATTTTTTTGCATTTTTAAAAAAAGATTGTCTTTTTGACTGAAGAACCTAAGAAACTGTCATCGTGAATCAATGAAACTACTAAGAATGAGATCCATTTGCAGCATCCTATAACTTCTCTAAACTTCTGCCCCTAGGGACCCATAATATTATTGAGATTTATTATTAGTGAGATCACTTTGTGGCCATATCATTTTATCTTTCCAGTAGCTAGTTCCCCTTGGATGGTACCTGGAATAAACATATTTGATAGTAAATTCTTTTGAGTAAAATCAAATGAGATCAATGTGTCACTAAATACTTTCATTGTATATTGTGCTTTAAGATATATCTTTCCTTTGTAGCAGCTCAGTACCTATTAGACATGAACCTTTATATTTCTTTCTTTAGATTAGTAATCTTTTTATGCATATTGATAGGCCTCCTATAATTCCAAGTTCAGATACCACCTACTGACAGTGTTTAGAGTTGCTTTATTCAGCAGTGTACATTGTGAAGCTGTTACCTGCTATAATACAGTGTCATTGTTGATGTAAGCACTTTCAAGTGTTCTTTTTTGTGTTTATACAGGCATGCCAGAATCACTTTTGTACTGCTCCCTGCACGATCCAGTCAGCCCCTGCCCAGCTGGTTATGTAACAAACAAGGTGTGTTTTCAGAAGGGCATCCAAGGCTGCAGCTTTTTCCCAGGAAGTCAGTCTACTGTGTATCCCTCAGATGTTCAGATCCCACTGTCTGGGATGATCCCTTATACCTTTTCCTTATTTCAATAATTACAGTGGAATGGGATGGG
Organism: Mandrillus leucophaeus; assembly: GCF_000951045.1. Classification (NCBI taxonomy): domain Eukaryota; kingdom Metazoa; phylum Chordata; class Mammalia; order Primates; family Cercopithecidae; genus Mandrillus; species Mandrillus leucophaeus. Next base: position 723,745 of record NW_012108419.1, read on the forward strand.
ATGGTTTATAAAAGTTAGAGGCTGGACACGGCGGCTCAACGCCTATAATCCTAGCACTTTGAGAGGCCAAGGCAGGCCTATCACAAGGTCAGGAGATCAAGACCATCCTGGCTAACACGGTGAAACTGCATCTCTACTAAAAATACAAAAAATGTGCTGGGCATGGTGGCGGGTGCCTGTAGTCCCAGCTACTCAGGAGGCTGAGGCAAGAGAATGGTGTGAACCTGGGAGGTGGAGCTTGCAGTGAGCCGAGATCACAACACTGCCCTCCAGCCTGGGCGACAGAGCACAAGACTCTGTCTCAAAA
>NW_012108419.1:724926-732493 GCF_000951045.1 Mandrillus leucophaeus
TGGCAGTGAGCCAAAATCACACCAGTGCACTGCATTCTAGCCTGGGTGACACAGCAAGACTGTCTCAAAAAAAAAAAAGGAAAAGAAAATACTTTGACTTCCATTATCTACCCAAATTATAAGGGAGAGGAATCATTTAAACAGTAATTCTGATGCCTTAGTACAAAATAAAACAACTGTATATTGGCCCTCCATCTATGTCCTTGTTGATCTAAGAAGAGGGATGCTGTAGGGTAACCAAGATAGAATTTTTTTTTTCCTTTTTTTTTTAACTTATATTTTTGTTGTGGGGGTACATGTAAACATTGTTACATAGGTAAATTTGTGTCATGGGGTTTTGTTGTACAGATTATTTCATCACCGAGGTATTAAGCCTAGTATCCAATAGTTATCTTTTCTCCTTCTCTCCCTCTTTTCACCCTCCACCCCCAAGTAGACCTCAGTGTCTGTTCCCTTCTTTGTGTTCATGTGTTCTCATCGTTCAGCTCCCACTTATAAGTGAGAACATGTGGTATTTGATTTTCTGTTCCTGCATTAGTTTGCTGAGGACAGTGGCCCCCAGTTCCATCTGTGTTCCTGCAAAAGACATGACCTCATTATTTTTTATGGCTGCATGATATCCCATGGTATATATGTACTGCATTTTCTGTATCCAGTCTGTCATTGATGGACATTTAGGTTAACTGCATGTCTTTGCTATTGTGAATAGTGCTGCAGTGTACATTTGCATGCATGTGTCCTTACGGTGGAGTGATTTATATTGCTCTGGGTATATGCCCAGTAATGGGATTGCTGGGTTGAATGGTAGTTTTGCTTTTAGCGCAAAGATAGAATGTTACTAATATATGTTCTCGTGAACTAGGAGATTTAAGTCTTTAATTCTATATCTAACTCAGTCTAGTAAACACTAGATATTAAAAATGTATAGGGCCCTAGACTGTGCTTTTGGGATACAAACATGAATTGGGATACTCTAGTCAGACAAATACAGAATGGTGTAATAAGTGCTATCATTTCTATAAAGAAATAAGTACACATTGATGTAAAAGCATAGAGGAGTGAGTGATCGATTATGCCCAGGAAGTTTGGAGATTAATATGTGAACTCAGTGTTTCGATGGACACATAATATTTTGCCAGGCCAAGAAGTAGAAGTTCCAACACCTAGAAATAATAAATACTTGAGGTGATGGATACTCAAATACTCTGACATGATTATTACACTTGCTCCATATGTAAGATGTCTCACATGTACCCCATAAAAGTATACAAATATGTATCAATAAAAAAGTGTTCAAAAAAAAAAAAAAGAAATATGGGACTGTCAGTCAAAAGGAACAGTGTCATCAAAGTCTGGTGTATTCAGGAACAGCAAGGGTTGGGTAGGGGTGGGGCAGGTAAGACAGGGGAGAACAGAAGATGGTTAGAAAAGTATAACAAATAATTCTTAGGGGCTAGCTCAAAAGTTGTCTTATATGACCATTGAAGGATTCTCTGTAAGCTATAAGATCCTATTAGCCACCATGTCTGGATATTGAATTGTCACCATCTCTGCAGTTGTAAAGAATTATTGCTTTATCATTTTAATTATTTTATTTTTATTTGCATTTTACTCTTGCTGATTCCTCATCATTTTGCTCCATGGCAGTCTGTGTCTGTGTGGAGTGTTGCAGGACGAATGGAAATGACTGTTTCCAAGTTCATGGCAATTCAGCAGGCCCTTCAGCCAGATTGGTTCCAGTGCCTCTCCGATGGAGAAGTGTCTTGTAAGGAAGCAGCTTCCATAAAAAGGGTCAGAAAGTCTGTTGACCGATCACTTCTTTTCTTGGATAACTGTCTGCGGCTGCAGGAAGAGTCAGAGGTAATTCTGTACCACTAACTACTCCTTTCTCTTGACACTCTTGCCTCCCTTACATTCTGTGACACCACCTTTTCTGTTCCTCCTACTACTGTGCTCCTCACTCTTTGTCTGTTTTACTCTCTATTTTTATTTGCTTTTTGAACCCCAAGTATTATTGTTCTCTAGGATTCTATCTTAGGTTTCTTTTTTCATCCTATTCTGTATGTTATTCCTGGGCAGCCTTCCCTTAGTTTTAATTGCTGAATAATTCTAAAACTATATAAACTATCAAGATCATTCTACTTAGCTTAAGAATTACATAATTACTGGGCTATAGGTAGGATATGTCACTAGAATATTCCTCATACTCAGAAGTGACCGGACTCATCATCTTATCTCCACAAGTCTGTTCTTCCTTTTGCTCTTCCTCAATATTTTATCTCCATTTATGGCATCCACCAAGCTCCCCAGCCCAGAAATTTGAGCTTTTCTGTTTCTTTTTTGAGTCTCACTCTGTTGCCCAGGCTGGAGCGTAGTGGCGCGATCTCAACTCACTGCAACCTCTGCCTCCCAGGTTCAAGGGATTCTCCGACTTCAGCCTCCTGCATAGCTGGTATTGCAGGCATGCACCATCATACCCAGCTAATTTTTGTATTTTTAGTAGAGATGGGGTTTCACCATGTTGGCCAGGCTGGTCTCAAACTTTTGATTTCAGGTGATCCGCCCGCCTGAACCTCCCAAAGTGCTGGGATTACAGGCGTGAGCCACTGTGCCTGGCCAAGAAATTTGAGCTTTTCAAGACTCCTTTTTTCACTCACATTTAATATCCAACTGTTCACTCTTCCTTGATTCCATTTGCCTAAATGTGTCTAGAATCTCCCCCTCCTTATCACCACCTTAAGCCATAAGTGCATCATCTCTTACGTTTGTAATTACCTTTGAATTCTTCTCTCTGCCTCCATTCTCATCTTTATCCAATCCATCTTTCAGCCCTGTTATCCAAAAAATCTTTGTAAAGTACAAACATGAGCTCCTTGCCCACTTCCCTAAAAGAATTTAATGAGTCTCCACTTCAGCTCTTACATGGCATGGACAGCCTGCTGTGATGTGGCCTCTGCCTACTCCTCCAGCTCACTGTGGGCTACTTTCTCCTGTGACTTGCGCTCTGGCCTTTCTGAGTTGCTTGGAATTCCTTGAGGCATTAGCTTGTTTCATTCTGTACACAGATTTCCTTCTGGACTGTTTCTGCTTTTCTTATCTCTAGCTCTATTCCCTCTTTTGCTTCCACATAGGCTCGTTTCATTCCGTGTATCATTCTTTTTTTTTTTTTTTTTTTTTTTTCTTTGAGACACAGTCTTACTCTGTTGCCCAGGCTAGAGAGCAGTGGGGCAGTTTTGGCTCACTGCAACCTCCACCTCCCAGGTTCAAGCAATTCTCCTGCCTCAGCCTCCCAAGTAGCGGGGGTTACAGGAATGCACCACCATGTCTGGCTAATTTTTGTATCTTTAGCTTATTTTTAGCTGAGACGAGGTTTCACCATGTTGGTCAGACTGGTCTTGAACTTCTGATCTCAGGTGATCCACCCGCCTTGGCCTCCCAGAGTGCCACCTTTCATTCTATAGAACTGGTTCCTGATACTTCCAGGGAATTCAATTCATTCTTTGCTACCTCTTTAATTAGTATGTAGCTATATTTTAGCCCCAATCATATTGTATTTCAATGATTTCTTTATGTGTTTGTCTTTATTAAACTGTGGCCTCTTTAAGCTCAATTTCTGTGTGTAATTGGGTATCTTCATCATGCAGCAGAATGCCCTCCCTGTCTTATTCGCTGGCTCATCTTATTCTGAATGCCCTTCAGTATTGAAGCTCTCCAAGATTCGGCTTTTGGCTTTCTTTTCTTCTCCATATATTACCTGGGTTAGGGATGGTGAATGAGTTTCATCCGACACATAGTAAGCCCTTGGTAAATGTTTGCTCATGGTGAATGGTAATGATGGGGTGAGGAAGATGAAGCTGTAGTGGTAAATCAGGGATACTGACAGCAGAGTTAATTAAGTTGGAAAAGGATTAAGAGAACAGTAGAGATGAGGGAACAGAAGATAGTGATCAAAGGAATTTTAATATCTGAGATCATGTATGTGGATAATCCTGAGCGATGATCACATCCCACTATGGCAAAGCACATTGAGTTTGAAGAACATCATTGTATTGAATTTAGCAATAAAAATACAATTTAGCTAATAAAGTTAATATAAATGAAATAATTAGAGGAAACAGTTATTCTGAATAGAATTCACAGTATATGTAACAGGAGTTTGGTGTGGGGACATTGCTGTGGGTCTGGGCAGTTAGTGTTGGTGGCTTGCTAGTAATTGTTTTGAGCCAGTCATTATCTTTGTAGGACTAGTGATGTTTGGGTAAGTAGAAAGCAGGACAGGGAGTATGACAAAGATGATTATTAGAAAGGTCAGATGAGCCTCAAGTCCCTCATCTATGTTGTTGCAATCAGCCTCATCATTTCATATTACTTCTGCATATTTGTGGGGGTTTTTTTTGTTTCGTTTGTTTTTTTGAGATGGAGTTTTGTTCTTGTCGCCCAGGCTGGAGTGCAGTGGTGCAATCTTGGCTCACTGCAACTTCTCTCTCCCAGGTTCAAGCAATTCCTCCTGCCTCAACTTCCTCAGTAGCTAAGACTACAGGTGCACGCCACCACACCTGGCTAATTTTTGTATTTTTAGTAGAGATGGGGTTTCACTATGTTGGCCAGGCTGGTCTCGAACCCCTGACTTTGTGATTTGCCTCCCAAAGTGCTGGGATTATAGACATGAGTCACCGCGCCCGGCCTTACTTCTGCATATTTATTGGTCAAATGTGTAGTCCCTTTCCATATCCTTTATTATTGTCTTGACATGATTATTAAATAATGCCCCCCACATTCTTAAGTGTTCCATTTTAGATAATAAATTATATGATCGTGCTTCTTACACCCAGGAAAGGGAGTTTCCCAAATAGTCATGCTAGTCATGTAAGCAGGCAGGCCTGTGTAACTCTCTGCTTTGTGTATCTGCATACATCTTTTCCCATGATTCCCTCCCTGTCTTATTCACTGGCTCCTCTTATTCTGAATGCCCTTCAATATTGAAGCTCTCCAAGATTCAATTTTTGGCTTTCTTTTCTTTTCCATATATTACCTGGGTTAGGGATGGCGAATGGGTTTCATCCGAGGTGGTCGGGTGCAGCAAGAAGACAGTCATCTGTGAGTCACATCTGCTGTCAAATCAGGAGTGGAGAGTTGTAGTATCATGGCAGGTGTCTGCCATTCTAGCCTGGGCAATCATGTTTGTATCACTCATGTTTGTATCACCCATACCTTTAGGTTCATTTAGGTTCAGTGGCTGAATTAAGATTGCCATTTGGACATCCTGCTGATTCCTCAAACTCAGAACACGCAGAACGGAGTAATCATCTTGCCTCATCCATTATTTTTCTAGGAGTCCCTGCCTTTTGCTCTTATCACCATCTCCCTGGACTTGCAAAACAGGAGCCAGGAGTCATTTGAGACTTTGTCTTTATCCTCTGCTTGGATGACTAATCAGTCAAGTTATGTTGATCCTACTTCCTGATGAGGTTTCAAGTTTTATCTTTCCTCTTCATCCACACGGCCACTGCCTTAGTCCAGGTCATCTCATCTTTCACCTGGATCATTAAAGTTGTCTGCTATTCCATTCTTCAATCATACTCACCCTTAATTTATTCTTCACATGGCAGCCAAAGTGTTCTTTCTGGAGGAATAGTCTGATTATGTCCCTCCTGCTTAAACTAGGGAGTGAAATTCTCTCCTCACAGTGTTCCAGGCCTCCTCTCTATCCCTTTCTTCTACTGGAGAGCCATTGTTGATTTGTATATTTTCTTGCAAAACTTATTTTTTGCAATTACATACACATAATTAATACATAGATATACATGGCTGTATTACATGAGTATGATCATATATTCAGCAATTTGCTTGTTTTTCATTTAACAATATCCTGAAACTCTTTTTCTATCGCTGCATATGTTGCTATATGTACTGCATTCTTTTTAAACAGCTGCATAGGAAGCCATACTGTGTATATACTATGATTTACATAAGCCTTTCCTCTATGGATACACACGTAAGTTGTTGCCAGTTTTTCATTATTCTAAACATCTTTGTAAATAAACCTTGGCACATGTGAATGAGTATAGGAGAGATTGTTAGACATGGAATTTTAGGATCCATAGATAAAAGCATCGACATTTCTATAAGTGCTGCCCACTTTCCTTCCTAAGAGGTTGAACTGATTTTTCTCTGTGTTTATCAGGGTATGTAAGTGTCATTTCCCTTACAGTTTCACTTCTACTCTGTTGTTATCTGTGTTTTAACCTTTTTGTTATTATATGGACAAAAATGGTATCTCGTTGTTTCCGATTTTGCATTACCTTACTAACGAGGTTTAGTAGTTCTTCATATGTGTATAGGGCATTCACATTTATTTTTTTGAATTTCATATTTACATATTGTACCTAGATTTCTATGAGGTTATCATTCATTTCTTTAGAGGATTTGTTGGAGCTCATTTTATGCTGTAGATATTTAAATATTCCTCCAAAGAGTAAGAGTAAGTTCTCCTTTGCCTTTGTTGATGGTGTATTTTACTAGAGAAGTTTTACTGATTTTTTTTTTTTTTTTTTTTTTTTTTTTTGAGACAGACCCTTGCCCTGTCATCCAGGCTGGAGTGCAGTGGCCCGATCTCGGCTCAGCGCAAGCTCCTCCTCCTGGGCTCAAGCGATTCTCCCACTTCAGCCTCCTGAGTAGCTGGGACCACAGATGCATGCCACCACATCCGGCTAATTTTCGTATTTTTAGTAGAGATGGGGTTTTGCAATGTTGGCCAGGCTGGTCTTAAACTCCTGACCTCAGATGATCCACCCGCTTTGGGCTCCCAAAGTGCTGGGATTACAGATGTGATCCGCCATGCCTGGCAAGTTTTTGTACTCAAACTTGTCAACCTTTTCCTGTAAGCTTTAGCTTGTTTAGGAAGGCCTTCCTTACCCCAAGATTGTAAAAATATTCAACATATTCTTCTAAAAGTTGTGTAACTATATTTTTTATGTTTAGCTATTAGGTCCATTGAATTTGTGTTGTGAGGATGGTGTGTAGTAGTGGTCTTTATTTTGTTGGTTTGTGAGTGGATAGTCAGTTGTCTCAACAGTTTCTGAGTTTCTAAAGTTATCTCTAGCTAAGAGGCTTGGAGGTAGTCTAAAGCAGGCCTGGATAGTCATTACACAAATTAAAACTCTTCATTTGTCCTTTTCCTCTTGTCCCTGTTTAGTGTACACTTTATTTATTTATTTACATTTTTTTACTGAAACAAGGTCTCACTCTGTTACCCTGGATGGAATGCAGTGGCACAGTTTCAGCTTACTGCAACCTTCGCCTCCCGGGCTCAAGCCATCCTCCCACCTCAGCCTCCCGAATAGCTGGGACTACAGACACAAGCCACCATGCCCAGCTAATTTTGTTTTTTTTTATTTTTTGTAGAGACGAGGTCTCCCTGTATTGCCCAGGCTGGTCTTAAAATCCTGGGTTCAAGAGATCCACATGCCTTGGCCTCCCAAAGTGCTGGGATTATAGACATGAGTCACCGCGCCCGGCCTTACTTCTGCATATTTATTGGTCAAATGTGTAGTCCCTTTCCATATCC
>NW_012108419.1:732758-754839 GCF_000951045.1 Mandrillus leucophaeus
AAAAAAAAAAAAAAAAATCCTGGGCTCAAATGATCCTCCTACTTCGGCCTCCCAAAGTGCTGGGATTACAGGCTTGAGCCACTGCACCTGATCTAATTTAATCTAAGCAAGAACAAGACTACATATGTTGAATGCATCTTTTTCCTAAGTCTTTTCTTACCTGATGGGTAAAGTATGTTTTTCAAAGTATGTTCCTCAGAGCCCTAAAGGTTCTTAGGGAGAAGGGAGCACCATGCCCCTTAATGCTTCAACTGCAGCAGCTTCACTGAGGTCTCTTCTATACATTGGACTTCCATGTAAGGTTCATTTAAACAAAGGTCTCTGATACTGAAAATGGTTAAAAACATGTCATCCTTTTTTAACTCAGGTTCTTCAGAAGAGTGTGATCATTGGAGTGATTGAAGGTGGAGATGTGATGGAAGAGAGGCTGAGGTCAGCACGAGAGACAGCCAAGCGGCCCGTAGGTGGCTTCCTTCTGGATGGTTTTCAAGGAAATCCAACAACCCTGGAGACTAGACTGTGCTTACTGTCATCAGTCACTGCAGAGCTGCCGGAGGACAAACCAAGGCCAGTTCAGTTAGGACACAGGCTGGCCTCATGGGATGCAGGACAGGAGTGCTGGCTAATTGTGTATTACATAGTGTCTGTGCATGGGCATATTTTTGATGTTTTGATTATGTCCTTTCTGGGCTGAGTCTGCTGAGGCACTGAGGCAGACTGTAAGGGGAGTTTCTGTGAAGGCTGTCCTGGCCTTGATTTCAGAATGTAGAGTAGAGGATAACTGCCATGTGAATTATGTTATTTGATCCTCCTAAGCGAGAGCAAGTATTACAGTGTTTCCCCTCATTCTTTTGCCAATTACAAATATTGTTGTAATTCTCTTCATTATAACATGGTATGTGGAGACCAAGTATAAAGTCATATGGAACTCTGGTTTAAACTGAGGAAAGTTGAGGACAGATATGGGATGATTAGTGGGATGAAGATGAGTTCCACCAACAAGAACTTAAGAAGCTCTTAGATTTGAGGCTGGTAGTGAGTGGTGTCAATTTTTGAAATTAAGGGGACTGACAACCCTAGTAGGAGTGGTTCTTACATTTCCATAAATTGCAGAATTCACCTTGTGCTGGTAAGAAAAGATGATCTGCAAGATTTGAAGCTACAAATTCTGAGTTTCTGAATGCAGCTGATGTCGTATTAGGCTACCCACATTTTTTTTAATGGTTTGTTATCTCAATGTTAATATTCATGCTTTTTTCCTGCATGTATATTAAGAAGTTTGGTTGTGGTGTGCTGCTCTACACTCCTTTAGTTGGATAGTATATAATATATGTAATTTTACTACTTTTTTTTTTGAGACGGAGTTTTGCTCTTGTTGCCCAGGCTGGAGTGCAATGGCATGATCTTGGCTCACCGCAACCTCTGCCTCCTGGGTTCAAGTGATTCTTCTGCCTCAGCCTCCCAAGTAGCTGGGATTACAGGCATGCACCACCACACCCGGCTAATTTTGTATTTTTAGTAGAGACAGGGTTTCTCCTTGTTGTCAGGCTGGTCTCGAATTCCCGACCTCAGGTGATCCGCCTGCCTTGACCTCCCAAAGTGCTGGGATTACAGGCGTGATTTTACTACCTTTTTAAAGATCCAGGTAAAGCTTAGAGGAAAGCACATGAATCATACATACAGCTCAATTAATTTTCACATGTCTACACTTCTGTAAACACTACCCAGAACGAGGTATTTCCATCACCTCAGCCAACCTTTGACCCCCAATTTTACCTAGTTCTTTTGTGTTCATTGCTCCCTCTCCTGTACTTGTTTCACTCTGGTGCACATAACACTTCAGCACTAGTATTTCTAGACATTTTCTTGACTTCTTCCTGTTAAGTGCTCACAGATGTCTGTTACTGAATTTGAAAGCTGGATTGTTTTTCTATCAGTGTGTAGAAATGCCAGCTTCAGTTGGATAGGAGTTCTAAAATATTACATTACTTGAAGGAAACTGTAGTCAAGAAAACCAGCATATATTTAAGAGTTCTGCTTATTTAATATTACATGAGGCTTTTCTTTGCATTTCTGTGCCAGTTCATAGAAAGGGGCTATAGGTAGAAAAACAAACATAAAAAAGAGCAGCAGCCAGCCAGTCAGCCGTGATTTAGTGCATCTCCACATCTGTTTTCATGGAGTGGCAAAACCTAGCTGAGTGCCATTAATAGTCTTAGAATGCCTTACCTATTACAGGTTGAGTATCCTTTATCCAAAATGCTAGGGACCAGAAGTGCTTGAGATTTTGGATTTTTTCAGATCTTGGAATATTTGCAGGGTACATACTGGTTGGGCACCCCTAATTTGAAAGTCCAAAATCCAAAACTCTCTGGTGAGCATTTCCTTTCAGTGTCATGTTGGCGCTCAAAAAGTTTCAGATTTGGGAGCATTTTGGATTTCAGATTTTCGGATTAAGGATGCTAAACCTGTACCTTGGAGAACACCATCTCATTCCACAGTGCAGACTTTTTATTAATGGAGAAAATATAAAGAAAGCCAACTAGATTCTTAGATCCTATGGCCAGAGGTGAAATCCTGACAGCAAGAGTTGCTTTATAAATTAACTTATGAGGGATATAGTAGAGTAAAATGTCTTTATTATACCAATTATGAAAAATTATAGGCAAAATACAGTTAAAACAAGCACAATATTTCAGCAAGAAATAAAGCACACAGCTTTGCACTCCTAAAAAATCTATATAGTGAATAGGCTATAAAGTTTAGTTTATGACTAGGGAGGTTGTTCAGAAAGGATGATAGTTGAAGGGAAACTAACCTAACCTTCTTTGAACTTCTCTCTGAGATCAGAAACTATACTATGGGCTGGGTGCAGTGGCTCACACCTGTAATCCCAGCATTTTGGGAGGCCAAGGTGGGCGGATCACCTGAGGTCAGGAGTTCGAGACCAGCCTGGCCAACGTGGTGAGACCCCATCTCTACTACAAATATAAAAATTGGCTAGGTATGGTGGCGGGTGCCTGTAATCCCAGCTACTAGGGAGGCTGAGGCAGGAGAATTGCTCCTAGGAGGCGGAGGTTTCAGTGAGCTGAGATTGCGCCATTGCATTCAGCCTGGGCAACAAGAGTGAGAATCCCTCTCAAAAAAAAAAAGAAACTATACTATGTGCTTTCTCAAATATCTCATTAATTCTCGGAACGATTCTGTGGGGGTATATGTTATTTGCTCTTGTTTTTAAGATTAGAAAACTAAAACTCAGAGAAGTTAAGTAATCTTTCCAAAGTGACACAGCAAATACATAAATGACAGAGCTAGTATTCAAGCCCCAGTTTTTCTGACTCCAAAGCCGTATGTTCTTTCTACTACATGTTTCTGTCTACTGCCTGCTGCTCTAACCGTGATTGGTGTTTTTCATTATTTTTTTTTTTTTTTGGTGCCTTGTCCATTAAAAGGACTTTCTGATTTCCTTCCTTGCATCGTCCTCATGTCACTGTTCTTATTGTTACTTTTACAGGCTCATATCTGGTATTGGTCGGCCAGATGAGGTGCTCAAGTGTATTGAAAGAGGAGTGGACTTATTTGAGAGTTTTTTCCCTTATCAAGTAACAGAGCGGGGAGGTGCCCTGACTTTCAGTTTTGATTACCAGCTGAATCCCGAAGAGATACGTAAGTCTTTTGAAGTTTATCTCTTATCCTTAAGTTTCTTCCATTTCCTATTAATTTTTGGCTTGAGTCACAAGACAGAAACATGTATATATAAAGCCAGTCTTTTACAAAACTGCATCTTTGTTTCTTATCTGTGTGCCCTGGCATGTTGGCACACAAATCCAGGTACTTAATACTATACGTGTAGCTCATCAATATTAGGATGTGATTTTATAGTGAACAGAACCAAGAAAAACAAAACCTCCTCTGTTAACAGCCTGAAAAAAGAACATTCAGAGTGAATTGTGATGAAAATCATAAGAAAACCTTTGAACTGCTTGGTTAAAGTTAACTTATTTTCTCACAAAAGAGTTTTTGTCTTTTCTTTGCAAACCTTATGCTATTAAAATACAGGGAGACTCATGATCCTCTGATCCTAGTGTTACTTCTTGCATTTTGGTGGTTTTTCTTTTTTTTTTTTTATATACACCAGGCTTTGAAAGCTGTTTTCCTCTGCTAATGTTGCTTTGAAGGACTACCATTTTCTTTTATTCTTTAGTTTTCCAGAAGTTAAGAAAGTCAGTTTCAGATTCTAACACTTAACTGGAGGTACAAAAGGAGCTGGGATATCGACTTTGGGCTAGAGTTGCTTGAAGTAGGTTTTCAGGAGAGTGTCTCCGTGCAGTCTTCCCTCTGACCTTGAGAAATGGCCTTTCCTTTCCTTTTCCTGCCGTCTTTGGAACTTTTCCTTAACCGCGTCAACCTTAAATTTAAATAGGACCCAAAACTTCCTTAAAAGTTCATTTTTATTCCTCACAGGTAACTAACTTTCATTCAGATGTTATACTTTTATGAAGCAGCTTAACCATTAATCTAAATAGAATTACTCTGGAAACAAAATAAATCAAGTTGATCAAATTCTTAAATATATAGGAGATCAATTTTACTGTCCTTTTAGACAGACCAGAACATAATGTATGTGGCTAGGTATACCATTAACACTATAAATTTTCACATCTGCATTTACAAACTGAATTATTTCCACCAGAATAGAGGTAACTGTTAGTCATTCAGTACCAGGAATATGCAAAGCTCTAAAAAGAACCTGATTTGAGTTCTCTATAATGAACAAGGTCATTTTTGGCCAGAGAAAGCCAAGTTTCTTCATGATTAGGAAAAAGAAAATAATTTGAATGTTTAAACAAAGTATTATTAACTGTGTGTGTGTGGTAAATTAAAGTACTTTGCCACTTACATACTGAGAATTCCAAAGAAATTACTTGACACCAGTTCTCCCAAATGACAAGAGTTTTCCAAAATGTCAGAGCTCAAAAAAATTTTTTTCAGAAATAGGGTCTCACTCTGTTGCCCAGGCTGGAGTGCAGTGGTATGATTATGGCTCGCTACAGCCTCGAACTCCTGAAAAAAGAACATTCAGAGTGAATTGTGATGGAAATTATAAGAAAACCTTTGAACTGCTTGGTAAAGTTTAATTTGTTTAACTTTAATGGGCACAAGCCATCCTCCCACCTCAGCCTCCCGAGTACTAGGAGGGGCATGCCACCTTGTAGGCTGGGACTACAGGTGCATGCCACCATGCTTGGCCAATTTTTAAACTTTTTGCAGAGACAGGGTCTTGCTGTGTTGCCCAGGCTGGTTGTGCACTCCTGACCTCAGGCGACCCTCCTGCCTTAGCCTCCCAAAGTGCTGGGCTCACAGGTATGAGTCACTGCAGCCAGCTGAGGGCTTCATTATGGTTTCCCGCATCAGCATGCAAATTTATGAGAACAAAATTATGACAGCTCTGTGCCCAGTGCTCAGGTTGCTTCTCTTATTCCTTTGACCTTGATAAAATTACCCTCCTAAGACCACCTGTCCTTCTCCTGGGACCAACACTGAGATTTGTTATCATTTGTTCTCAAAATACCCCTTAACTACTTGTCCCTGTTTCAGGCAGTTGGCTTTTTGTAGAGTAGCTGGTGTTTCTTTTGCAGTGCAAGGAATGTTTCTTCTTAAAGCAGAAAGTTGAAGGGAACAATTCAGGTTGCCATTTAATTCTGGATAGTCTGGGTTCCCCAGAGGGCCAGAGTCTCCACATAGAATACATATATTAAAACCATGTTCTACTTTAATCTATTTGGAATATAGGTAATTCGAAGCCCAATTTATTTGCATGTACATTGTGATAAGGGATAGTGATAACCCCACCCCCCCCCCCGACACACACACACACACACACAACCAATGTTAACTTTTGTTGGTTTATTTATTTATTATTAAATAGAGATGGGGTCTTGCTGTGTTGCCTAGGCTGGTCATGTACTCCTGACCTCACGCAATCCTCCTGCTTTAGCCTCCCAAACTTTTGGGATTACAGGCATGAGCCATCACGCCTGGCCATCAACCATTTTTTAAATTATTTCTTGATGGTAAGATTGTATGTTATATATTTGTAAGTATAATTTGGTTAAATATTATTGAATCTCTAAATTGTTTTGGTGTTGTAGATAAGAGGACAGTGACCGTCTTGGAGCATATTGCTGTTTTTCATTTCTTGTGTGATTTCCTTAGGATAAATTCTCAGGAGTGAAATTACAGAGTCAAAGATCATGCAATAATAACTAAAATAAAGTGTTTCCAATGGCCACTTCTTATCTGATCATCATTCAAGGCTTTTTATTGGTTTGTCCTTCAGTATTACAACAAAATGGAACACAAGAAGAAATAAAATGTGTGGATCAAATAAAGAAAATGGAAATAACTGGTTGCAACCAAGAAATAACATCATTTGAAATTAATCTGAAGGAAAAAATGTAAGAAATTTTTAAAGGTTTAGATTTTACTTTCTGATTTCTGAATTTTAGTCTGTTTTAAAAGTTTATGGGACTATTCTCAATTTATGATTTCATAAAATATTAATAGTTGGGTATTATTTAGACCTTCTCAAATTCAGTTTCAAAAAAACTCTTTATTTTCTGCAGATGAATTTGTAGACTTTGTCTTGTCAGAAGACTAGAGCCAGGTAATGATTGCTTTAGAAAAGCTGACAGAAAGATTAGACCAAATCCATTGTTTGCTGTCTTTTTTTTTTTTTTTTTTTTTTTTGAGACAGAGTCTCGCGCTGTGTCACCCAGGCTGGAGTGCAGTGGCGCGATCTCGGCTCACTGCAAGCTCCGCCTCCCAGGTTCACGCCATTCTCCTGCCTCAGCCTCCGAGTAGCTGGGACTACAGGCGCCCGCCACCACGCCCGGCTAGTTTTTTGTATTTTTAGTAGAGACGGGGTTTCACCATGTTAGCCAGGATGGTCTCGATCTCCTGACCTCGTGATCCACCCGCCTCGGCCTCCCAAAGTGCTGGGATTACAGGCTTGAGCCACCGCGCCCGGCCTGTTTGCTGTCTTTTATTCCTTTAGAGCATAATAAGGATTTCAAGATAAAACACAACAAACTTTTAAATTGTAGGGTGCCTAACATCTTTGTTAGATACAGGCTATAAATCTTACATAAAATATTTATCTCTATAAAGAACAAATTAAGATACAGATTGAATTGAATATCCCTTCTTCAAAATGCTTGGAACCAGAAGTGTTTCAGATTTCTTTGATTTATTGTTGTTGTTGTTGTTGTTGTTGTTTTATTTTAGAACATTTGCATTATACTTACCTGGCTGAACATCCGTCATCTGAAATCTGAAATACTCCAATGAGCAGTTCCTTTGAGCATCATGTTAGTGCTCAAAAAGTTCTGAATTTTGGAGCATTTCCCTTTTTAGATTTTCAGATTAGGGATACTGAACCTGTGTCTTGTAATTTTTGTATTTGGTCAAAAGTGGTAATCATCAGTGAACCAGTGAGTGATTTTTCTTTGAGTCTGACGCACTCACTTTAGTACTAGGGTGGGTTTTTGGTCTTATGTAAAGGGAAATCCTATGGCTTGTGACTTATTTATATCTATCTAGTGATAGTACAGACTTGAGAGTTCATGAAAGAATGTGAAAAATCCTGTTCTTACTCATATTCTGTTGGGACTCCTTTAATTGTAGATCAGAAATGGTAATATCTACCACATTTGACTTCTTAAAAAAATAACCAAGGAGATAGATTTGCTTTTGTCTTTCTTTTCTTTTATCCTTTTTTTTTTTTTCTGTCATCCACTGACTCTCAAATGGTTTATTTATGTTTTTAAATTTTTAGGGTAATATAAATGGTTACTACTAAAATTCCCTTCATGTTATAGATTTAATTGGAAATTGTACTATTATTATTGGCACTAGACTTTCAGTTTTTGTGATTTGTAGACAAATTCTAGCACTGCTCTTGACTGTGTGACTTTGGTCTGGTCAATTCACTTTTTTTTTTTTTTTTTTGCAACAGTCTCGCGCTGTCGCCTAGGCCAGAGTGCAGTGGCATGATCTTGGCTCACTGCAACCTCCGCCTCCTGGGTTCAGGCGATTCTCCTGCCTCAGCCTTCCAAGTAGCTGGTATTACAGGCATGCACCACCATGCCTGGCTAATTTTTGTATTTTCAGTAAAGACAGGGTTTCACCATGTTGGCCAGGCTGGGCTTGAACTCCTGACCTCAATCCACTTATTTTTAATAGTTGATTAAAGGTAACACCTGACCAGGCATGGTAGCTCACATCTGTAATCCCAGCACTTTGGGAGGCTGAGGATGGAGGATCACTTGAGCCCAGGAGTTCAAGACCAGCCTGAACAACATAGCAAAACCTTTTCTCTAAAACAGATTATCTGGGCATGGTGGGAGGCTGAGGTGCGAGGTTGCTTGAACCCAGGAGTCCGAGACTGCAGTGTGCTATGATTATACCACTGCACTCCAGCCTGGGTGACAGAGCAAGACCCTGTCTCAAAAAAAAAAAGTTAACACCTATGCAGTGCCTAGGCTTAGTACGTGCCCAGCAGTGTTCAAGTTCTTTCACTGTACTAATTCATTTCATCTTTGTAACAACTGTCTGAGATAGGCACTGTTATTACCTTTGGTTCATGGATGAGAAACAAGTCACAGAGAGTTGTTAAGTGACTGTGACTTGCCCAAGTGAGTTGTGAAGCCAGGAATCAAATTCATGCAGGGTAGCTCCAGGCCCTCCCTCTCAACCCCCATAGTAATCTTCTTCTGTAGAATGACAATAAAAATGGTTATCTCTAAGAATGAATGTGAAGGTTAAATGAGACAATATATGTGAAAGCGTTTGGTAAACTGCAAAAAGCTGTGTAAGTAGAAGTCTACCATGTCTTTTGATAATAATTCTGGTGGTAAGTGGGAAAGAAGTGTCACTCACTTCTCTCCTAAGTGTCAAACACTTACATGTGTTTCCTAACATTATGTGCCTTTACAATGTGATTAGTAGTAGTCAACATGAGTGAGCGACCACATGAAATTATTCTGATGCTCCTTCGTAACCCCAGACTCGGAGTTTGCATCAGTCAGAGAAAACCTCCAGGGTCTCCCTGACTCATTGTGTCCTTTGTTAACTTTTTTTTTTTCCTTTTTTGGGACGGAATCTTGCTCTCTTGTCCAGGCTGGAGTGCAGTGGTGTGATCTCGGCTCACCACCTCTGTCTTCCGGGTACAAGTGATTCTCCTGCCTCAGCCTCCCGAGTAGCTGGGACTACAGACATGCACCACCATTCCTGGCTAATTTTTGTATTTTTAGTAGAGATGGGGTTTCGCCATATTGGCCAGGCTGGTCTTGAACTCCTGACCTCGTGATCCGCCTGTCCCGGCCTTCCGAAATGCTGGGATTACAGGAGTGAGCCACCGCATCCAGCTGTTTGTTCACTTTTAACCTTATTGCCATTTTAAGCAGGTGCACAGCACTGAACATTTGCTAGTGATGTTATTAACCACTGGTAACTTTACCAGCAGAATAGATAGCTGAGGTTGTGGATTTCTTGTGTTCCGTACTTTCTGGAATGTCACTGTGACTTCTGTCTTAGGTACCAGGAGGACTTTAACCCGCTGGTGAGAGGATGTTCCTGTTACTGCTGTAAGAATCACACTCGGGCATACATCCACCATCTGCTGGTGACCAATGAGCTGCTGGCCGGAGTCCTGCTTATGATGCACAACTTTGAACACTACTTTGGGTTTTTCCATTCCATCCGGGAGGCACTAAAAAATGACAAACTGGCACAGCTGAAAGAGCTCATCCACAGGCAAGCATCTTGAGATCTTGCAAATACAAGTCTCACTCTTCACACTGAGCCTGTATCAGTGTTGTAAGATGGGAAGACATGAAGAAGAAATAATCTGAGCCTTAGTTATTTATATTTTGATATAAGGTCTGCTAAAGTAAAGAATATTTGTACCAAACTGCCCACATGAGGGTGAAGAGATTTCTTCTAAAGACTTAAATGACCTGGATTGAACAGAGCGAATTGAACTGTGACCTTTTAAACTTCTAGACTAATTCTTTTAGTTGATAGAGATTCATTTAGTCAAATACAAAAGCTTTAGCTGTGAGGGCACAACCTTGAAGTGGGAGTGGCAAGATTCTGAGGGACCAATGAATGGGATGGAGGCTTGAAGGAAAATGGTGTGAGACGCATGGCCTCTGGACATGTGCCTGTTGATTTGAGAAGAAATCTGGCTTGTTTGAGGGTTTCCTTTAGTTCACCTTCATACTCTCAGGAGACTCTTTTGGATACTTCTGTCTTCTACCCTGCCCTGGCAGTGCAGCCAATCAGAAATCACTCTTGTGACTTAACCGGGCTCGGATATCCCTGGAATGTGGGGCGGGCTTGAACATTGCTCCTGTGATCATCTGTCCCAGGTCACACTCCTCTATTTGACCACATGGCCTATTTGTAGCTTCTTTTTAGAGCCAATGTAATTGCCTGTTAGGAGCCAAAAGTTTGCCCAGCTGCTTTCATCTGGTTGTGCACATCCATTGTGATCTGCCTTCCAGGTTCATTAATAGTCTAACTACGTAATAACTGAAGCCCTATCTCTTGTGAAGATTCATTCTCAATGTGTTCACTTAGACAGAGCCCTGCCTGGCCTAACGATTAGAAGATAGTCTCCATCCTCTTCAGATATGACTCCTGGGCAATTCACTTAACTTCTCCATGACTGTTTCCTGCTGAATAAATAGGGACAGGCATAATGGATAGGAATGAATGAACTTTTAAGATACTGTCTAGCTCTAAAATTTGAAGAACAAAAAGTTTTAGATTAGAGTCATAACCTTAATAGCCCTAATTGTCATCCTGGGAGACAGGCAACAGTAGGGATATCTGAGAGCCTAAAGAGAGGTTTGGCCTGTGGGTTTTTAAATGGTTATTGAATTGGTATCAGGAGATCCTGAGGCTGGTAGGGGAAGGTGATTCTTTCTAAGTTATCTCTATGTTTTTCAAGTTTTCTTTAAGGAATACACATACACCCACATGCACACACCATAGTTTTTATACAAACAGCAATAACAAAACCAAAAAGATGCCCCTTTTTTTTGTAGGGGTAAGAAATACATTTGTTTTATACTTCTGTGCTATATTTTGCTGTTCAAAATTTAGTGGACATTACTTAATATTGTTTCTAATTATTTTGTGGCTGCTGTATGTTTTATTTGTTGGGAGCCCATTATATTAGGCCGTTCTTGGATTGCTATAAAGAAATACCTGAGACTGGGTAATTTGTAAAGAAAAGAGGTTTAATTGGTTCACAGCTCTGCAGGCTTTATAGGAAGCATGGTACTGGCATCTGCTTGGTTTCTGGGGAGGCCTCAGGAAGCTTACAATCATGGCAGAATGTGAAGGGGGAGCAGGCACATCACATAACAAAAGCAGGAACAAGACTCAGAGCAAGAAGTCACTTATCAGCAAGGGGATGGCCCAAGCCATTCATGAGGGATCCACCTTTGTGCTCCAGACACCTCCCACCAGGCCCCACCTCCAGCATTGGGGATTACATTTCAACCTGAGATTTGGGCTGGGACAAATAGTCAAATTATATTACCCATCTATCTGGTTTTCTTTTTCATAGTATGGGAATGTCTATGAATAAATTCATGGGCATCCTCATAACTCTTCCATGAATGGCAAGGGGTACTTACGGAAAACAGTTTTCCAAGGATCTGATTGTTTTGAAACGTGTTGGATTGGACTTGTTCAAACGTTCATATTTTTGTTCAATGCTAAATGCATCGTTAGGGGAGTAGTGGTAAATATTCCAGAATCCATATGAAATTCATGAGTTTATTTATGTCCAAAACACTGAAAACTGTGTCCAATATTGTTCAGTTTCCTGGGTCTTTTTCTTATTAGCACGTTTGAGAAAAATATTCCTTTCCTTTATTGTAGCAAATCTATTAAAGGCAATAGCAAAGAAAACATTTTTAATTTAAAAAATATACTGTGTTTGGCTTTCTGTAAATGTAGTAGGTCTGTTAAACAAAATATTAAATTTCTGTAATACCAGAAATGTTCTAGAGATTTCTCATTGGAAGAAAAAAATGTTTATCTGTGTTCATTGCTTTGAGAACATCTATGATAAATGTAAAATCCAAAAAGGAGCTATTCAATTATATACATTATGAATATTCCCTTATCTATCTGTATTAGTCTGTTCTTGTGTTTCTATAAAGAAATACCAGAGGCTGGGTAATTTGTAAGGGAAAGAGGTTTATTTGGCTCACAGTTCTACAGGCTGTACAGGAAGCATGGCGCCAGCATCTGCTCCTGGTGAGGGCTTCAGGAAACTTACAATTGGGGTAGAAGGCAAAGGGGAAGCTGGTGTGTCACGTGGTGAGAGAATGGGGAGGTCCCAGACTCAAACAACCAGATCTCATGTGAACTGAGGGAGAATGCAGTCATCACCAAGGAGATGGTGTTAAGCCATTCATGAGGGATGTACCCAGATAGCTCCCACCCGGCCCCACCTTCAACACTGGGGATTACATTTCACCATGAGATTTGGAGGGGACAAACATCCAAGCCATATCGCTTACCTCTTTAAGTTATATAATTACGAGCCTTAAGGACGTGCTAGCACATAATAAAAATAATAATCACAATCTATGGAGTATCTTAAATGTGCCAGGCATCTTGGTAAATGCTTTTCATATATAACTATTGACTCTTAGAGCATGGCTGTGAGGTGTTGCTTTTGTCCTATGGGCTACATGTGCTAGTGCTAGTTACTCCCTACTGGAAAAGCTGAAGCCAACTATTTAAGAACTGAATTTTAAGAGGGTTGAATAGCCTGCCTGAGTGCCCACCAGATATTTCAGGAAAGTTAAATAGTTTGCCTAAGGGCCTAAAGGCGACTACTCAGCTCCCAGGTAGACTCTAGCTCCTCCTGACTTAAACTCAATGATTATCCACTGTACTAAATAAATTCTTATTTTGACTTACTTCTGGGTTGAGGGGGCTAAGAGAATCAGGGACTGCATAGAGGGGCCTCCTGGCCTTGGGGTATTGGGTGCTTTAGGAGCTTTGCTGCAACTTGGCCTTGGCTTCAGCTTTTCCAGTAGTGAATAGCTAGCACTAGCACATGCCCCATGGTACCATGCTGGTATCTGTAGGTGCTCAACATGGGTTGCCATTCCACATCCTCAAATTTCTACCCCCCTTCCCAGTTTGGGACTGTAACCACACCCTGAATGGTGTTGAAATGTTTGGGTACTGTGATTAGTTCAAGTGGACTCAGGTAATCAACTGGAGTGGGAGGTTTCTTATATATTTTGGGGGAGGTTTATTTTGTTACTCCTTGGAATAAAGAGAAAATATTCTAAAACAGTTTTAAACCAAATACTTGTGTAATGAAAGCATTTTAATAGAAATTTCAAACAAAGACCATCAAAGGGTCAAGGCTAGAGTGGAAAGCAACTATCTTATCCAGGGTGTTTTTTCTGTAGAGGCAGCTTGGAGCTCAGTAAGAAACCACAGAGTTAAATGATTACCCTGTGCCTTCCTGATTAGGAACAGGCTGCTCTCTGCAGTTTGATTAGTCTTGCTTGTAACTATGGGATTACAGCTTATTAAAACTGACAGTGCTGTGTAGGGCAGGGAGCCTGGAGGGTCAAACTTCCATGCTGAGCCAGCCACCAGCAAGGCTCTGCCTCTACCTACAAGTTTGGTATAATTGGCATTCATTTTAATACCCTTTTTAATCTCTTCACTTTCTTTTCAACCTTTGTGTCTCTTACTAATTTTACACCTTTTCTTTCCTTGCTACTTCACAAGGTCCCCTGATTTGTGAGCACAAAACCCAAATAACAGTGGGCAAAGAATGAAACAAGCCCAGCGTAAGCAATGTGATTTAGTGTAATCGTGCACTCTTATTCCTCCTGAGAATCCTGCTTCATGCCCCTAGTTCAGGTGTCAATACACAGCACTCTGCCACCTCCCCCCCACCTTTTATTCTCAAAAGTGCTGGCCGAGTTAAATGGTCACCCTAATGTGAGGGGTAGAGATGATCAAACTAGAGAACAGGTGCCCATCTCAATGGGACAGCCGCTACTCACCTCCAGCTAATTGCTGCTGTGGCTCCAGTGCTGCCAGATAGTTCAGTCTTTCAGGAGAAGCCAAAAATCTGGGTTTTCAGGTGAAATTTCACCATTTTTAAATGCTGGGTCAATTTTTAAACAATATTCTGCTAGCCAAACAAAATGTAGGGGTGCCTAGTTTGCAACCTCTGGCTTAAAATCTGGAAGAAGGGCTTTGGCATCTTCAGCATTTAAAAATTTCTCAACAACTGATTGTAATATACAGATAGCATGCCTGTAGTTTCTAGTTCCTGCAGCTGTTTACAGATTCCCACATTAAGAGAGCCCATGTTGTCCCATCTCTTTTGCAGGATCCCCAGATAACTCCCAGAACCATTCTAAATCTGCCAAAAGGGAAGATATGCAGCAGCTTATTCAACCTATTTTATGCATGAGAGATTTTAGGCCTGGAAAAGAAAGATTAGCAGCTGGCACCAGGTGTGCTGGCTCACACCTATAATCCCAGCACTTTGGGAGGCCGAGGCTGGTGGATCACCTGAGGTCAGGAGTTCAAGACCAGCCTGGCCAATGTGGCAAAATCCCATCTCTACTAAAAATACAAAAATTAGCCAGGTGTAGTGGCACGTGCATATAGTCCCAGCTACTTGGGAGGCTGAGGTTGGAAAATCATTTGAACCCGGGAGGCGGAGGTTGCAGTGAGCCGAGGTCGTACCACTGCTCTCCAGTCTGGGCAACAGAGTGAGACTCTGTCTCAAAAGTAACAACAAAAAAGAGAGCCCATGTTGTCCCATCTCCACTGCGGGATCGCAGATAACTCCTAGAACCATTCTAAATCTGCCAAAAGGGAAAGTATTCAGCATCTTATTCAGCCTGTTTTATGGATGATAAATTTTAAGTCTGGAGGAGAAAGACTAGCAGTTGGCTGTGTCTTTCCTCTTGGGAGTGTCTTAGTTCAAGCTGCTATAACAAAACACCATAGACTGGGTGGCTTAAAACAAAAGACATTTATTTTTCACAGTTCTGGAGGCTGGAAGTCTGAGATGAGGGAGCCAGCATGGTTGGGTTCTAGTAGGGGCCCTCTCCCTGGTCACAGACTGCTGTTGTCTTTTCGTACCTCCACATGGTGGAAAGGGGTAGAGAGCACCCTGGAATCTCTTTTATAAGGGCATGAATCCCACTCACCAGGACTCCACCCTCATGATCTAAATTACCTTCCAAAGGCCCCACCTCTGAATACCATCACATTGGGGTTGGGATTTCAACATAAACTTTTTTTTTTTTTTTTTTTTTTTGAGATGGAGTCTGGAGTGCAGTGGTGTGATCTTGGTTCACTGCAACCTCTGCCTCCTGGGTTCGAGTGATTGTCCTGCCTCAGCCTCCTGAGTAGCTGGGATTACAGGCGCCTGCCACCTCACCTGGCTAATTGTTGTGTTCTTAATAGAGACGGGGTTTCACCATGTTGTTCAGGCTGGTCTTGAACTCTTGACCTCGTGATCCACCCGCCTTGGCCTCCCAAAGTGCTGGGATTACAGGCGTGAGCCACCACGCCCAGCCTTCAACATAAACATTTTGTGGGGACACAAACATTCAGTCCATAACAAGGAATTTAAACTTGCACACATTTCTTTCCAGTTAGCATTTTGGCATTCCTAAATCTCACCACCTATTTTCTGCAGTGCCAGTGCCCTTCTAGGGTCAGCATCGATTTCCCAGTATTCACTTTACAGTGATTCCTTCTGGCCTCACTGGACCAGCTAGTACAGGACATAAGATAAGAGCTCCTATTGCACCTTCCAGCATTAATAGCAATAGTCCTGGACGACACCATGAAATGTCAATTACTGTTTGTCAAGTGAACGAATGTTCTCAGAGTAGTTGAGGCATTCTCTTCACTGTTTTGGCCAACTGAGTGCTGATTGGAAGTGTCTTGCACAGCACTATGTGGTAGGACCTATGTGAATGTCACTGGTGGTTTTATGTCACTTTATGCTAGGCAAGCTCCCGGTGACCTAACACATTCTTGGTTTTTCGGATGCTCTTTTTTTCTTTTTTTTCTGTTACTTGGTACCATTATCATCTTTTAGTGTGACCTCAAAGCAATTTGCCCTGCTCTGACGAGAGGAACTCAGAGTGAACTTTCCTTTTGTTCTCATTCCTCACAATCTACTTTGAGACCAGGAGTTGCCAAGGAGTTCAAACGGCCAATGCTTCCCAGTGCGATTCAGAGGGATTCGTGCGTCCTTTCTGCACACTCTTCCTAATGCTCACCTCTCTCCCTGAACTGCTCTCCCCTGCTGTCGGCTCCTTTGTCTGTGAAACACATTTTCTCTTATTATCACCTTGTTCCCTGCCTGCCTTGGATGGTTTCAGCTTGTCTCTTAACATCAAGATGTTGCTATTAACAGTCTTCTCTTTCTTAACAGCTTAGAGTCACTTCCTTTTATTCAGTCCTTTTCCTTTTCCCTCCCAAACCACAAAATCATCTCTTTCGGCTTCAAATAAAAAGTTGTATAACCATTTCATAACCACTGCTTTAGAGTTGCTATCAAAAAGGCACAAAAAGGAGGACATAAAAGTAAGGGGAGAGAAACGAAAAGGAGAGGAGGTGAGGGATACTCCAATAATCAAGAAACAGGGTGTGTGTGCATCTTCAGAATTCTCCTTTGGTGAATACATAGCAAGCTCAGTAGTCTAGTGAAATTTTCCTCTAATTTGTATGGACAGATGGGAAGGTGTTCTCCCCTCTGAGGCTCTGTTCTCCTTCCAAATAGTTAAAATATTTTCTTTGAACTCTCCCAGAATCATTTATTTTTGTCATAAATCCATTCACAGAATCCAATTACATAACAGATATGCGTTTTCCACACTCCCCAAAAGCTAAAATATTTACTCACATTTTCCAGCATTTTCCATTTTCTACTCATGTATTTTTTAGTTTAACAAACTTAACGTTTCCATCACAATTCTATTTATTGTTCCCCCACAATGCTAGCTGAAAATACCAACTGCAAGTATACTCCATTCCCACACAGTAATTGCACTTCAAAAGACAAGAGAGTGACAAAGTATGTTCAATTTTTTTCTTTTTTATTCTTGAACTGATTTTGGTTAGACTCTCCAGTTTTACATTGTTTTTTGTAGAAAGTTGAAAAAGTCAGTTCCACTTTATAATTTTTCCACCTAAACATTCACCTATTACCACAAATCCAACATGTCTAAAACCAAATTTACTATCTTCCTTCAGTCAGACTAGTTCTGCACTTCAACTTCCTTGCACCTGTCTTCCAGCCAAATCAGCTGGAAAGCTTACGCCTTGGATGAATGATGTAATACATAGAAGGGATGAGTATAAGGCATTTCAAGGAGGATCAACAAGACTTGGTGACTGACTCAGAGGAGGCAGTTAAGGCCTGATTCCACAACGATTACCACCCATCCTGCCCCTCACCTTCTCCTTGTCCTCCTCAACTCCACTCTCTTTCTCCTGTACCAAGGCTAAACTGGCAGCCTGAATGTCTAGGCCCGCCATAATCTGACCCTAACCAATTGCCGTGGACTTTTCCACTTTTCCTAAATGGTATTTCCTAATCCTACCCATTCTCAAGGTCCAACCCAAGAACCAAATCTTCCATAAAAACTTGCTCTTCTAGAATTCTAGAATCTCAGGATTGGAAGAGGAGAGGCTTCTATTCTGATTTCCTTTGTTCACAAAGGCACTAGCAACCAGAGGTCTTGGCATGTGATTTCATCAGTGCGTCAGTTCTGTGAGCCTCGTCTTCCAACCGGGCTGTCAGCTCTGTAAGGGAAAGATAATCCCTCAGCATTTGCCGTGTCTGCACCCTCACCCCTGCCCCACTGAAATCAAGGGAGAATGTACGATTAATTTTCTTCTCACCATGTGTCTGTAGTATGTTCTCTACTTCTCCATCGTTAACACATCACTTTAAAAGAAACTTTACCTGTTTCTTTTTTCATTATGATGTGTTCAATTCTGTCTCAATTTTTTTTGAGATGGCGTCTCACTCTGTTGCCCAGGCTGGAGTGCAATGGCACTATCTCGGCTCACTGCAATTTCCACCTCCCAGGTTCAAATGATGCTCCTGCCTCAGCCTCCTGAGCAGCTGGGACCACAGGTGCATGACACCACCCGGCTAATTTTCGTATTTTTTAAAAGTAGAGACAGGGTTTCACCGTGTTAGCCAGGATGGTCTTGATCTCCTGACCTTGTCATCTGTCCGTTACCTTCTTTATTGCTCATGGCAACCCTCTGAGGTTGACATTATCTTTTCCAATTTACAGAGGAGAAATTGGGCCAGGTGAGATGGCTCATGCCTTAATTCCAGCATTTTGAGAGGCCAAAGTGGGAGGATCAGTTGAGGCCAGGAGTGTGAGACAAGCCTGTGCAACAAAGCGAGATCCCTATCTCTACAAAAAATAAAAAATAACTAGCTGGGCATGGTGGTACACACCTATAGTCCCGTGAGCCATGAACTCCAGTCTCAGTGACAGAGCAAGACTGTCTCAAAAAAAAATAAAAAAAAAAAGACACAAAGCAAGGGATCCAGGATTTGAACTCTAAACTCAGTACTATGACTCAAAAGCCTGGGATTTTCCCCGTTTTACCCCGGACCTCCCTAAATTGTGTTTTTCTTACACAGAGCATCTGCTCTCCTTCAAGAACAACAACCAAAAGTAGGCGGAGGTGGCCGTGCGGTGACTTACACCTGTGATCTCAGCACTTTGGGAGGCTGAAGCGGGGGGGATCACGAGGTCAGGAAATCGAGACCATCCTGGCTAACACGGTGAAACCCCATCTCTACTAAAAATACAAAAACAAAATTAGCAGGGCGTGGTGGCGGGCGCGTGTAGTCCCAGCTAATTTGGAGGCTGAGGCAGGAGAATGACGTGAACCCGGGAGGTGGAGCTTGCAGTGAGCTGGGATTGCACCACTGCACTCCAGTCTGGGTGACAGAGTGAGACTCTATCTCAAAAAAAAAAAAAAGTTGGTGGAGGCCTATCCCAAACTGAATTTTTGTGTGGGTGATCACCTCTCCTATTTGCCCTCTGGGCTACCCCTATAATTAATCCCTGGTATTAAGGGCTGGTAAGTTGGGATGACTTATTAACTATTCTTCTTTCTATTTGTGGTCTCAGAAATCTGAACTACAGTTTAATGAGAAGAGGGCTGAGAAGTGACTCAGAGATGGTAATTTTGTTTTGGTTAAAATCTCATACATTTGCATATAATGAAAAGCAAAAGGACTTTTAAATCATAGAAAGGGAAAAAATAGCTTAGTCTTTCTCCTTGTCAGGAAGAAGCTTCTTCGGTGACATGTAGTATATGATTTTAGAGCCAGAAGGAATGTTACAAATTATCTATCCAACCCCTTCATTTGACAGAGGCAGAATCCAGGCCCAGACAGTGTGTGACTAACCCAAGGTCCACCAGGAAAAGAGAGGCAAGGCTGGAACTAGAGTCTAGGTTTCCTTTTTCCACCCTAGCTCTTCTCTAGGTCCTTATCTCTTGTTCTGCCTCCATTGAGCCTCGTTGGTAACTTGTATCTCACAAACTAGGTGTGGTACAGACATTGTTGCTACTCTGACAGTGGCTATAGCCTTTCTGGCTGCTGGGATAACAGTGATTCTTGAACACAGAGACATTCTGTTTGTAGATATATTTTAGGAGACTTCATTATTATGACTGTGGGTATAATGGAATTTGGCAAAAGACGTCTCAAGCCCAGGTCAGAAAGATGATATAGACCAAGCCCTTTCCAATATATTATGCCATTTATAATTCCCTCCCTGGCCCATGCCCCTCCTATAATTATACTTTTATGATTTTTGTGGGTTGCTGGTTTTTATCAGAAGAGGGGAGGAAGTGAGCATCTTCCAGGGCCTGATCAGGTGATCCTGTCTTTTTCTCATGGGTCCTTGACGGTCTATGGAATTTGTTCCAGCCAATAAGCACAGCAACCCAATCTTAATCAGAGGCTTCCCAATATATTGGCAGCAAGGATTTTGCTCATTTGTATGCATCTTCCCCATCCGAATTCTCTGATACCTAGAATTCATTTATTCACCTAGTGAAGAAAAATTTATCCACTTCCAACTAAGTGTCAAGTGCGCTCCAGACACTGGATTACATGACAAAAACCCTACTTGCCTTCTTGCAATTTACAGACCAGTAGCAAACTCCAAAATTACGTATATACTACGTGGAGTTAGAAAGCTTCACTTTACTCATGCAGTCTATCAAATCAAAGTCCAGCCACAAAAGAACTGTCCTAATGTAACCACCCAATGGGTTCTTCTTGTCTGCTGCCCAGATAGAGCTGATTTAAGACAGGGGAATTGGAATAGAGAAAGAGTTTAATTCACGCAGAGCCTGCTAAATGGAGATCAGAGTTCTGTTACTCAAATCAGTCTCCCTCAAAATTTGGAGACTGGGGTTTTTAAAGGATAATTTGGCAGGTAGGGGACCAGGGGTGGGGAGCACTGATTGGTTGGGTCAAAGATTGTTGCAGGAAGTCAGGGACCCCAAACAGAGGGAGCAGCTGAAGCCATGGTAGAACATAAATTGTGAAGATTTGATGGACATTTATTAGTTCCCCAAATTAATACTTCTATAATTTCTTACACCTGTCTTTACTGCAGTCTCTGAACATAAATTGTGAAGATTTCATGGACACTTATCACTTCCCCAATCAATACCCTTGTGATTTCCTATGCATGTCTTTACTTTAATCTCTTAATCCCATCATCTTCGTAAACTGAGGATGATGTACATCGCCTCAGGACCCTGTGATGATTACGTTAACTGCACAAATTGTAGAGCATATGTGTTTGAACAATTTGAAATCTGGGCACCTTGAAAAAAGAACAGGATAACAGCAATGTTCAGGGAACAGAAGAGATAACCTTAAACTCTGACTGCCAGTGAGCCGGGAGGAACAGAGCCTTATTTCTCTTCTTTCAAAAGCAAATAGGAGAAATATTGCTGAATTCTTTTTCTCAGCAAGGAACATCCCTGAAAAAGAGAATAGCCCCTGAGGGTAGGCCTCTGAAATGGGTGTCTTTTACAGTCAAAGCCAAAGGGATGAAATAAGCCCCGGTCTCCTGTAGCGCTCCCAGGCTTATTAGGACGAGGAAATTCCCGCCTAATAAATTTTGGTCAGACAGGTTGTCTGCTCTCAAACTGTGTCTCCTGATAAGATGTTATCAATGACAATGCGTGCCTGAAACTTCATTAGCAGTTTTAATTTTGCCCCATCCTGTGGTCCTGTGATCTTGCCCTGCCTCCATTTGCTTTGTGATATTTTATTACCTTGTGAAGCATGTGATCTCTGTGACCCACACCCTATTCAAGCACTCCCTCCCCTTTTGAAAATCGCTAATAAAAACTTGCTGGTTTTACAGCTCAGGGAGCGTCACGAAACCTGCTGACATGTGATGTCTCCCCCAGACACCTAGCTTTAAAATTTCTCTCTCGTACTCTTTCCCTTTATTTCTCAGACCAGCCAATGCTTAGGGAAATAGAAAAGAAGCCACGTTGAATATCGGGGGTGGGGTTTCCCCCAGTAAGAGATGAAATCATGTGGGGTCAAAGTGGATTCTTCTTACTGTCTTCTGTTCCTAGGTGGGATTGCAGAGCTGGTTGAGCCAGATTACCGGTCTGGGTGGCACCAGTTGGTACATCAGTGCACAAGGTCTGAAAAATATCTTGAGCACCAGTGTTAGGTTTTATAATAGTGACGTTATCCCTAGGAGTAACTGGGGAGGTTTAGAATCTTGTGGTGTCTAGCTGCATGACTCCTAAACCATAATTTCTAATCTTGTGGCTAATTAGTTAGTCTTACAAAGGCAGCCTGGTCACAAAGTAAGAAGAGGGTTTGTTTTGGGAAAGGGCTATTGTTGTCTTTGTTTTAAAGTTAAACTCTAAGTTTCTCCCAAAGTTAGTTCAGCCTTATGCCCCA
>NW_012108419.1:754889-766987 GCF_000951045.1 Mandrillus leucophaeus
GATTTCCTATGCATGTCTTTACTTTAATCTCTTAATCCCATCATCTTCGTAAACTGAGGATGATGTACATCGCCTCAGGACCCTGTGATGATTACGTTAACTGCACAAATTGTAGAGCATATGTGTTTGAACAATTTGAAATCTGGGCACCTTGAAAAAAGAACAGGATAACAGCAATGTTCAGGGAACAGAAGAGATAACCTTAAACTCTGACTGCCAGTGAGCCGGGAGGAACAGAGCCTTATTTCTCTTCTTTCAAAAGCAAATAGGAGAAATATTGCTGAATTCTTTTTCTCAGCAAGGAACATCCCTGAAAAAGAGAATAGCCCCTGAGGGTAGGCCTCTGAAATGGGTGTCTTTTACAGTCAAAGCCAAAGGGATGAAATAAGCCCCGGTCTCCTGTAGCGCTCCCAGGCTTATTAGGACGAGGAAATTCCCGCCTAATAAATTTTGGTCAGACAGGTTGTCTGCTCTCAAACTGTGTCTCCTGATAAGATGTTATCAATGACAATGCGTGCCTGAAACTTCATTAGCAGTTTTAATTTTGCCCCATCCTGTGGTCCTGTGATCTTGCCCTGCCTCCATTTGCTTTGTGATATTTTATTACCTTGTGAAGCATGTGATCTCTGTGACCCACACCCTATTCAAGCACTCCCTCCCCTTTTGAAAATCGCTAATAAAAACTTGCTGGTTTTACAGCTCAGGGAGCGTCACGAAACCTGCTGACATGTGATGTCTCCCCCAGACACCTAGCTTTAAAATTTCTCTCTCGTACTCTTTCCCTTTATTTCTCAGACCAGCCAATGCTTAGGGAAATAGAAAAGAAGCCACGTTGAATATCGGGGGTGGGGTTTCCCCCAGTAAGAGATGAAATCATGTGGGGTCAAAGTGGATTCTTCTTACTGTCTTCTGTTCCTAGGTGGGATTGCAGAGCTGGTTGAGCCAGATTACCGGTCTGGGTGGCACCAGTTGGTACATCAGTGCACAAGGTCTGAAAAATATCTTGAGCACCAGTGTTAGGTTTTATAATAGTGACGTTATCCCTAGGAGTAACTGGGGAGGTTTAGAATCTTGTGGTGTCTAGCTGCATGACTCCTAAACCATAATTTCTAATCTTGTGGCTAATTAGTTAGTCTTACAAAGGCAGCCTGGTCACAAAGTAAGAAGAGGGTTTGTTTTGGGAAAGGGCTATTGTTGTCTTTGTTTTAAAGTTAAACTCTAAGTTTCTCCCAAAGTTAGTTCAGCCTTATGCCCCAGAATGAACTGGGGCACCTTGGTGGTTAGAAGCAAGATGGAGTCAGTTAGGTCAGATCTCGCACTGTCATAATTCTCCCACTGTCATAATTTTGCAAAGGCTGTTTCACTAAGAAATGACAGAAGGTGGAAAATCACCACATGACAATATCTATGGATAAAGAAAATCAAAATGTTATTGGTTTACATTTCATGATCTATTCATTATTAAGGAAAGAACTACAGAGCAAATTAGTGAGTTGAATTTGCCTTTTAGCTAACTGCCTTGATTAGCTCAACACTAATTCTGTTTGAATGTTCTCCTTCCTTCCCTTCCTTCCTCCCTCCCTCTGTCCCTCCCTCCCTCCCTCCCTTCCTTCTTTCCTTCCTTCCTTCCTCTCTCTCTCTCTTTTCTTTTTTGAGATAGGATCTTGCTCTGTTGCCCATGATGGAGTGCAGTAGAACGATCTTGGCTCACTGCAACCTCCACCGCCTGGGCTCAAGGTAATCCTCACATCTCAACTTTCCAAGGAGCTGGGACTACAGGCATGTGCCACCACAAGATGGGGTTTTGCCATGTTGCCCAGGCTGATCTTGAACTCCTGAGCTCAAGTGATCCACCCGCCTCAGCCTCCCAAAGTGCTGGGACTACAAGCGTGAGCCACTGCACCCAGCCCTGAGTGTTCTGCATCTTAAGGTTCCCAAGAAATCTATAAACGCCCTAGAAGTGTGATTGTTCCCATTTTATATTTGAGGAAACAGGGCTGAAACAGTCAAATAACTGTTTTAAATAATTCTGGGCTGGGCACAGTGGCTCATAGCCAGGAGTTTGAGATAGCCCAGGCAGTATGGGGAGACCATGTCTCTACAATAAATAAATAAATATAATAATATTAAAAATAGGGAGTTTCAGAGCCTACTCTGGCTCAAGAGGCTGCCTGATAAAATAACAAAACAAATAAAATAAAATCACTTTGACTTCAGGAATATCTGTTTGAAGAGCCTGTGCTATTATTTCTGTTCTCCTTCCCTTCTCACTCACCATCACCTGGGGGCCAGGGTAAGATCCTGCAATGAATATAAAAACAATATAACCTCCTTACTCTAAATAAATGTATTTCTACAGAGTTGTGTCCTGATTTTATTTTATTTTATTTTATTTTTTTGAGACAGTCTTGCTCTGTAGCCCAGGCTGGAGTACAGTGGTGCAATCTCAGCACACTATAAACTCTGCCTCCCAGGTTCAAGTGATTCTCCCACCTCGACCTCCCTAGTAACTGGGTCTACAGGTGCGTGCCACCACGCCCAGCTAATTTTTGTATTTTTAGTAGAGATGGGGTTTTGCCATGTTGACCAGGCTGGTTTTGAACTCCTGACCTCAAGTGATCCACCCGCCTCGGCCTCCCAAAATCCTGGGATTACAGGCGTAATAGAGCCACTGCACTCAGCCATGTCCTGATTTTATTAACACAGTTTTGGAAAAAGTGATCTTGACATCTAAGAAGATAATCAGGGGAGTAGAGACCTTTCCTAATGACATTGCATTTACTAAAAACCTTTTTGGAGCAACATTTGGAAATAGAGTTCAGGAAAGGAACACAGACTGGGCAGTACATTCAGTTGAGTATTGATAATCATAACAGTGTATATATGCTTTAAATTTTAGAAAATAACAAAGTCATTTAAATTCATATCTCAGCTGGGTGCAGTGACTCACAACTGTAATCCCAGCACTTTAGCAAAGGCTGAGGCAGGAGAATCCCTTGAGGCCAGGAGATTGAGACTAGCCTGGGCAACAAAGATAAACCACATCTATACAAAAAATTTAAAAATTAGCCTGGTGAGGTGGCATGCACCTCTAGTCCAAGCTACTTGGGAGGCTGAATTGGAAAGATTACTTGAGCCCAGGGGTTGGAGGCTGCAGTGAGCCATGATCACACTATTGCATTCTAGCCTGAGTGACAGAGCAAGACTCTGTCTCAAAAATCAATTGAGGCCAAGCATGGTGGCTCATGCTTGTAATCCCAGCACTTTGGGAGGCCAAGGTAGGAGGATTGCTTGAACCCAGAAGTTCAAGACCAAGCTGGGCAGCATAGCAAGACCTTGTCTCTATTAAAAATTTTTCTTTTAATTAAAAAAAAAAAAAATCCATGTCTTTTGAGGAGGTCAGGCTTAACTTACTGGAGTGTTTTTAAAAATGTGATTTTAGGCCAGGCGTGGTGGCTCACACCTGTAATCCCAGCACTTTGGGAGGCCGAGGCAGGTGGATCACAAGGTCAGGAGATCGAGACCATGGTGAAACCCTGTCTCTACTAAAAATACAAAAAAAATTAGCCGGGCGCGGTGGCAGGCGCCTGTAGTCCCAGCTACTCAGGAGGCTGAGGCAGGAGAACGGCGTGAATGCGGGAGGCAGAGCTTGCAGTGAGCCGAGATTGCGCCACTGCACTCCAGCCTGGGCGACAGCGCAAGACTCCATCTCAAAAAAAAAAAAAAAAAAAAAACCAATAAAAATGTGATTTTGAAGTCAGTGACAAGACCCCTAGCTAAGAAGCCACATTTGAAGTGTTCATTTGGAGGTAAAAGATTTTCAAAGTTGCCATTTTGTACTGTTAACTAATTTGGAGGCTCAGTATTTGTTGAATGGATGGTTTGTTCATTCAATATGTATTGCCTTTACTATGCCCCACATTATGTGGATGGAGATTCAAAGGTGAAAATGTCAAGGTTTTTGCTTTTGAAATCACAGCTTAGTGGATGAAATAAATACTTCATTACAAAACAGCATAATAATCACTTTGCTAGTGGAATATACAAAGAACTATGGTATGAAAAGGTGAAAGTCTTTCTCACCTTGTTTTCTCAACTAAAATAAGAATACTCCGGTTGATGAATGTGAATCTACTGTACTTACGGGGAATTAAAAAAAAAAAAGTTGACTTGGTAATTTAAAACACGATACATAGGGTGCAATGCCTATAACCCCAGAGCTTTGAGAGGCTGAGGCAGGAGAATCTGTTCAGGCCAGGAGTTTGATACCAGTCTGAGCAACAAAGCAAGACCCCATCTCTACCCACCCCCTCTGCCAAAAAAAGAAAAAAAAAAAGTAGCTGGATGTGTTGGTTCATGCTTGTAGTCCTGCCTACTCAGGAGGCTGAGGTGGGAGAATTGCTTGAACCCAGGAATTCAAGGCTACAGTGAGCTATGATCATGCCACTGTATTCCAGTCTGGGCTACTGAGTGAGACCCTGGCTCTCAATGAAAAAGATGCATAGAGCTTTGCTTTACCAAGGGAAGAAAATTCCAGTCCACTAATAAAAAGGCCTGAGAATTCCTCCCAGATCTGACCATGTTCTTCCCATAGTGCTCTTTTTCCTCTCTGATTATCTTTCTGTCATTCATCCCGTTCTTCACAATTTGCTGACTGACTAGTCTATGGGAGGGATACAAAAGAAAGGATCATTGCCTTCTTTGGTAAAACAAAATGCAGACTCCCAAAGTTTAGTACCAGAAAGAAAGTGATATTCCATGAGGGAATGGTTAACTGATCACAGTAGCTCAGTCTTCTCACTCTGAGTCTTAACTTTCCTTTGGAGGTTTCATATTTGGGTTAGTGCTGTCTCCACCACGCTAGCTTCTCCCCAGGAATACTCTGGTTCAATCTGGGTTGGAAACATTTGTTTTCTTCCCTGAGAGCAGCTGAAATTTCCTTTTTTTTTTTTTTTTCATGTAACTGAGTAGATTTAGAGCCACAATCTTTTTTTCTTTTTTTTTTTTCTCAGCAGTAGGGTGGCAGAAATATTGCCCACAATTGGACGTCTGCTTCACAGTCAGAGGAAGCATTCTAGCCATTGTTATAATCTCCCCTCGGGTCAGAAGTGATTGACAGTAATAACAGCTAATCCTAATTCCATTATCTCATTTGTAGTGGGTTCAATGAACAAGACCCTCTCTATTCTTCAACAGTAACATTAAACAGCAAGCTGGTGTCATTTTCTTAGTTTCAACCAATCAGCTCATAGCCAATCTTGTGTCGTCTGCATTCTTATTCATGCCCCATACAGACACCACTGGATTATTTTGATGCAAATCCTAGATGTTATATAATCTCATTCATAAATATTTCAATATGCATCTAAAAGATAAGGACTGTCTTTAAAAACTTAAACACAGTACTGTTATTATACCTGAAAAGAAACAATAAGGTCTCACTATAACCAAATATCCTGACGGTATTCACATTTCCTCCATCAGCTCATAATTTTTTTTCTGTTAGTTTGAATCAGCATCCATATGACTACTCAGTGCTTGAAATGCAGCTAGTCTCAATTGCGATGTGCTGATAATGTAAAAATACAACAAATTTCCAAAACTTAATAGAAGAAGATGCAAAATATTAATTATTTTTACATTGATTATATGCTTCAGTCATAATTTCAATGATTTTTGAGTATGTTAGATTCAATAAAAACATATTAAAATTGATTTCACCTATTCATTTTTACTTTTTTAATGAGGCCAGTAGAAAACTTAAAATTATACATGTGGTAAATATTATATTTCTGTTGGATAGTGCTAATCTAAAGGATTGAGCAAGTTCAGGTTTGACTTTTTTTTTGCAAGACTATTTCATAGGTGATGATGTGTTATTCCATCTGTAAGTATACAATGGTGGGCTATCTTTTTTGTGCTAAGATTGATCAGTGGTCCAGGTATTACAGCCGGATACATCCATGTTAAGTACACCATCAGCTTTTCATCCAATGATTGAACATTTATTTTTAATATATTTGATATTATTCTATTTCCTGGTTTATATACTGATACTTAAAAGCCATCCATTTATAATTTTCCATTTAATGAAAATTCCATATGAATGTTATTTCAAATATACTATAGATCTCTACATATGCTTTGGACTAATGCTCTCCAACAGAACTTTCTGCAATGAGGGAAATGTTCCATATTTGCACTGTTCAATATAGTAGCCATATGTAACTACTGAGTACTTAAAATGTGTCTAGAGCAACTGAGGAACAGATTTTAATTTTAATTAATTAAATCTAGATTTAAATAACCATATGTGGCCAATGACCACTGTACTGGACAACAGTTCTAAACTCACTAGCCTTCAGACTTTCATTAAAAGCTTGAACTAACATACTTTTTTCCCTTCTTGGAAGCTTCATACATATTCTTTGCTTTGCATGGAACATTATTCCCCAGACTAATTTCAAGGAAAACTCATTTCTATCCTAGAGGCCTCTCTTACTTCCTCAGATTCGTCTTTTACTTTCTCAGAGTGATCTTCCCTGGCCCTTCAATCTACAGTAAGTTAGTGTTTCCTATTATTTTTTTCTCATAAAAGTCTCCTTGTTTAATATTGACCCAATTTGGAATCATAATTATACACTCATGCGTGTGCATATTTATTTAATGTTTGTCTTTACTTTTTTTGTTTAAGAGAAAAGGCATACAAATTTATTAATGTACAGGGCTGGGGACCATAGAATGATTACCCCAACCCCTCAGTGGGTTACAGAAGATTATACACCCTTTCTCAGAGGCAAAAGAGGAGATAGGTAATGTAGAC
This sequence comes from Mandrillus leucophaeus, assembly GCF_000951045.1. NCBI lineage: Eukaryota > Metazoa > Chordata > Mammalia > Primates > Cercopithecidae > Mandrillus > Mandrillus leucophaeus. The sequence continues at coordinate 761,713 of NW_012108419.1, forward strand.
AATTCTTTGAGGAACAGTAAATGATTATTAGGGAGAAGGAATGGACCAGGGAGACAGAAATTAACTTGTAAATGATTCTCTTTGGAATCTGAATGAGACTAAGAGGCCAGCTTTATCCTGTGGAAAAGTCCATCCAGGTGTGGTTGCATTCTTCAGTCTTCTTTTCTGCAGTAGATAATGAGGTAACAGAAAGCAACTGTGCTTCTTTTGGTAAGAAGCTTTCTTGGTCAGATCAGGAAATTCCGGAGAAAGTCCCTCCTTGGCAAGTTTATTTAGCTCTGGTGACAGCCTTGGTGCCCTCGGACACGGCGTGCTTGGCCAGCTCCCCGGGCAGCAGCAGGCGCACGGCCGTCTGGATCTCCCTGGAGGTGATGGTCGAGCTCTTGTTGTAATGCGCCAGGCGGGAAGCCTCGCCGGCGATGCGCTACATGTCGTTGACGAAGGAGTTCATGATCCCCATGGCCTTAGAGGAGATGACGGTATCGGGGTGGACCTGCTTCAGCACCTTGTACATGTACACGTGCGTCTCCTTGCGGCTGCGCTTGCGCTTCTTGCCGTCCTTCTTCTGCGCCTCAGTCGCGCCCTTCTTGGAGTCCTTCTTGGAGCAGGAGCGGACTTTGATGGATCTGGCATGTCGCGGGCGAACTACAAGTCGAGGCGAACTAACAGCGACTCGAGAAAACGGGAAGTAATCTAATGTTTGTCTTTACTACCAAACTATAAGCTTCATGAGATTAGGACCATATCTGCATCATTCATTATTATGTCTCTGGGACCGAGCACAATGCCTAGCACATATTAGGACTTCAATAAACAAAGGCAAAGTAGGGCGTGGGGCTGCAGCCGCAGATCTCCTGGGCTCTGGGTCTGGGAGCAGGCAGTAGCATCTGACACTTCATATCCCTTAAAGAAGACCAAATGTATTCTATGACAGATAGGGAACCAGAGCCAGGGACTAGAGTGGGACTCCCTGACTTGTTAGAGGAGGTTGAGAAAAATGGCCTTGACTATCTTCCTAGGCAGAGGTGGGCAAACTACGCATCCCAGCCCAAATCTAGCCCTCTGCCTGTTTTGGTAAATAAAGTTTTATTGGAACACAGTTACATACATTTTTCTTTTCTTTCTTTTCTTTTCTTTTCTTTTCTTTTCTGTTTTCTTTTCTTTTCTTTTCTCTTTTTGAGACAGAGTTTCTCTCTGTTGCCCAGGCTGGAGTGCAATGGTAGGATCGCGGCTCACTGCAACCTCTGCCTTCCCAGTTCAAGTGATTATCGTGCCTCAGCCTCCTGAGTAGCTGGGATTACAGGTGTGCGCCACCACACCTGGGTAATTTTTGTATTTTTAATAGAGACGGGGTTTCACCATGTTGGCCAGGCTGATCTCGAACTCCCAACTGCAAGTGATCCACCCACCTCGGCCTTCCAAAGTGCTGAGATTACAGACATGAGCCCCCACATCTGGCCAGAGCACAGCTACATTCATTCTTTTACATATTGTCTGTGGCTGCTTTTGCGCTACAACGGCATAGTTTAAAGTACATGCATGCACTGCATAACAATGTTTCAGTCAATGACAGACTGCGTATGTGGCTGTGGTCTCATAAGATTATAATGGAGCTGAAAAATTCCTATTGCCTAGTTATGTCATAGCTATCATAACATTATAGTGCAACACATTACTCATGTGTTTGTGGTGATGCTGGTGTAAACAAACCCACTGCACTGCTAGTCATATAAAAGTATAGCATGTGCAATATGAACGGTATATACTTGATCATGATTATAAATGGCTATGTCACTGATTTATGTATTGACTATACTATACCTTTTGTTATTTTAGAGTGTGCTAATTCTACTGATAAAAAAAACGATAACTGTAAAACAGCCTCAGGCAAGCCCTTCAGAAGAAGGCATTGTTATCACAGGAGATGACAGCTCCATGCATGTTACTGCCCCTGAAGACCTTCCAGTGGGACAAGCCGTGGAGGTGGAAGACAGGGATATGGATGATCCTGACCCTGTGCAGGCCAACGCTAATGTATGTGTTTGTGTCTTCGTTTTTAACAAAAAAGGTTTTGAGCAAGTAAAAACTAAACTAAAAACAATTTAAATAGAAAAAAGCTTACAGAATAAGTATATAAAGAAAGAAAATATTTTTGTCCAGCTGTCCAATGTGTTAAAAAGTATCGGTAAGCTAAGATTAACTTATTGTTGAAGAAATAAACATAAAAATGTTTTTATAAATTTAGTGTAGCCTAAATGTGCAGTGTTTCTAAAGTCCACAGCCTACAGTCTACAGTAGTATACAGGAATGTCCGCCGCCTTCATATTCATTCATCATTCACTTTTTGACTTAGCAACTTCCAGTCCTGCAAACTCCATTCATAGTAAGTGCCCTAAACAGGTGTACCATGTTAAAAGGTACAGTAAAAATATGGCATAAAAGGTTTTTAGGACACTAATATAATGATTTTTTTTTTTCAGACATAGTTTTGCTCTGTCTCACCAGGCTAGAGTGCAGTGGCACGATCTTAGCTCACTGCAACCTCTGCCTCCTGGGTTCAAGCGATTCTCCTGCCTCAGCCTCCTTAGTAGCTGGGACTACAGGCGTGCACCACCATGCACGTTTCACACTGATCTCTTCCCTCATCTTGTGGCATTCTCTCTCTTCTCTCTTTCTCTCTGTGTGTGCATGTGTGTCTGTCTGCAAACTTCCCCTTTTTATAAGGATTATATTAATGTCTACTCTAATGACCTCATTTTAACTCGATTACCTCTATCTCCAAATAATGCCATATTCTGAAGTATTGGGGGTTAGGGCTTCAAGATATTTTTTAGGAGGGAGGATAGAATTTAACTCATAACGATGAAACGAACTCTAATCTGTATAAAATGGAAGACTGAATTAGAAAGATGAAGAGAGTATTGAGAGATTCACCCAAAATATACACCAGAGAGACAAAGATGTGTGTGCGTGTGCTTGTGTGTATTTATTCTGAACACATAGATGTGTATTTGTTTATCTCTTTACTTCAGTTAAGATACAAGAATGATAGACTGAAAGATTCCAACATTCCAGCATATCTAATAGTTTTATTGTAGAAAGCATTGGTGGCTGCCTACCCAGTTGCCATTGCTTTTTCTTCATCCTTAATAGCAGAATGTTGATTTTTCTTTTCAGGAAGACAATGTGCTTAGCTAAAAACACTTAATTTCCCAGCCTCTCTTGCGACAAAGATAGTCATGTGGCCAGTTCTGGACAGTGAGGTAGCAGCAGAAGTTCCTAGGCTGACCATTCCTTTCTTAGTACAAAGTCAAAGTCCCATTAGGAGAAAGTGCTTCACCCCATAGCAGTTTCCCCACTACTCCTGACCTTAAGACAGAAGTCCCAGTTGATTTTCATAGAATAATTTAACAAATCTTCAACAAACAGATAATCTCTACTGTTTGAAAAATAGTGAGAAAAAGCACTCAATTCATTTTATGAAGTTATTATACTTTTGTAACAAAGCCGTTAAAAAAAAGACCAGTATTTCTCATAAATACAGATTTAAACATCCTAAATAAAATGTGTGTGTATATATTTATGTACATTATATATATACATACATTATATATATATATATATTTCCCCCTCACCCCATGGCCAAGGTTAATTGATCCCAAGAATAACATACAATCAATTAAGAGGAAAACATATTATCAATGTAATAGATACAGAAAATAGAAAGCACATTTGATAAACCTTTATGCATTCTCATATTTATTCATTTAAGGGGAAAAATGAGCAGAATTAGTGTTGGGAGTAGCAAGTTGCTATTATATAAAGTGTTCCTTTTATAGATGACGTTTGAGTAGAAGAGGTGAAAGAAGTAAGATAGCCAGCCATGCTGATATGTGGGGGAAGAATGTTAGGAATATGGACTTTAAGATGGAAGCATGGGTAAGGTTTTTCAATTTATGTAGAAACAAACAACTAAACACTTAACACCAAGGGATAGAAGACAATACTCTTAACTGCACAAAAAGTATCTATCAAAATCTTACAAACATTAATGATGAAGTTTTGTTACACTATATTGTCACAACCATTCTACATTCTACTGAACCTATGAGACAATGCAATAAGATCAGAAAGAATGGAAGGTATAAAACTTACAAAGACATTCCAAAGCAGATCTTATTTGCAGTCCACATATTTGACTCCATAGGAAATCTAAGAGAATCTACACGAGTTAATTAGAAAGTCATTGAATGCTGCTAGATCCAAGATCAATATAAAAACATTTTATTTCTATATACCAGTAATAAGCAAATTGCAACTGTAATTGCAATGATGTATCGTCAACAATGGCAATAAAACTGTAAAGTGTTTAGGAACAAATCATACCCTTTAGATTAGCAAATTAAGTAGTTAATTTAAAAGATTGAAAACAATGTGGATAAATGGGAACTTTCATATACTGGGAATGGGAAAGTAAATTAATACAACTGCTTTGGAGAGTGCGTTAGTCCATTTTTGTGTTGCTATAAAGGAATACCTGAGATTGGGTAATTTTTTTTTTATAAAAGAGATTTTATTTGGCTCATGTTTCTGCAGGCTGTACAAGAAGTGTGGTGCCAGCATCTGCTTCTGGTAACAGCCTCAGGAAGCTTTCAATCATGGAAGAAGGTGAAGTGGGAGCCAGTGCATCATATGGTGAGAGAGGGAGCAAGAGAGATGGGGGGATAGCCCAGCACAGTGGCTCATGCCTGTAATCCCAAAACTTTGGGAGGCCAAGGCGGGTGGATCACTTGAGGCCTGGAGTCCCAGACCAGCCTGTCCAACATTGTGAAACTCGGTCTCTACTAAAAATACAAAAATTAGCCAGGTGTGACGGCACACGCTTGTAATCCCACCTGCTTGGGTGGCTGAGGTGGGGGAATCGCTTGAGCAGGAGGCAGAGGTTGCAGTGAGCCGAGATCACGCCACTGCACTCCAACCTGGGTGACAGAGTGAGCCTCCCTCTCCAAAGAGAGATGGGGGGGAGTGCCACACTCTTTTAAACAACCAGAACTCAGAGGGGGAACTTGCTGATCACCAAGGGTATGGCACTAAGCCATTCATAAGGGATCCACCTCCATGTGCACAGTTCACAATAGGGTTGGTGCTCCTATGAGAATCTAATACCTTTGCTGATCTGATAGGCAGTAATGCTCACTAGCCTGCTGCTCACCTCCTGCTGTGCAGACCCATTCCTAACAGGCCATGGACCAGTAGGGGTCCGTGGCCCAGGGAT
>NW_012108419.1:767577-780202 GCF_000951045.1 Mandrillus leucophaeus
AAAAAAAAAAAAGGATAAACATTTAATGCCAGGAAGGGACTTCTTATGGGCATGGGAGGAGGAAAATGTTATAGGAGTTTACATATATTTGTAAAGTATCCCTTCTTTTAAAAGATCTGAAATGACTAAACTTTAATGTTTGATAAAGCTATTAGGTACAGGTATTCTTTTAAGTATTCTGAATGTTTGATGTATTTTACAATATTTTCAAAAGTGAGATGATCTTCCAGGAAGCTGACATTTTTTATCTCATGGACCACATCCGGTGTTGCATAACTTCAAGTTTCTGCCCAGTGAGTACTCCAATTCTCTCTTAGTTCTCTATCTCCCCTTTGGGAGTTAGTTTGAGGTCATGTCTGTGTAATCACCAGGGAAGCACAACAAAAGCCAGCTATTTATTTGTTCTCCCTATGGCTTTTCTTTTTTTTTTCCTGACATGAATTAAAACTCATGTTCTGATTTCTATCCCCATGACGTTGCTCATCAATTGACATTATTAAACAAATACTTCAAGAACTTTGAAATTTCTCTTATGTTTCCTCAGGGTGTGGTGATAATTGTGAGTAGAAAGACAGTCAGATGGGATTACCAGGCAAGTTTTTGTTTTCTTCTTGATTGAAAGGATTTACTCTTCTTTTTAGCTTCTCACTGAATCCTTTCTCACTAACAAGTATCTCACAGCTTTTCTCTCTCTTTTTCTAAAGCACAATTTAATTCATTTTTGTCCAATAAAGCATTTTTTGCACTTCCTTTCTATGTCTACTCCACATAGAACAACTTTACTCATCTCACAGAACCTTTGCGTCCTCATTTTACTTTCCTTTGCAAATCTTGAGCAAGCCCCGCCCTTATCTCCACTCCCTCCATCTTGGTCTCCCAGACGTCTTTGTCTTTAAAATATTTTCAAAAGCGAAACAAATCAGTTAAGAGGCCAGTAATATTTTTATCTCTTAAAAACCCATTTCCTTGGCCTTTCCTTTTTCCTTGTTTGGGCGGGAATAGGACAATTTTTGATTTAAAAAACTCAGAGTTCCCGGCTCAAAATCCTCCCTAAAGTTAATTCATTTCTGCCCAGTTTTATGTTCAAAAATCCTGTCCTTGTTTTTTTTAGGCAGCATGCCTATGATTAAGCGTAAACAGTGAATATCCTTTTACATACGAATCATGCTTTCCAATGTATATTTTTTTGCGCATTAATTTTTTCCCCAATAGCTCTGTGAAGTAGACACGACAGAGAGAATTGCCCTCATTTTACTCCTGAGGAAGCAGAGGCATAGAGACATTTACTCCTTAGAGTTTGTCAACTGAAAAAGGTAGACTTTAATTGAAGTTGATAGAAGCAGGGCAGTTAGGAAATGGAAAGGCCCGGCTGCCAGGGGTTACAGACACAGTCAATTCCCTATGAAAGTGCTTTCTTCACTTGGCTTCACTAACCGGATTTCCTTGAGGCAGGGAGTAGGTGAGTATGCCTGGTGTGATAAAGGTTCACTCCAATACATGAACAGAAAATATTTCAGTTCAACAAAAGCAGAGCCTGGGAGAGAAACCCAGGGGGTTTACACCAAATCTGGAAGGAGGCAGGAAGCAAGCAGAGGGGAAAAGGACAGAAGGAAAGTGAGCGGGGAAGGAGAGTCAGTGACAAAGGAGGAAAAGGTGTGAAACAATTTGCTCCTAATTTATCTTTATGAAAATTCCTCTTTGAAAATGAGATAAAGAAGTAATTATTTGCATCACAAATTAACTCTTCACTTCAAAAGAGTATTTACCACAGGTGTGATTCTGCAATGTGAGGCTTTAGAAAAGAATATGACTTGGGAGAGGTGGGAGATTCAAACAATCAAATCCTGATTATAATATAATAGGAAATAATTCCAGTGATAAAGGGGGAGACAGCTAAAGAAGGAGGTGGTTATACAGGGAGCTCTCTGCAGAGCTCAGGCTTTGAAAAAGACATGAACAGAAGGCAAAGGGAGGGGATTATAGATAAGCTTGAACACAAAAGACTATCATGAACCTTCAAGAACAGAATAAAGGAGGCTAAAGTCAGCAATCAGCTGAGCTTTACAAAAAAGCGCTAAAGGCCGCATTACTTAGAGTAAGGAGAAGCACAAACAAGGAGCAACCTGCTCTTTGAGGAAGTAAGGTAGTGTAATGTTAACAGAAGTTCAGCAGTGCTTACTTTTTTCTAGTGTTCATTTTGCTTCTGTCTTCTCCTAGGTGCAAAAAGTAGTTGTAACTGATATTTCTCTTAGAGAGAGACTGTATTTGTGCCGAAGGAGCACACTGATATTATCCCACTAGGGAAAGGGACAGAGATCCCCAGAGTCTCAGCCTCAAAGATAGGAGAAGACTTAGGAGCTCCCTGGCCACATTTGCGAGAAAGATGGTGAGAAGCAAGTATAGGAGCGACAAAACCAGGAAGACAGTGATCTACCACACCCCCTCTTCCCTGCTGTGCTCAAATCTTGTGTAATTCTTCTAAAACTTGTTAATTGCTTCGTGTGAGTGAATTTCCCATGGAAACAGAAGATGAAACTCAGCTTGGCTCTCTATGGCACATGGTGAAAATGAAAGCCAACTTTCAGATTAAGGAGCCAAAGGAAAGAGACATAAGGATATACAACCTTCAATTTTTTTTGTTTGTTTGTTCTGAGACAAAGTCTTGCTCTGTCACCCAGACTGGAGTGCAGGGTACAATCTCGGCTCACTGCAACCTCTGCCTCCCGAGTTCAAGTGATTCTCCTGCCTCAGACTCCCGAGTAGCTGGGACTATAGGCACACACTACTGGGCCTGGCTGATTTTTGTATTCTTAGTAAAGCTGAGGTTTCACCATGTTGGCCAGGCTGGTCTAGAACTCCTGACCTCAAGCGATCCACCTGTCTCAGCCTCCCAAAATGCTGGGATTACAGGTGTGAGCTCCTGCCCCTAGTCTACCACCTTCAATTTTGAAAGGAAGGTGCAATAAGAATTGAAGTCCCACGTAGGTGAGAAAATTAAGAAAACATGAAACCTGTCTAAGTGGATTTAAGTTTCCAGAGCTAGGGGAACTAAATACCAGGAAATTGAAATAGTATGCAGTATCTGAGACCCTCTGTCAATAATCTGTTGGGAATTGCAGCAAATGGGAGAGCTGCCTGAAGGCTGAAAACTTTTCACAAAGGGGAACGGAGTAGATTCTATGAACTAGAGATCAATAAGCAAGCGTTGACATCTATTCCACTACAAATGATTAATTCAAGACTAAGCCAATCATGGTATTCCATTCACCTTGCTAGGATGGATTGCTGCTGTGATTTAATCCTGGTTAATAAGATACAAGGGGGAGTTCTGGGAGTATTGGGCAAAGAAATGACATTAGGAGAAGAGTGGTTCTGGATTTACCGAACATTGTTGTGTCAGATATGACTCTTAGAATGGCTCCATCATTACTTATGGAGGTGGAGGTTGGGGAGCCAGCTCGAGAGCAAAACAAACCTCTGGAGTTAGCAGACAGGGGAGATGGAAAGAGCTTGGATCCATGATGACACTGCTAAACCATTGAATCTGCCAGTCTGAAGCTCATACTTCATATAGACTTCTTCATGACTGAGTAAAATAAACCTCATTGTTGAAGAAAATCTGAGTCAGGGTTTTCTGATATTTGGGGCAAAGACACATTCTAACTGATACAATGATATATTTGGCAGAAAGAGTATGTGATATTCTATGCAAGTACTACAAATAGCATATGACACTGACTCTGACCCTTAGGATTTAGGCCTCAGTGTTTTTCAATAACATGACAACATTCCCTTTAATGTATTCTTCCGTTTGAAGATAATTCAAATCTCAAGGGAAGTCTAAGACAGTAGCTATTGTAATTTAAATTCAGTGACTAAGCAGGCTGGAATGCTAGAATAAAACCAACAAGTCGAATAGATGATGAACACAAGATCCAGCATTGGTTCCAAAAATCTACATCCAAAGTTCAAGACCAGGTGTGGTGGCTCACACCTGTAATCTCAGCACTTTAGGAGTCTGAGGCGGAGGAGATCATCTTGAGGCCAGGAGTTCGAGACCAGCTTGGCTAACATAGTGAAACCCTGTCTCTACTAAAGAATACAAAAATTAGCCAGGCGTGGTGGCACCCACCTGTAATCCCAGCTACTCAGGAGGCTGAGGCAGGAGAATCACTTGAACCTGGGTGGAGGAGGTTGCAATGAGCCGAGATCATGCTACTGCACTTCAGTCTGGGTAACAGAGCGAGATTCTGTCTCAAAACAAACACACAAAAATACAAAAGTTCAAGACTTGGTTTAATAGAACTTTAGTGGAAAACATCTGAGAATTTTAGTTGCGCACATGTAGCAGATGTTATAGTCTACTGCCTATAGTCTTACATCAAAACTAAGGCAGTTATTCCCCCAGCTGAAGGGAGTGTTGGTTACGTATGGCCAGTGGCTCTCAGCTAAGTCCCTGTCCAGGACTGGTCCTCAGCTGAACAGAACCATCACTCTTAGGTTGTGCCTCCTCCCTGGAGACAGATACTTCTTATAACTCAGTAATATGGGCATATAAAAGTCTGTTTTGTATGCCTAAAAGCAGAACAAGTTTGAAGGTCTATCCCAGATCCTGAGATCCCTATGGGATCTGCCAAAGTCCTTGTTACGGTTGAATCAGAGTCCCACTCCTCTTCTGCCCAGGCTTCCTTTATCCTACATGAGTGTTGATCCTCAAGTTCCAATAAACTTTCTGCATGTGAATCTCCAACTCAGAGTTTGTGTTTGTTAGGGACCCATGTCACCATGGACCTCCTGTTGGAGTGAGATCATATGGGAGCCAGGTAGTACTTGTAACATTGGCCTAAGTGTGACTCATGGTGGGTCATTTTCTTAGTTCCCAAATATGTAAATTCCAATTTAAAATTGGGGTGGACATACCTGGCAGTTGGCTGAACCATCATTGTGTGCTTGACTTTGGAGAACTAGTGTAACGGGGAAGGCCAAGTGGGAGCTTCTGAAACTTCCCCTCAAGGCAAGATAATAAATTTTAAAAATGAGGGTAGGTGGGATGACAGAAATTAGATTGACTATTGAAGATCTAATGAATTCAGGGTTGATGGTCTCCAGTAATGCATCAGTCTGTCCCCTCCAAACCCTGGAGGATGACAGGAGACTGCCACACAGTCAACTAAGTGGTAGTCCCTAATTGCAGCTGTGGTGCCAGATGCGATGTCTTTAACATGGCTTCAAGTATGTACTATGAGGCCATTAATCTGGTGTGTTTATGTGTTCATATCCATCCCTATTAGTAAGGAAGATCAGAAATATATTCACTTGGGAAGAACAAAAGTTTACATTTACTTTTTCTTGCCTCAGGACTATACAGATTCTCCCATCTGCAGACATAATATAGTCCAAAGGAAGCTGGACTACATGGACATTTTGCAGAACTTCTCATTAGTTTGCTACATCTGTAACATCATATTAATCAGACCAAGTGAACAACAAGTGGCAAGTGCGTTGGAAGCCTTGGCTAGACACATATACTCTGAAGGGTGGGAGATTTTAAAAAATACTATAAAGATTCAGAGACTTTCCACATTAGTAAAATTTTTAGAGGTCCAGTAGGCTGGGGTATGCTGAGACATGCACTTCTAAGTAAAGGACAAATTATTGTAACTTGCATTTCCCATAACTAAGAAGGAAACCCAGCACCCAATAAGCGTCTTCTGGTTCTGAAAGCAGCACATTTCACACTCAGGGATACTACTCTAGCACATACACCAGCTGAATCATGAGTCTACCAGATTTGGAGACAGCCCAGAGCAGGAAAGGGCTCTGCAGCAGGACCAGGCAGTAGGGCAAGCTGCCCTGTCATATGATGATTTTGGTCACATGATGTGGTAGAGCCTACAGTATAGGAGGTATCATTGATAGAAAAAGGCTGTGTACATTTTATGGCAGGCCTCAATAGGAAAACACAAATAGACCCCTAGGATTCAGAAGCAACACAAGCTATATGCAGCAGAGAACTATAAGTTTAGATCAATATTCCTGGTGCCCTACTGGTTCCTAGTAGGAACACAGCACGCAACTATGGGATGCCAAGGGTCTACACAGCAAGGACTGCCCATTGCAAGTTCTGACAGACCCCCAAATCATGAAGGCAGGCAGGCTTACCAACAATTGTAAGGAAGGAAATGATACATTTGGGATCAGCTATTAGCAGAGCCAGAGAGTACAAATAAGTTGCACATGTATGTGGCCCAGACTCCTAGGTCATCCACCACATTTGCACTGATGCCTCACCCTTAGCTCACACTTACGGCAGTGTGGGGTGAGGACAAAAGCTGAGTTTGATTTATGGATGGGTAAGATTGGAATGTAGTAGCAAGCTAAAAATAGACTATTGCTATATAACAGGGCTACATCCTCAGCGTGTCCCAGAAAAATAGGGATGAGGGAAATTCTTCCTAATGGATAAAGCATAAGACAGTGCCTTTGTCAAGAGGAATACTCTGAGATAAGGTATGTACCACTTAACCACTTATAGGCAGTAGTGAATGATTTGGACAGTTGACTCTATACAACCTAGGAAGTAGAATGTCTTAGCCAGCTGATGTCAGCCAGCTCTTATCAGTGCTGGCACAATAGGCACATTAATGGACAATGGGTAAGGAATGGAGACACCATCCTAACAAGACTAATTGACTTTACTTTCCTTTTTTTTTTTTTTTTTGAGTCGGAGTTTCACTCGTCACCCAGGCTGGAGTGCAATGGCACCATCTTGGCTCATCGCATCCTCTGCCTCCCGGGTTCAAGTGATTCTCCTCTGTCAGCCTTCTGAGTAGCTGGGATTACAGGTGCCTGCCACCAAGCCCTGCTCATTTTTGTATTTTTAGTAGAGATGGGGTTTCACAATGTTGGCTAGGCTGGTCTCTAACTCCTGACCTCAGGTGATCTGCCAGCCTCGGCCTCCCAAAGTGCTGGGATTACAGGTGTGAGCCACAGGGACTGGCCTAATTGACTTTCTTAATCAGGAGAAGATAGCTCTTCTCTTACATGATGGTGACAGAAAAGAATTCTCCCTTGTCTAATTTTGATGGTAAATGGGTAAGTACAACAACCATGACTGAGAAACAGTGGTGGCAATGGAAGCTATTTATAGGCCCAACAACATGGGCTCTCACTTGTTAAGGCTGATCTAATTACTGCCACTGCTGAAGATCCAGCCTGACAGCAGTAGATACCATCATTGAGTTCCCAATACGGCTCCATTCCTCAAGAAGACTACCAGCTTCTTAACGGCAAATTTATTACAATGGGTCCTTTCCACCATGTGATTTTGATATGAATTTGACACTTATCTTTCCTATTCATACAACTTCAGCTAGACAATGCCTATGTAGCATTTGATCCACTGCAACAGGATCCTGCCAAACATTGCATCGGTCTAAAGTAACTGCTTATGTTAATGGAAGTATGGCTGTGTGGACACGACAATGTGATCCACTGCTCCTATTACACACCACACCTCTCTGAAGTTTCCAGCCTAATGGAATGTAGAACAGCTTTTTAAATGCACGACTGAGGCGTCAGCTTGGAGATGATACTTTCCGATGATGAGATACCAACTTTCAGACAACAGTATACACTCTAGATCAATGATCATTGTATGTGCTGATCCGATGAATAGAATACATGGATCTGGGAAATAAGCTTTCTTGTGCCTTTTCTTATAAAGACACTAATCCTGTCATATAAGGGCCCCACTCTTATGATGATCTCATTTAACCTTAATTACTTCCTTGTAGGCCTTAACTCCAAATATAGTCACATTGGGGGTTATGGATTCAACATACGAATTTTGGAAAGCTCTTCTTTCCCCATGGATTGTCTTTGTTGAAAATCAATTGACCATAAATATAAGGATTTGTTTCTGGACTGTCAATTCTGTTCCATTGGTCTATATGTCTTCTTACTGCAAATACTGTACTGTTGATAACTGCAGCTTGATAGTTAGTTTTGAAATCAAGGTGTAAACATTCTCCAACTCCTTTCTTCCAACCCATCGAAAACCACCAATCTTTTTTCTGTCTCTATAGATTTACTAGATATTTTTATTCTAGATATTTTTCTTTTTAAAAAGTGTCTTTTGGCTATTCTAGGTCTTTTGTACTTCTATGTAAATTTTACAATCTGCTTGTCAGTTCGTGATAAAAAAGGCTGGTGGAATTTTGAGAGGGATTGCATTGTCTATATATCAATTTGTAGAAAGTTGCCATCTTAACATATTGAGTTTTCAAATCTCAGAACATAGAATGTTAGAGGTCCCTGGTCTTTTTGAATTTTAAATTTCTTTTCATAATTTAAACATTTTTTCTATTAAGGTAAAATTCACATAGATAAAATTAACTAAAGTGAACAATTCCGTGGCATTTATTACATTCACAATATCCTACAACAACTACCTCTATCTAATTCCAAAATATTTTCATCGCCACAAAGGAAAACTGTGTACCCATCAAACAGCTACTCCTCTTTCCTTTTTCTCCCATCCTCGGACACCGCCAAACTTCTTTCTGTCTCTATGGATTTACCTGTTACCTCTGAATATCTCATATAAATGAAGTCATACAACATGTGACCTTTGTGTCTGACTTCTTTCATTAGCACAGTGAGTGTTTTCAAGTTTCGTTCGCATTGTAGCACGTATCAACTTCATTCCTTTTGATGGCTGAATGATGTCCCAATATTTTTTCTATCTTTTGGCTATTGTGAATAGTGCTTCTATGACTATTTGTGTATAAGTACTCATTTGAATACTTGTTTTTAGTGGTATATAACTAGAAATGGAATTGCTGGGTCATATAGTAATGCTATGTTTAACCTTTTGAGGTAAAAGTCCTTGTTCCCATATGTCCTCTAGGGCATAAAAATCCCATTAAGCTCTAAGTTATGGCTTCCACCTAGTCATTTGGAGCTCCTCGTGCCGGAAGACAAACAACCAAGTGATGGAGCATCATGGAAAGGATGATTAAATCTTGATTTTTCAGGAGAAGGAAGGAATGTTGTACAGTGGGAACCTGGAAGAATGCATGTCGTACTTGGGTGATTCACTGAGGTGTCTCTTTACATCTCTTTGCCTAATTTTGATGGTAAATGGATAAAATGCAGCAACCATAACTTGAGGAAGTCACCGTGTCTCTCAGAGTCACTCCACCACTGTGATGGCTAATTTCAGTTGTCAACTAGACTGAATTAAGGAATACCCAGATAGCTGGTAAAGTATTATTTCTGGTATGTCTGTGAAGGTATTTCCGGAAGAGATTGGCATTTGAATCAGTAGTAAGGAAGATTTCTTTTTACCCAATGTGGGCAGGAACCAGCCAATCAACTGTGGATCCAGATAGAACAAAAAGGCATAAGAAAGGTGAATTTGCTTGCTTTCTCTTCTGGAGCTGGGACACTCATATTCTCCTGGCCTTGGACATCAGAACTCCAGGTTCTCTGGCCTTTGAACTATGGGATTGCAGCCATGGTTTCCTAGGTTCTCAGGCCTTGGGCTTTAGGCCCAGAGTTATACCATCAGCTCTCCTGGTTCTCAGGCCTTTGAACTTGGACTGAGGTAAGCTACCATCTTCTCTAGTTTTACAGTTTACAGATAGTGTATTGCGGGACTTCTTAGCCTCCATAATTGTGTGAACCAATTTCCATTATAAATCCCCTCTCACGTATCTATATCTACACATATCCTATTGGTTCTGTTTCTCTGGAAAAGCCTGACTAATACAACCATCTAGACCAGTAGAGTGCTAGTCAATAGTGAGGAGAATCTGGAATAGATCGTAGAAAAGGGTGATGATAATTACTTTGGCTCTGAGACCAGCTGCTGTGACAGAGAGTACAGTTAGTCCCACTAACCTTCCCCAGGAAGTGATACCAGCTAGATTCCTGATAAAGCTGTTTCTAGCATTTATTATTTGAAGAAACTAGAGCCAAGTGGCATACAGTGTAGACTACAGTGGATGCTGTGATGTGCTACCAAGATCTTACTGGGGAATTTGTTCCCCCAGTTGTTGGGAGTGTTGACTGCTGAATACTTTCAATTGAAGAGAGCTTCTTTGTCTAAGCATGCATTCTGCCAGAGGCAGCCCCCATTTAATAACTGTCTGGGGCCGTAACTGTCCTGCCCTCTACAGAGCTCCCTATGGGATTCTCTTAAGTTCCCTGTGTGACTGCATTATAGTACAACTCTTTCCTGTGCTGAAATCTACTTCCTTCACTCTCCTATAGGTGTTGATCCCTAAGGCATACCTCATTAAACTTATCCATTCTGCATGCAAATCTCCTTCTCAGAGTTTCAATGAGCCCTAAAAAGTCAATGCAATTTCAGTTGGGTCATTAAAAATTGAATATTCTAATCATGGGAAATAATGAGTTCATGGCACTCTGAACTGGTTACACAACATTTAGAGGACTGTGTCCTATTTGGGGTCTAGTATTTTAAGACAAATTAATAACATGGCTACATCCAAAGGAAAGCAACCAAGATGGATAGTGTAAGAAAATATTACATGAAGTAGAGGTAAAGCAATGGAAGCTTTGGAGAACTATTTTAATCCCACAAAGGCTGCGGTGGGGAGGAAAGAATAGAGATTCCTGTGCTAGAGGAGAGAATAGGAATCAAAAGGTGGATTTTGTAAGGCAGCAGATTTTGGTTTAATGAAGAGAGGAATTTTCTAAAGGATGACCTGTCATGTGTCTTAGGAAGAAGTGAGCCAGCTTCTTAATACAGCTAGATGACCATGGGTCAGAGATGTTCCAGAGAGAATTTCTGCAATTATTAGCAGACCGGGCTCAAGTCTCTTCCAACTCTCAAATCCAATGATTGTAGGTTGTGATAAATTACAGGTTTCTTGAGAGTCTTTCATATGGAGTCTTATGGAATCTGTCCAAGCATAATACAAGACTCAATTGTATCAGTTTTTCTTAAAGAGAAAAAATACCCCCATCACCATTAGTCAGTCTGGACTGGTGCTGCATGAAATAGGATAAATACATGATTTTCCTTTTTCGCTTTCCCCAACTCCAATGAGTCTGCTATTAAATTCCTTTTTTATGACACAGAGAAGCAACAGATTGTCTTTGTACAGGTTTAATTTTTATTAGTAAACATATTTACAGGTTTTTAGGGCTCAGAAGATAATTCATGTCCTTCTAGAATTATTTTTAGCCTGTCTTATCACAGCCTTAGGAATCCAGACTTGCTGTTATTTACTGATAAGAAAGTTGAGCTTTAGTAAGTTTACAGACTTGACCCAGGCCATCAAAGAGACTACATGCCAATGCTGGAAGCTGACATCTTGTATTCTGAATGCAACAGCCTTTGCACATTTCCCCTAGTCATCCTGCCTGTCATACCACCCTCACTATATTTTATGGGTTGAACTGTATCTGCCAAAAATATTTGCTGAGGTCCTAATGCCCGGTCTTTGATCCTGTGTTGAAATAGGGACTTTGCAGATGTTATCAAGTTAAGATAAGGTCATATTGGATTAGGGTAGGCCCTTGTGATTAGCCTCCAGAATGGTGAGAGAATAAGTTTCTGTTGTTTTAAGCCACCCAGTTTGTGGTACTTTGTTATGGCAACCCTAGGAAACTAATACACCATATCCAAGGCACTGCTCCCAGGCAGGAAGGGATGGAGTAAGAGGAAGGGATGTCAGGCTCAGATATCAAAAGGGACAAAGACAGAAAGTATTGAAGAATAAATGTGTTCTGCACCTCATTTTCTGGCCAGAAGAGGAACAGACTACCCAAGAAGCCTTTGGCAAGCAAGTATCTGCCACCATCAGCCTGGGTATTAGAGCATAACATACTTGTGCACTGGACTGTGTAAGCAGGAGAAGGTGCTCTGTTAGGTACTATCCATTTTTCTAACAATCAGACTACAAAGTCAACCAAGTGTCCTGGGCACGTATAGGGAATAAAAGACAAGAGAAAAATCAGATTTTATGTGAGAGGTTGAAAACACTATGCCAAGTAAATAGGGTCTGGGTGGGCTATGAACTAGACAGACATGATAGGAATAGTTGCTTAGGGTGAAAAAAATAACAAGAGTACCAATAATAATAATAATCTCTTACATTTGTTAGGGCTTTACAGTTGACAAAACACTTCTGCTGTGGTTTGAATGTTTGTGTCCCCTCCAAAATTCATGTTGAAACTTAATCTCCAATGCAATAGTATTAGGAGGTGGGACCTTCAGGAAGTGCTTAGGCCATGAGGGCTTTGCCCTCATGGGTGGAATTAGTGTCTTATAAAAGGGCTACAGGGATCTACCTGTGCCTTTTGCCCTCTGCCCTTTTACCACACAAGGACACAGCGTTTACCCCTTCAGGAGGACTCAGTAACAAGGTACCATCTTAAAAGCAGAGACCAGGCCCTTACCAGACACTGAACTTGCCGGCACCTTGATCTTAGATTTCCCAGCCTCCAGAACTGTGAGAAAATAAACTTCCATTATTTATAAATTTCCCAGTCTGTAGTATTTTGTTACAGCAGCAAGAGTACACTAAGACAGCTTTAAATATGTGATTTTTATCTAATCTCCAAATGTTCTAGTAAGGAAGATTGGGCC
>NW_012108419.1:780252-790389 GCF_000951045.1 Mandrillus leucophaeus
GGTGGCTCACGCCTGTAATCCCAGCACTTTGGGAGGCTGAGGCGGGTGGATCACCTGAGGGCAGGAGTTCAAGACCAGTCTGACCGACAAGGTGAAACCCCATCTCTACTGAAAATAAAAAAATTAAAAAAAAAAAAAAAAAAAGAAGATCAGGTCTTCAGGTCACCATTTTATTCATGAGGGAACTGAAACTCATAGAGGTTAAACCACTTGCCCAAAGTAACTTGTCTGTGCTAGCACTAGAATGCCAGTCTTTGACTCATTTCTGTTCATTTTATTTCCCACAAGGTGGTCAGAACCACCCTAGGTTCAGCCCAGCTCCCTCTCTGGGACACATGTATCCTCAGAGGCCTATAACCACCACTGACTCCTCTCAGTGCCCTGCAGACTATACACAAAGCAGGGAGTCAATGCATAATAATGGAGATGGGGTGATTAATTGAGGTGACGGTGGGTGGAGCAAGAGGTCCCAGGTCTTGTGCTTGGCATGACTCTCTGGTTCTGCCTCTGCCAGTGTGTGCTGCAGACAGTTAAGCTGATGCTGGCATCACCTGCACTGAGTCTCTGTGTCATGAGGTAGTCATGGAAACTCACTCCCTTCCTAAGGTGATGAGGAGACAATTAGGTAGAAAGGAGGAATCGAGTTAATTGCCTGTCATCCCCTCTCTGCTCTCTGTGTATTAATTCAAATTAAGCTTTTTCAGTTTTCTGGTGTCAGCAGATACCAAGGATTGGAGCACAGGCCTGGGAGCCAGGACCTCCAGAAAACAGCCAGTTCTGCATGAATCACTTGCCCTTCCTGCCTTTTTGTTTAGTCCTGACCCAAGCATTCAGGAAAACAAATCTCTTTGCCTGACCTCCCTTGGCTTCTGACCGAAAGTCTCTGAACTGACTTAATTTTAACCATCTCTGGCTCCACATCCATTCAGCTAGACATTTCTCTTCTTTTAGAGAAAAAGGGAGGAATTCAAATTAAATTCTACATTTGTGGAAATCCAATGTAGCTCAGAGAGCTGTAGTTAAATAAATTAGTGATGGATGTTTTGTGGTGTGTATTGTCCGCATGGATGGTAGAAGAGGCAAGACCTAGAGGTCATTTGTGACTAGGGTCCCCATAGGCTCAGCTGTCACTTGAGCAGAGCAGGAAAAGATCTACCAAGATCACACCTTTTCCTTCCCTGTCCTTTCCCTTCCCTGTCCTTTCCCTAGGGTCTCCTCTCTACAGCAAGATGGAATTACTTGAAATTCCTTGTATGGTCCTTGCTTCTACTTATCTTTAGCTCTTCAGAGGTCTGCTCTGTCTAGAACGCCTTTCCCACTTTTTTATTACGTCTCAACCCTGACAATACTTGTCCAAGAAGCCTTCTCAAGGTGGAATATGGAATATGGGGCTTCCAAGTTCACAAATTTCAAGAATTCATGGGTTTCCAAACACCATGAATTTCTCTTTTTTATAGACAACAAGCAGCTCATCACTGTACACCTAAATTCTACTATGGGCTGGAAGCTTCTGGGGGCAGGAACCATATCTTCTTTATTTTTTGAGGTGGTGTTTCGCTGTTGTTGCCCAGGTTGGAGTGCAATGGTGCAACCTTGGCTCACTGCAACTTCTGCCTCCCGGGTTCAAGTGATTCTCCTCTGTCAGCCTTCCGAGTAGCTGGGATCACAGGTGCCCGCCACCATGCTCGGCTAATTTTTGTATTTTTAGCAGAGACGAGGTTTCACCATGTTGGCTAGACTGGTCTTGAACACCTGACCTCAGGTGATCCACCATCCTCAGCCTCCCAAAGTGTTGGGATTACAGGCGTGAGCCACTGTGCTCGGCAAGCCACATCTTCTTTGATGATGTTTCCCAGTACTAAGCACAATGCCTGACACATAGAAGGTTATCAATCAATATTTATTGAATAAGTGACTGATTTAGTAAATGAGTAATGGATGGAGTATTAGAGGATTGTGTCCTGGAAGAAGAAAATATTTACATAAGGTCTAGAGTTGAATGTTGGTTATAATCTACGTGGATTTCCATGCTATTTGCATTTTACCCAAATAGTGTGGGCAACTATGAGACTTCTTTGGATCCAGAGTAGATCTGCTCCAAGAATCTTGCTCTGTTTCATTCAGGCCAACCTCTTTCCTGGGATTTTTGGCCATGCTGGCTCTGAAGGTAGTGAGCTCTGAGACTAAGTGTGTGAGTTCATGTGGGGACTGTAGAGGCAGAGGAGGTAGAATGAGGAGTCTCAGCATGAAGAGGCTGAAGTGCTAGCTTGGAGATTTGTTTGGGATTCCTCTAGGAAGCTCTTCCTGGATCAAAAGAAAATGCTGGGAAAAAGATGTTGTCTAGAATTAGGGATAATAGACACTATCTAGAAAAGGGGCGGCTCACAGTTTAATGGTGGAGGTGACTATAACTTTCACTTTGTATCTGCATGAAGTTTACAGTTTTTATAGGGCCCTTAGGAATGCAGCAAAATAGAAAGAGTACAGAACTAGGATTCAGCACATTCGAGTGCCAGTCCGTCATTAACCAGCTAGGGGACAACACTTCTGGGCCTCAGTTCCCTTTTCTGTAAATGAAGGAGAGGGCAACCCAAATATGCTCTAAAAACTGTTCCATGATTCTATAAAAATAGATGAGTTTCCCATGCTACCATTTTAGAAACTGGACGTAGCAGGAAAGTAAATTAATGTCTTGGGTTAGGTTCTTGGGAAAGTTTGGGGTGCAAGTGGATGGGGTAGGATGAGGCTGCCCCAGGGATCTTTGTTCCATCTTTTTCTTCCCCCCTCTTTCTCCCCTCCCCTTTATCTCTCTGGTGGGAGGCAATGTGCTGTAGTGGCAAATTGTCTGGACTTGGAAATCAAACAGAGATACATTTAAATCCATGCTCTGCCACTTATTGACTGTGTGTGACCCGGGGCAAATTTCTTAACCTCCCTCTGCTTCAGTTTCCTCATCTATAAAATGGAGTTTATCTTCCTGAAGGCTATCATAAGGGTTGAATATTTGATGTGAAAAAAGGACACAGGAGGTTTGTTATTATTCTTCCACAAATATACTAATACTGGTGTTGTTTGTTTTTATTTTTATTTTTTTTTGAGACAGGTCTTACTCTGTTGCCCAGGCTGCAGTGCAGTTGTGCAATCACGGATCACCATAGCCTTGATCTACTGGGTTCAAGCAATACTCCTGCCTCAGCCTCCTAAGTAGCTGGGACCACAGGTGCATGCCACCATGCCCAGCTAACTTTTAATTTTTTTGCAGAGACAGCATCTTGCCATCTTGCCTCGGCTGGTCTCAAACTCCTAGGCTCAAGCAATCCTCCTGCCTTGGCCTCCCAAAGTGCTGGGATTATAGGCATAAACCACTACTCCCAGCCCGTTGTTTATGTTTATGACTTTAGAACTCTGATTTCGACACGGAATTCTATGATGTTTTACTTCTCCGTCTCATCCATTTTCTGTTTATTTTGCATGGAAAAAACCTGGAAATCATCAATTTTTACTTGTGCAGATTTTAATTGTCTCAAGGCTCAGCTTAGCTCACACCATAAATCTGGATGAGCTGGGTGGCACAAGGTACAAGAACTAATGGGCAGACAGAATTTCCCACAAGTTACAATATAAACATTATTATAGGCATTTAAAAAATGCTGGCATTGGCCAGGCATGGTGGCTGACACCTGTAATCCCAGCACTTTGGGAAGCCAAGGTTGGTGGATCACCTGAGGTCAGGAGTTCAAGACCAGCCTGGCCAACATGATGAAACGCTGTCTCCACTGAAAATACAAAAAATTAGCTGGGCCTAATGGTGGGCGCCTGTAATCCCAGCTACTCAGGAGGCAATCACTTGAACCCAGAGACAGAAGTTGCAGTGAGCCAATGTCGTGCCATTGCACTCCAGCCTGAGCAATAAGAGCAAAACTCTGTCTTGAAACAGAAAAAAAAATGCTGGCATTAAAAGTATTCATGAGTAACAGGTAACCAACTCACTGGGAGTGTATGTATTTCCTTATTATATATTTAAGGGTAAGAGGAATAAAGACAATGCAAGGGAGGCCTTGGATTCCTTGTAAAGTCCTAGTGTACTTTAAAGTTTCAATAGCAGGCTGGGCTCGGTGGCTCACACCTGTAATCCCAACACTTTGGGAGGTCAAGGTGAGAGGATCACTTGAGGTCAGGAATTCAAGACCACTCTACCAAAAATATAAAAAAATTAGCCAGGTTTGGTGGTGCACACCTCTAATCCCAGCTACTCAGGAGGCTGAGGCAGGAGATTCGCTAGAACCCAGGAGGCAGAGGTTGCAGTGAGCCGAGATGGTGCCACTGCACTCCAGCCTGGGTGACAGAGTGAGATTCCATCTCAAAATAAATAAATAAATAAATAAATAAATAAATAAATAAATAAATAAGTTTTAACACCATCGCAGCAGGTGTCTGTCATGGTTATACACTAACAGCTCTTAAAAATAAATTTACTGAAGTTCAGGATACTTCATAAATTATCTATAAATTGTATCTTGATTCTGCAATCAATAAAAATAGCTTCTGTAGGTGAGAAGTTAAATGGTGAGCATTTTCAAGTTCCTTCTAAATGCAGTTTTGAATAACATTTACAAATTATTTCTGCTATACCTTTAATTTCAGTTGTTGGAGGGGTGACGTTTAGGATCTGCACCAGGACTTTAGTGTCCAGGTGATGGCTTTGGACAGCCACCCCGCCTGTTGCCCTCAGTCCTGAGGTCCTCCGGCAGTCCAGATAAGTTCCTACCACACTTAAAGAGTAAATGGGCAAATACAAAAGCAGGAAGTGAGCTCCTTGAGGGCAGGAGCTGTGTTATTCATTGTTGTATATCTAGAACCTGGGGAAGTGGCTGGCACTTTGCAGATACTACTTAGTGAGTCTCAGAGTCTGAGAGTACAGTCACACGTTGTTTAACTACAGGGATATGTTCTGAGAAATGCATCATTAGGTGGTCTCACTGTTGTGCAAACATCATATAGTGTACTTACACAAACCCAGATCATATGGCCTACTACGCAATTTAGGCTATATGGTGTAGTCTATTGCCTCTAGGCTATAAACCCAGACAGCATGTAACTGTACTGAATATTGTGGGCAATTGTAACCCAATGGGGAGTATTGGTATAACTCACGTAGAAAAGGTACAGTAAAAATATCATATAAAAGACAAAAAATGGTGCACCTATATAGGACTCTTACCATAAATGGAGCTTGCAGACTGGAAGCTGAGTTCAGCTGTTAAGACTGGGTGAGTCAGTGCGTGAGTGGTGAGTGGATGGGAAGGCCTGAGATATTGCTGTATGCTACTATAGACTTTATCAACACTGTACATTCAGGCTACACTAAATTTATTTTAAAAGTTTTTCTTTCTTCAGTAATAAATTAATCTTGGCTTACTGTCCCTTTTTTACCTTATAAACTTAAAAACTTTTTGACATTTTTGACTCTTTTGTAAAATACTTAGCTTAAAACACAATCACACTGGATAGCTGGACAAGAATATTTTCTTTCTTTATATACTTACTCTATATATTTTTTCTATTTTTAAAATTATTTTTTGCATTTCAAACTGCTTTTTTAAAAATTAAGGCATAATCACACACATTAGCCTAGGCCTAAACAGGGTCAGGATCATCAATATCACTGTCTCCCACCTCCACACCTTGTCCCATTAGAAGGTCTTGGAGGGCGATAACACACAGGGAGCTGTCATCTCCTATAACAATGCCTTCTTCTGAAATACCTCCCGAAGGGCCTGCCTGAGGGTGTTTTATGATTGCCTTTTTTTTAAATAAGTAGAAGTACACTCTAAAATAATGGTGAAAAGTTTAGTATAGTAAATACATAAACCAGTAACATAGTCATTTATTATCAATATTAAGTATTATGTACTGTACACAATTGTATACTTTTACATGACTGGCAGCATCATTTTGTTTACAACAGCATCACCACAAACATATAAATAATGCGTTGAGCTATGATGTTGCAACAGCTATGACATCATTAAGCAATAGAAATTCTTCAGCTCCATTATTATCTTATGAGACCACCGTTGTATATGTGGTCCACTGTTGCCCAAAATGTCATGATGTGGTCCACTATACTGGGTCCCTGTTAAGCAGAAATGGAGATGCCCTGGGTAGGAACATTTGGTAGTGTTGTGAAAAGCATATCTAAGGCATGTTCTGAACCATAAGGTTCAACAGTGAAACTACAATGGGATGTGTCATTCCGTCTTCAGATAATATCCCCATCTTGAATAATTCTGGAAGTTGAGACTCTGAGATTTCCTCTAGAGAGTAAAGGAATGGAATCAAAATGCCTTCTTAGCTAAAGTTAAAATACAAGGGTAGCAGAGTTTGAAATGAAGCCCCTGTCCCAATGTGGGACAGTGTTTCTCTTGCGGTGAGAAATTCACCTCACCAAATGTAGCCCATCAAATTCTACAGAGAGGTAGAAGCACTGGCCTTGCCATTCATATTTCCAGATACAGTGAAAGAAAGAAATGACCAAGAGGAATGAGCCTGTGAAAGTACAAGGTTAGCCTGACAGTTAATTAGAGGTTTGAAGGAAGACAGACTGGCTGTTCTAGAAGGTGGTTTACTGGCTGATTTCAAGGACCCCTGCAAGTTGAGAATGATGAGATCTGTTCATTTTTCCTTCAGTGTAATGAATCATGCCTCCGATGACAATTTTGTGTGAGTCATGTTTTATCAGCTTCTTTCTGAATGATTGCTTATCACTCGGGAGCTCCCCAATCATTTGAAGATTGTCAGAATGAAGTCAGATTTCAGCTGGGGAGGTAGAATGTTCTGTTTTGGAGGACACATTTGGTTATACCTGACAAGCAGGGACATCCTGGCTCCAGGAATCTTCTTCCTATTGCATGCCGGAGGACACTGCACAGTCTTTCTGAGTGGGCCGACAGCCTGGCAGCTAGAAATGGGTACAACGAGTGTTCCCTCCTCTGTTCCCTCAGCAAGACAGGATCTTGAGGAAGGCTTTCCGGAACTCGATATTGAAGGTGGTATAGATCACGGGGTTGAGGGCGCTATTCACATAGCCCAGCCATGTCGTGGCACTGTAAAGCTCTGGGGACACGTGGCATGTCTGGCAGTGGGTATTGAGAACATGGGTCAAGAAGAAAGGCAGCCAGCAGACAATGAAGGCCCCTAAGTTGCCAAAGAAGAGAGAAACTGGGTAAGGGATTTGCTTACTCGTTTTGTTATAACATGAGAATGACTCACGGTTGTCTACTTTATGCCAGCCACCAAGCTAGAAGTTTTGCATACCCACTTACTTTTTTTTATAACAACCCTAGGCTGGGTGCAGTAGCTCACTCTTGTAATCCCAGCACTTTGGGAGGCCGAGGCAGGTGGATCACCTGAGGTCAGGAGTACAAGACCAGTCTGGGCAACATGGTGAAACCCTGTCTCTACTGAAAATACAAAAATTAGCTTGGCGTGGTGGTGCGTGCCTATAATCCCAGTTACTCGGGAGGCTGAGGCAGGAGAATCGCTTGAACCCAGGAGACAGAGGTTGTGGTGAGCCAAGATTGCGCCATTGCACTCCAGCTTGGGTGACAGAGTAAGACTCCATCTCAAAAAAACAAAACCAAACAAAACCAAAAAAACAAAACAAAACAAAACAAAAACCCCAACCCTATGAAGTAGGTGTGATTAGCCAAATTTTTTTAGGTGAGAAAACTGCAAGCTAATGTTTTTGATTCACTTTGGCCTTTGTTACTAAATCAATTTTCTAGTTTAGTCTCTAGGTAGTTCTTTACTAATCTTTTTCTTTTCTTTTTCAATTCAATTCAGACATTTATTTAATGTCTACCTATGCAAAACATGATCCTAGGCACTGATAGGTATGAAGACCTTCAAGATGTGACTGACATAGTTTCTGCTGTCGAGGAGATTACATCTAGGAGTTCTAGTAAACTCCCTGATACAGGAGAGGGTTGGGGTTTGTCAGTGACACTGAACAGGATGAATTGCCTTCACTAACTCTATAGCGTACCTGTGATTTATTCATTTTTAATTTCTTTATTTAAATAAAGTTCAGGCTGGGCACAGTGGCTCACACCTGTAATCCCAGCACTTTGGGAGGCCAACGTAGGTAGATCACCTGAGGTCAGGAGTTCAAGTCCCAGCCTGACCAACATGGCGAAACCCTGTGTTTACTAAAAATACAAAAATTAGCTGGGCGTGGTGGTGCATGCCTGTAATCCCAGCTACTTGGGAGGCTGAGGCAGGGGAATCACTTGAACCCGGGAGGCAGAGGTTGCAGTGAGCCAAGATCGTGCCATTGCACTCCAGCCTGGGTGACAGAGTAAGACTCTGTCTCAAATAAATAAATAAATAAATTTCATATTTTATGACTCTAAAAATTACCCCTGATTCTGGTGGGATGTGGTGGCTCACGTCTATAATGCCAGTGCTTTGGGAGGCTGAGATGGGAGGATTGCTTGACACCATGAGTTTGAGACCAGCCTGAGCAACGTAATGAGACCCTGTCACTACAAAAAACAAATAAAAATTTAAAAATTAGTTGGTCATGGGGGCATACGCCTGTAGTTCTAGCTACTCGGTGAGCTCGGGCAGGAGGATTACTTGAGCCCAGGAGTTCAAGGCTGCAGTGAGCTATGACTGTGCCACTGTACTCCAGCCTAGGCAACAGAGTCAGACCATGTCTCGAAAAACCAAAAACCAAAAAACCTTGATTGTATGCATTATGGAAAGCTTGGTAAATCAGATAAGTAGGAAAAAAGGAATAAGCACCCACCACTCAAAGACAATTACTTTGGATATCTTGGTGAATTTCTTTCCAGTCCTTTTTACTCTGTATTTAAAATAATCTAGATTTTATTATACCATATCACAGTAGTGTTTTGCATCCCTATTTTTATCACTTAATATTTTAAAATAACTAAGCATTTATCAAATATTCAATATGTACCAGTTTTATTGAATCATTATCTTATTTATTGTTTGATTTATGTGTTCTAGCTCCATACAATGGACAGCAAAACACAGCCCAGTTAAGTGGCTTGTTCAGCTTCATAAATTTTAGCCTAGGTCTTTTGAATTTCCACCAGAGTTAGCATTTATACACAAATACCTTTCAATTATATTGTGAACATTTGATAAACATTACTGTCATCAAATTTCCAATTTCTGTCAAATGTGGCTACCTTAGCATCTTCCACCAGCTCCACTTAACACAACCTAACCCAACCCAACTCAAGTCAACCCAAACTTACCAAGCACAATGGCCACCATCTGGGTTGCCTTCTTCTCCCGAAGTGGCACCCCCCGAGGTTGCAGGGGCCCCAGCTTCAGAGATGTTGATAATCTGCCATTGCTGAGTTTTCGAACCTCTAGGCTGAGCTTGGGTGCTATGGTGGGACTCAGGGAGTTCCGAGTCCTCTCCTCTCTTTTCAACTCTCCTCCTCTTTCTTGGAAGCCTGGTCCACCCAAGGCAGTGTCTTGGCAGATGCTGTAGTAACGCTTCAGCTCCAGATGTGCCCGGTCAGGAGAGAGGGTCTGCAGGTGTAACAAGAGGGAATCCTGACATTTCTAGGAGTATTGTTTATCTTCTGAATGTTCATGAAAGGGCCAGAGAATTCAAAGAAGGAAGTGGGGGAGCATAGTTGTGGGAAACCTACAAAGGGGACACCTGAGAGAGCGGTGGGACCATGAGAAGTTAAGGGAAATAAAATTTACTTTAGACTTTACAACTAAAAAGCATCCACCATATCACCAGAGTGAACAGGCAACCTACAAAACGGGAGAAAATTTTTGCAATCTATCCATCTGACAAAGGTCTAATATCCAGAATCTACAAGAAACTTAAACAAATTTGCAAGAAAATAAACAACCTCATTAAAAAGTGGGCAAAGAATATGAACAGACGCTTCTCAAATGAAGACATTTATGCAACCAATAAACATACGAAAAAAAGCTCATCATCACTGGTCATTAGATAAATGCAAATCAAAACCACAATGAGATACCATCTCACACCAGTTAGAATGGTGATCATTAAAGAGTCTGGAAAACAACAGATGCTGGTGAGGATGAGGATAAATAGGCATGCTTTTACACTGT
>NW_012108419.1:791589-793036 GCF_000951045.1 Mandrillus leucophaeus
TTTTTTGGGACGGACTTTCACTCTTGTTGCGCAGGCTGGAGTGCAGTGGCACGATCTCGGCTCACCGCAACCTCCGCCTCCTGGGTTCAAGAGATTCTCCTGCCTCAGCCTCCCAAGTAGCTGGGATTACAGGCATGTGCCACCACACCCAGCTAATTTTGTATTTTTAGTAGAGATGGGTTTCTCTATGTTGGTCAGGCTGGTTGCAAACTCCTAACCTCAGGTGATCCGCCCGCCTTGGCCTCCCAAAGTCCTGGGATTACAGGCGTGAGCCACTGCACCCGGCCAATGGTCTGAATTCTTTAGAGGATCTTGCAGAAATATTTTGGTTTGAAATAACATGGTGTTTAGGATTTGCTTCATAGCAATCCAGTGGGGATGTGTGAACATAGGTGGGATTGTAGATGAAATAAGATTGGCCACGAGTTGATCACTACTAAGGCTGCCTGATGGCTACTGGGGGTTTGTTATATTTGTCTTTCTACTTTTTTATTTTTGAAAACTTCCATTACAGAAAGTTAAAAAAAGAAAGCCCAGGATTTTCTTCTCAGCTTTCTTACTTAGTAGATGTATCTTTAGGCAAGTTAATTTAATATCTCTGAGCTTCATTTGTAAAACAGAAAAGAAATAGGGAAAAATGGGTTTTGGATGAGTAGCCTCCGAGAATGGAAAACTGAAGTATGTTAATTTTTCTGGTATGGACGGGGAGATGAGTGTGTGCCAAACTTGAACTTCTTTTCATGTTTGAAGAATCAAACTCTTGTGACAAGTCTTGAACAGGAGGCAGAACTCAACTCCTCAACTCCCCTTACTGATGCTGTAAAAGCCAGATATTCACTTCACACCTCCATCCCCACGCAGCTAGAACTCAGGCACGTGCACCAAGCCCAGTCAACTGCAGATTCACAGCTGAGACTTTGAACTGGAACTTGTAAAGCAGGGAGACTTCAGAACTCCTCCAGTAGTGGTGACATTCAATGTCCAGTGTCCTAGGTCTTCTAACCAGATAATTTCTTAGGCATGAAAAGCATCTTTCTGAAGCTCTTCTTCAGCCTTCTCATTGAGCCTGTGAGCCACCTGACAGCTCTCCAGTAAATCTGTTTTCTACATAAGTTAGTCAGTGTCAGCAACCAAAACCCCTCACTTTGGTTTCCTTAGTTCAAGGAAGCAGTTTTCTAGATACACAGAGCTGGCACATTGTACATACTCAGAATGAATGAATGAATGAATGCAAGGTGTCTTCAAGATGATTTAGTGTTATTTATTTATTATTTTTAGTAGAGATTAGTTCTTGCTATGTTGGCCAGGCCGGTCTCAAATTCCTGGGCTTAAGTGATCCTCCTGTCTTGGCCTTCAAAAGTGTTGGGATTACAGGTGTGAGCTACCATACCCAGCCAATTTAGGTTTTTAAAATATTTATTTATTTATTTATTTATTTATTTATTTA
>NW_012108419.1:793304-804133 GCF_000951045.1 Mandrillus leucophaeus
CCCAGGCTGGAGTGCAGTGGCATGATCTCGGCTCATTGCAACCTCTGCCTCCCAGCTTCAAGTGATTTTCCTGCCTCAGCCTCCTTAGTAGCTGGGATTACAGGTACCCACCACCACACCTGGCTAATTATTGTATTTTTAGTAGAGATGGGTTTTCACTATTTTGGCCAGGCTAGTCTTGAACTACTGACCCCAAGTGATCTACCCGCCTCAGCCTCCCAAAGTGCTTGGATTACAAGCATGAGCCACCATGCCTGGCCTAGAGTTTTTTTAAAAAATTGTACTCCACGGAGGTATTCTTAGGAATTCTAGAATAATATACATTTTTTTTGAAGATTTTAAAAATTCGTATATAATAATTTTACATATTTATGGGGTAAATGCAATATTTTGATACATGCATACAATGTGTAATGATCAAATCAGGCTAGTCATGGCTTCAAACAATTATCATTTCTTTGTGTTAGGAGCATTTCAAATCTTTTCTTCTAGGTGTTCTGAAATATACAAAAACTGCTGTTAAGCATAGTCACCCTACTGTGCCATTAGACACTAGAATTTGTTCCTTCTATTTAATTGTATGTTTATACCCATGAATCCACCTCTCTTCCTTGCCCCTTCCCCCATCTCCTTCCTAACCTCTGGTAACCATGAATCTACTCTCTATTTTCATGATAACCACTTTTTTTTTTAGCTCCCATAGGTGACTGAGAACATGTGATATTTGTCTTTCTATGTCTGGCTTATTTCACTTAACATTACCTCAAGTTAAGAGAATATGTATTTAAAATTTTTTGGTTTTATTTTGATGGCATTTTCTAATAATTAAAATAAGCATATCTCATTTTATCTGAATGCCTATTTACAATCGAGATTATGGTGGTTTTTTTTTGGTGGTGTTTTGTTTTTTGTGTTTTTTTGTTTGTTTGTTTTTGAGATGGAGTCTCCCTCTGTTGCCCAGGCTGGAGTGTAGTGGTGTAATCTCAGCTCACTGCGACCTCTGCTTCCCGGGTTCAAGTGATTCTTGTGCCTCTGCCTCCTGAGTAGCTGGGATTATAGGTGCATGCCACTACGCCCGGCTAATTTTTGTATTTTTTTAAGTAGAGTCGGGGTTTCACCATGTTGGTCAGGCTGGTCTCAAACTCCTGACCTTGTGATGTGCCCGCCTCGGCCTCCCAAAGTGCTGGGATTACAGGCATGAGCCACCATGCCCGGCCCCAAGATTATGTTTATAATTAAACTGGCACCTACTGATCTTCTGAAAGTGACAATATTTGACTTCTAACGCATTATTTCTAAAACTAGGGGATGGGAAACAAATTCTTGGGATTGCCTAAGAAATCCCATATTTAGCTGGGTGTAGTGGATGAGATGAGAGGATTACTTGAGCCCAAGAGTTCAAGGCTGCAGTGAGCTGTGATCACACCACTGCACTCCAGCCTGGGGAACAGAGTGAGACTCTGTCTCAAAAAACAAAAAAAAAACAAAAAAAAAACCCTCAGATTTGAAAACATTGATCTAGTATACCCTGTTTCCATTTTACAGGTATGGAAATTCAGTCCTATAGTAGGAAAATGATTCTTCCAAGATTATATATTGGTGAGTGTATTTTTCAGCTCTGTGCAAAACCTGTTCACTACTTCCATGACTGACATGAGGAAACACTGGATTTCTCTGGGTCTGGCTGGCAGAGCCCTCCACTCCCAGATGGCAGGACAGAACCTAATTCTCCACACTCTTGGAAATGCCAGCCTCTTGGCTGTCCCATCTCTCGTTTGTATTCAATATTTTTCCTCCTTTTGGCCTTGAAGCCTCCTCAGACCTTGGATCAGACATAGGCAACTTTGAGCTGCATAGCTATTATCATTTAAAATGATTATCTCCAATTACTATACCAGGCCTGTGTAAAAAGTCATTAACTATACCGAGATTGAACAAAGCTCAGACCTTAATGATTACAAAGTTTTGAAGTTTTATTTCTAATGTGGAATTCAGAGAGAGGAATACTGTTCTTATATCTAACACCTCCAGATTCCATTCTGCACTCTGCTAGCTGGGCGAGGCAGGCCTGGCTTGAATTGCAAGAACAAGACTAATGGTGACCATGAAATTGTCTTCATTTTTCCCACATTCAGTAGTAAATATGGCACTTGGAATTTTCCTTTCTCTGCCTGGTTTTTGCTCTGCCCATGTGTGTTCCCTTGACGTCTGTTTCCTCTAATACAGATGGCCTTGATGGCATTGTCACACTGTGTGCAAGAGTCATTGGCTCCAGTCACTAAGGTCAAGCCCAATAGTCATATGCTTTCTGAATTATCATCTGATGAATTCTATTCTGCAGCTTAAATTAGGAGGCATTTCAGATCTTGTCTTATAGATATATGTGTGGGAATCAGGGCAAGGTTTCATTCTGGGGTGAGAGTAGAATCAAGATAAGCCAGTATTGTGGCAAAAGGTCTCTTATTCTTTCTCTATGATCAAAGACATGGCCCACTTACCATTTTTCCTGTGGCATCTGATGGAAATTGGGCCCTTACTGAAAACTGCCGAATGGGGTGCAGCTGCAGACAAGAAGACTACGGGTGGGGGGTTGAAGGAGGAACAGTCAGTTGTGGGTCTAGCCATGTTATAGGTAGCCATGTGACATAATAATATTTTGAATGCAATACTTTCATATCCTCAGCCTTGGGTCTTGATCTTCTCTTTCATGGGGATTAATAGTCTTGTTTCACTCAAACCTTGGGACTTCAACTTAAGAGTCTGGCCTTCATTCATACTTTTGACATCATCAAAGACCTTAAGAGGTCATCAAAGATAATCTAAGTCATCAGGCCGGGCGCTTACGCCTGTAATCCTAGCACTTGGAGAGGTTGAGGTGGGCAGATCATTTGAGGCCAGGTGTTAGAGACCAGCCTAGCCAACATGGCAAAACCCTGTCTCTACTAAAAATATAAAAATTAGCCAGATGTGTGGGTGGGCACCTGCAATCCCAGCTACTCAGGAGACAGAGGCACGAGAATGTCTTGAACCCAGTAGGCACAGGCTGCAGTGAGCTGACATCATGCCACTGCACTCTAGTTGGGGTGACAGAGCGAGACTCTGTCTCAAAAAAAAAAAAAAAAAAAAGATTATCTAGGTCATCAAAGATTAATCTAGACATCCAAATCGGATCTGCCTTCAAGATCAAACTCAATTCTTACTCTGTCTATGGAGCCCTTTCCTGAGTGTATTAATCTATTTTCATGCTGCTAATAAAGACATATCTGAGACTGGGTAGTTTATAAAGAAAAATAAGTTTAATGGATTCACAGTTCCATGTGGCTGGGGAGGCCTCACAATCATAGTGGAAGGTGAAAGGCATGTCTTACATGGCAGCAGACAAGAGAAAATTTGTGCAGGGAAACTCCTCCTCATAAAACCATCAGATCTCGTGAGACTTATTCACTATCATGAGAACAGTAGGGGAAAGACCCACCCCCATCATTCAATTACCTCCCACTGGGTCCCTCCCATGACACGTGAGAATTGTGGGAGCTACAATTTGAGATGAGATTTGGGTGGGGACATAGCCAAACCATATACTAAGCATATTGGTTTTTCTCTTCTATTAGCCTCCAGAGCACTTCATAATTGAGTGCTTAATTGTCTTCACCTCACATTTGGCAAACATCCTATTCAGCTCTGGGCTCTTCATTAACTTTGAGTGGAGGGGTGCTTTATTTGCTTGTCTAGATTCTAAGCTCCATGAAGGCAGAGGCTGTTTAATGTTACCACTGTCCCTTCCCTAGTAGATTTCAAGTGATCGGTATATATCCATTCATGCTTCAAGTACATCATGGGAAAGTTACTAAGTGCCAGGCAATGGGGTAAGGAGAAATTAAAGCCCTAGAAATTGGAAGGTCATCGCAGAGGCAATGATATTTCTTTTCAGAGCCTAGAAAGAGCCAGTAAAATGCTTTATCAGCACCGTATCCCACCGGCTTGTCAGTTCCTTGACACAGGGACAGATCCAGTAAGGAAAAAAGGTTTTGATGGACCCCAATGATCCTTGGGATGAGTGTTTTAGACAAAAAGTCAGTTCTGGGAACCCACCAGCAGTGCAAGGTACAACTGCTGCACTTAAACTTCAAAACCTGTGGGGCATCTGAACTGCTGCCCATTTGGGGAAAATGAAAGACTTTGAAGGGAAGCAGAACAAGTCTAGGAGCTATTCAATCACTTTGCCAGGTAAGGTAGGCTCTAGAGACAACTATCAGTGTTTTCTTGAGATTGGATTTCCTACCTTCAAAGCACAGCCAATATTAGCAGATTACAAAGTGGGTGTCAGATTTGTGTCTCCAATGTAGCTAAACGGCAAAATCGTGCACTGTTGGACACACGCTGGGAAGTCAGGAGATTGTGTGTTGTCTTCCCTCTACCCACTCCAGGGTGCTTACTTGTTGAGGGAAGCCAGGCCTGACACTGTTGCACTGACTGTTCTGTCGAGTGAGGATCCTTTTCCGTCTCCTTTGTTTTAATACCACATAGATTCTGGCATAGACAAGGACGGTCACTCCAAAGGGCAAGTAGAAGGACACCACTGAAGAGTAGATGACAAAATCAGGGTTGGAGATGGAGCAGACAGTGGGGTCCCCTGTGGATGAGAAGGGGGAAGGTAAAGCAGTTAGCAAGTATCAGAACTCAGTAGGGAGGCTAAAACACGGCCCCATGTCACACATGGTGCCCGCACCTTCTGCTGCACACCAGGTGGGGAGGATGCAGTCTCAGATACGTATACTGTCAGGTCAGTGAGGGTAGAAGGTCTAATTCATCTTTGAGTTTCTCATAGTTTACTTAAAAAGAAAATTTACTAACAATCATGTTCCAGACACTGGGGCTACAAAGATGAGTGAGACACCATGTCTGCTCTCAAGGGAGCAAACAGTCTAGATAGATGATCCCTTTCATAGGATGTCACAAGTGTCACACAGAGACATGCAGCCTGGGAGGCTGGGGAGAGCATTACAGGGCAACAGGGCAGAGGCTCCCAGGAGGGATGCAGCCCCCAGAAAAGGGCCTGCTGGTGTGGAGGCATTGGAGAATTGTTGGAATGCAATGAAAGGAAGAAGCCTTATTTGCTGAGAATGCCAGTTCTCCCATTTTGAATCTGGGATGGAGGGCAGGTGGTAGCTGAATACAAGACAGAGATTTGATTTTTCAGGGAATCCCAGCACTTGTTAGAGATGGGATGGGGAAAAGGCAGGTAATGATATTGTGACAAGGAGAATGTGCATTTAGAAGGATCTTTGTCCCTGCTTTATGTCCTGAAATGTTCCTGCCATTTCTCCTTGGGAGGTGCCTGTAGCTTTGCCTTCTTCATAGCAGATACTGAGATTCCTCCAAGGCCCAAGATGGGCCTGAAGCGTGCCCCATCTTGAAAAAGAAAAGAAAAGCAAACTAATATCTGTCAGGCGATGAGCCAAGAGCTTTGTACACCTTATCCTACCTAATAATTATGGCAATATTATATGAGGCAGGTGCCATTACCGTCTCTCTTCTCAGATGAGCAGACTAAAACTCAGAGAGGTTCAGTAAGTAGCCCGAGGTTGCACTTGAAAAATATGTTCCTGCAGCCAGTTTTATGCCCAAGCCAATGTTCTTTCTGTAGTTTTAACTCCCCATCCCCCTTTACTATTGTGACATGGAACATCTGTGCTTCATCCAGCACTGTCAGCACAACTGTTGGTACACCCAGCCAGTCTTCATAATGGGTTGGGGATTCTCCAACCCCAAAGTTGGCCTTGGAAGATGAAGCCTTAGGTGTGGGCTGGTGGGGAGAGGGCAGTGGCCATGTAGGCTTCTTATTCTGCTTCTTGGTTTTCTGAGGTAGGTGGAAGTCAGAGAACCCTAAGTGTGAGATTCAGGTCTGCTATTTATTAACTGTGTGATCTTGGACACGTTTCTTTTATTTATTTGTTATTTAGATGGAATTTCGCTCTTGTTGCCCGGGCTGGAATGCAGTGGCTCGATCTCAGCTCACTGCAACCTCCACCTCCCAGGTTCAAGCTATTCTCCTGCCTCAGCCTCCCGAGTAGCTGGGATTACAGGCATGCGCCACCATGCCCAGCTAATTTTTTTTGTATTTTTAGAAGAGACAAGGTTTTTCCATGTTGGTCAGGCTAGTCTTAAATTCCTGACCTCAGGTGATCCACCCGCCTTGGCCTCCCAAAGTGCTGGGATTACAGGCGTGAGCCACTGCGCCCAGCCGACATGTTTCTCAAATATGCAAAGCTTCAGTTTTATTATCTGTAAAAAAAAAAAAAAAAAAAAAAAAAGATAGAAATATTTTATAGTAGTTGTGAGAATTAATGAGAATAAATGATAGCTATTATTTATATTTATTTATTATTTCTCTCCCTGAGCTTTTTGAACTGAAAGGGAAGGTATCATCTGGAATGGAAATTTGGAGACAGACTTACAGGGAACAATGTTTGTGGGAGAAGGAAAGGAATAAAAGCTAAGAACTAAAATGAAAAGAGTGTGCTCAGTGATGCATTTTAATGACAACTTTGCCACTAGAATCTTTACAAGCTACTCCTAAATTCTCTGGTTCTCTGAAGAGGAAGTAAAATTCAGGTGAATTTCATGTTGTTTCACCAACGCCTGTGTCATCATCCTTTAGAAAATGGCTCACAGGGGCCAGGCACGGTGGCTCATGCCTGTAATCCCAGGGCACTTTGAGAGGCCGACGAGGGTGGATCACAAGGTCAGGAGTTCAAGACCAGCCTGACCAACATGGTGAAACCTCGTCTCTACTAAAAATACAAAAATTAGCCGGGCGTGGTAGTGCGAGCCTGTAATCCCAGCTACTCAGGAGGCTGAGGCAGGAGAATCACTTTAACCTAGGAGGTGGAGGTTGCAGTGAGCCGAGATTACGCCACTGCACTCCAGCCTGGATGACAGAGCGAGACCCTGTCTCAGAAAAAAAAAAAAAAAAAAGGAAGAAAAAAGAAAAAAAGAAAAAGAAAATGGCTCATAGGCTCTGCGTAGTTCACCAAATTGGCATCTCCTGGTATTCAGGGGTGATGGAGTTGGCAAGAGGGATGGGGTGGCAGCGCATGGTCTTTCAGAATCTCTAGGGAGCCATGTCAGTGGTGATCTGCCCCTTCTCTGAAGTCAGCTTTTCTGTTGTCAGCGTCTGACAACAGACTATTCTACTATTCTTTTAACTTTTTGTGCAACTAAGCTCCCCCTTCCCCAACCTAGCTCCAGTGCTCTGAAAACTAGGTGAGATGTTCTATTGATGAATTCAAATAAATGGCACTCCTCCATTTCCTTCTTTCAAAGGTGGTTTTAAATCCTGTCTATCATGAGGAGGCGTTTCACATGTCTCACGTGTGAGAAGAGACCAGCGGGGTGGCACTGCCCATCTTGTTGCCATCTTTGGTGTCCCGGATATTCCCTGTTGGTCCCTCCACCTAACTTTCTACCTTTTCCTACCCACTCTGGGTTCTGGGAGGCTGACCTCTAAATTTTATGTATGAGCTATCTCTTCTAAAAAGTCAGGGTCAGAAGGGGGTATGATATGCTTCTATTTGTGTAAAAATGAATACACATACACATACATAAACATATATGTATACGGACATGCACACTGTTGCAAGCATTATCTTGCAAGAATATTGTTTGTTTCTAGGGAGGGAGATGGCAGAATTTAGTAATCTGGGGTAGAAGGGAGACCTACATATAAGTATGTATGTATCTCATGACACCTTATGAATGTTTTATGTGCAAACATTTATTTCTCCATTAAAAATATTGAAAGAGAGAGTTGAGAGGGCAGATAGCTATTTCAGGGTCCCTAGTCAACGAAGGCTCTCACATATAATCACAGAACCTGCATTACCATCCCTTCCTTCCTCCCCTGTCTAAGCAAACTGCTTCCCTTCCTTAGATCAAGCATTGCAGCCCCTTCCAGAATGTCCCCACTGCAGGCAGAGTGACACTGGAGGTGGGTGGCCAATGAGTAGGGCCTGCCCCAGCCCCCAGCAGGCCTGGCCCTGGGTGTGTGTGTGTCCTGTTGGCAGGGCACAGTGATGCGCCACACAGCAGCAGTTCTGAAATCTTCTCTGCTGTGTACCAAAGAGGTGAGGAAGGCAGTAAGGCCCCCCAGAAGCTGGCTTCCCCAGGAGATGAGGTGCCTTGCCTTGATGATTTAACGGCAAGAGTGTTGTTTTGTTAGCACAATAGTTATTGAGCAAATGCATAAACAGTAAATAAATGAGCAAAATGTACAGATGAGCATTTTATGTAAACACATGAGCAGTCACTGACCAGAGGATAATGGAGAAGGCCTGTCCCGGGGGAGGGGAGGTTACTGCTCCTCTGAGATTAGAGATGCTTATCCCAACTAATCTCAACATTTCAGGAAGAAAGGATGATGATGAAGAGTCATCTATTTACTCATTCAACAAATTTTATGGAGCACCTACTATGTTTAAAGCACTGTGCTGGGTGAAAAAGACAAAGGCGTCTATGAGGCTTTTGCGGGCTGTCTTGGGAAACTGAGCCCCACCATGATGTGAACAGCTTGGCTCAGAGCAGGTTTACTTGAAAGATTCATGAACTTCAAACTAATTGACAGATTTGACCCCAACTTGATTCCAAAGACATGTGGTGCCAATGAATCTGAGTTTAGGATGAGCCTATTATTCTTTTAACTTTGTGCTTCTACTATTCTTTTAACTTCTTGTGCAACTAAGCTCCCCCTCCCCCAACCTAGCTCCAGTGCTCTGAAAACTAGGTGAGATGCTCTATTGATGAAATCAAATAAATGGCACCCCTCCATTTCCTTCTTTCAAAGGAAAATCAAGCCAGCTGATACAGTTTTCTTAACTTTAAGTTTCTCCTCCCTTAAAGGGTTCTTAAACCCTTATCACCAGCTTATTCACTCTTTGCTTATTTATTCTAGATTTTTAAAAATAACACAATAGCTTTCTGATTTAGCAGGAATTTAAATACTAGTTATTTTTCTTATCTATGCAATGAAAGGGTTGGGCTGCTCATTCAGGGATCTTCAGAGTTTCCTTTAGCACCAGCACACCATGCCCTGCTGTGTCAGGGTCTGTTGATGATGTGAAAATTGCCTAGACTGCTGGGCCTCTGCTGGGAGTTAAGGCAACCCTGGCCAGCCAGGCCCCCGCCTCGGAACTCTCTCACCCAAACTCTGCCTCATGTTGACCTTTTATCTGAGAACAGGAGCAACTCCAAGTTGGAAGAGACTGAAGTTCAACTTTTCTGTACCTTATGTTCTCTAATAATTCACAATTGCATGTGGCAGCCCTTGGCACTAAAAAGAAGAGCTCTGTCAAAAAGTTCTTTTTTTGTGTTGCACTTATTAGTGGAAGTCCAGCTGCTTCCAATATCAGGTGTTATTGGCAGGATCCTGCCCTCTCCCCCTCTATTTTTCACAGAAGGAGTAGAAAAAAATGACTGAGAAGAGTCCTTTATATTGGGCTTTCAAATGAACTTGGGAACTTCCTTATAAATGAGAGAATTGCTGCAGGAACCCACATCTATCAAGATAATGAAGCTGTACAGTGAAGGTCAGCTTGAGGCAGAGGAGGACAGCTGGGCCTGAGCTTTGCTTACTAAGTCCCCTAACTGTGTTCTAGGAAGGGGCAACTGATCTCTAAAACCATCAGCAGAACTCTTACGGCTGCAGATGTATAGTTACATTTTGATGTATAAACTTTTCCAATAAATAATAGCAACCATAACACCAGCTAATATTTATTGAGCTCCTACAATGGAACCTGACACTTTGACACAGTATGTGAATACCTGGAGGGCTTGCTAGAGTGCTATTAATACACTTAAAAGTAAAAGAGAGAGAGAGATTGTGAGAGACGAGGGAGAAGTGAGAGCGCACATGCTGTCACAGGCCTTTTCTGCCTTCTCAATTCTGTATTTGAAAATCCTTTTGGAAAAAATTTTCCTGAATTTTGTTTCTGGAACAATAATGATCTCACTGGTGGCAACAACACTGCAAGTCATCATTCTTCTTCACTCTGGATGTCGACATTACCCGAGAACTTGGTCTAATGTCAGAATTTGGGACTGTTTCAACTGTTTCCAGTGTGGTGTGTCTGTGAGAGTGAATAAGACTGCCTCCACCAAGAATGAGTCAGGGGAACCACAGTCAGCCCAGCTGATGTTGGCAGGGATTTGCTGTTGGCTAGCGGGTAAGCAGTGCCTTGGTCTAGCAGTGGTGAGTTTCCCACACTAGAAATTCCAACTAAGAATGCATTTTCATATAGAAATAAGGTTACAGAAGGTGACTTAGTTATCAGACTAACCCATAAAGCACATTTAGCATTCACCAAAAATGATATTTTATGCCACAGAGTCAGCCTCTATAGCTGTGTTAAGGGATGTTGCTTTGTCCTGGGCAATGTATGCATGTACACACGTGTTTGTGTGTATAAAGTGTCATTCAGTTAACATAACAAAGTAATGAATGGTAAACAGTAATGCAAAGATAACAACACCATAATTTGAGAATAGCCTGGGTTAAACAGGCAAATATTTGTTAATAAGTTGGCTAGTTACCCTTTACTGTGGCAGAGAAACAAGCCAGCCTTGAGTAGGTGGTACGTGCTTGGCATATTTACATATGTTATCCTGATTTAATCCTCATTTAATTGCAAAAATCTCTATGAAGAAAGTAGAGTGGAGTTATATGTAGGCTTAGATTCTAAAGTCAACAAATAAAGTGAAAATTATATAGACTCCAAATTTGCTTTGAAAATCTGAATCACATATAAAGATATACATGGTTTTATTATAAC
>NW_012108419.1:805643-812786 GCF_000951045.1 Mandrillus leucophaeus
TAGGAAATACACTCTCCAGCAATTTGGGAATCTATACTGGTTGGTTCTGAAGAATTGGAAATTATTCTTATTGAGTAAAAAGTTAGAAGTATATATCCTGCTATAAGACTTTTATAATGTGTTATTTGCATTGTAGGTCTGTTATGAATTGTTATCTTTTTATTAGCAAACCTTGCCTGAATTATTAATATATATCTTGGTTTTTTTAACTGGTACATTTCTGCAAATGAATACAATGACATTTCTTTCAAAATAAAGATGAGCCAGACTTTTCATTAATTGGGGCAGAACTTTACCCCCATGCCAATAATTGATGAGGTTTTGCTTTATATTTTATTCATAACCCACAAAGGCCAAAGCTTTGCATTCTGTGGCATTCTCATTTAATTGCAAAGTACACTGACCGGGGGTCAGAAATTTCAGGGCTGAGCACAACTCACAGCCAGTCATTCAGGTGTGCTGTGAGTCACATGGATGCTAGAAGTGAAGCCATCATCGTTACCTGTGGTATTAAAGCCAAACAGAAGAGGGCAGGACACAGCAAAGGCCAGTACCCAGACGGCCGTGATCATGAGGGTCACGCGCCGACAGGAGCTCTGTCCCGTGCCATGCTGGTAGTGAACGGGCATGACCACTGCGGTGTACCTGAAAAAGCAAGGGAGAGGGTATAGGCATGGTGAGATGGAATGGGATACTTTTCTTTCTTTGTTGCTGTTGTTTTTGGAGACAGGGTCTCACTCTGTCACCCAGGCTGAAGTGTAGTGGCATGATCACTGTTCACTGCAGTTCAACTCCTGGGATCAGATCCTCCTACCTCAGCTTGCCAAGTATCTAGGATTATACGGCTATGCCACCAGCCTGCCTAATTATTTTATTTTTTTGTAGAGATGGGGTCTTACTTTGTTGCCCAGGCTGGTCTCAAAATCTGGGGCTCAAGCAACTCTCTGGCCTCAGCCTCCCAAAGTGTTGGGATTACAGGCGTGAGCCACCAAGTCCAGTGAGGGGATCTTTTCAAGAGACCAGATGAAAGAAGTTAGTAGAGAAATAATCAGGTTGATACATATGGCATGAGAAATACAATTTAGTTAGAGGAAGAGAGAAAAGCAGAAAGGTCAAAAATAGCAGAAGGGTTGAGATAAGATAAATGAAGAACTTATTGAGGGAGGTGAACAGAAAAAGGGAAGAATAAAAAAGTTAACACAGCACCACTGGATTGCTGGAGAGCTTCTTTACTGGTTCTGCCCGATCGCCCAGCATGACCGGCCTTACCGTCACACACTCTTCACTCTGAACGCTCTGGGTGCTGGTCTGTGTGCCTTTACCGTCTCCTGCAGGTTTTCAGACAATGAAAGAACATACCTAAAGAGGATGTTTACCCCCTGCTTGTGTCCTAATATAAATTATAGCCTTCATTGTGACAGTTCCTCTAAGTAGTAGATGTTTTAAAAATGGAAATGAGAAATGTCCAATG
This sequence comes from Mandrillus leucophaeus, assembly GCF_000951045.1. Classification (NCBI taxonomy): domain Eukaryota; kingdom Metazoa; phylum Chordata; class Mammalia; order Primates; family Cercopithecidae; genus Mandrillus; species Mandrillus leucophaeus. Next base: position 807,115 of record NW_012108419.1, read on the forward strand.
GAGGCTTATTTTAAAATCCAGTTTTCATTCTTTTACATAACCAAAGTCCAGTTCCTTACTATTATTGGACATTGTTGTAGTTTCTTTTGTATGACAATTCTTCATCAGCATTTCCAGCTGCCTGTAGGACTTAGCTGGACAACTGTTCCACAGTCATCTCAAACTCAAGATGTCTAAAACAGATCTCCCCAACTCCCCACGCCTCTCCATCTGGTTGCACTTTCTGCCTTTCTTCAAGACACCCAGACCTAGTACTCAGACCTTTTGACTCTCCCTGGACCCTTTCATATAATTTGCTTGCTTATTTATTTATTTATTTAGAGATGGAATCTCATTCTGTCACCCAGGCTGGAGTGCAGTGGTGCGATCTCAGCTCACTGCAACCTCTGGCTCCCAGGTTCAAGCAATTCTCCTGCCTCAGCCTCCCGAGTAGCTGGGACTACAGGCGCATGCCACCATGCCTGGCTAATGTTTTGTATTTTAGCAGAGATGGGGTTTCACCATGCTGCCCAGGCTGGTTTCGAACTCCTGAGCTCAGGCAATCTACCCGCCTCAGCCTCCCAAAGTGCCAGGATTATAGGCGTGAGACCCCGTGCTCAGCCTTGGTCACTTATTTATTTAAACTTTATTCAATATTTATTGAGTCCCATCTATACGCCAGGCCCCATTCCAGATATTCAGAGGTGTGCAAAAGGCACATTGTCCCTGTTCTCTTTGAGCTTAGCGTTAAGTGGAGTGAATGAACAATAAAAAAGGAAACAAATATGTTAATATAAAATGAAGAGTACCATAAAAGAAATATGCTGGGTGATGTGTTAGAGAACCAGGGAGGAGGTAAAACTAACACAGAGTGGGCAGGGAAGTGAGTGGTACAAGAGGCAGCCAGCCATGAGGTCAGATGGGGAAGGAACATTCCAGGTCCTGTAAATTTATCCATTGAGATATCTTCCCCATTTATTTATCCACCTATCCCTTTCCTGCTACCTGATTTCTCTGATGGCTACAGCCTCCTCATTGGTCTCCTGCTGCCAGGTTCCAAAAATAAATTTCATCACGTCTCCCTATCTCCCCAGCTGAAACTTATCTGAGACAGGCAGTACTCTAGGATGGCCCCAAGATTTCTGCCTTGTATAGTCCCCTGGACCCTTTCATATAATTTGCTTGCTTATTTATTTATTTATTTAGAGATGGAATCTCATTCTGTCACCCAGGCTGGAGTGCAGTGGTGCGATCTCAGCTCACTGCAACCTCTGGCTCCCAGGTTCAAGCAATTCTCCTGCCTCAGCCTCCCGAGTAGCTGGGACTACAGGCGCATGCCACCATGCCTGGCTAATGTTTTGTATTTTAGCAGAGATGGGGTTTCACCATGCTGCCCAGGCTGGTTTCGAACTCCTGAGCTCAGGCAATCTACCCGCCTCAGCCTCCCAAAGTGCCAGGATTATAGGCGTGAGACCCCGTGCTCAGCCTTGGTCACTTATTTATTTAAACTTTATTCAATATTTATTGAGTCCCATCTATATGCCAGGCCCCATTCCAGATATTCAGAGGTGTGCAAAAGGCACATTGTCCCTGTTCTCTTTGAGCTTAGCGTTAAGTGGAGTGAATGAACAATAAAAAAGGAAACAAATATGTTAATATACAATGAAGAGTACCATGAAAGAAATATGCTGGGTGATGTGTTAGAGAACCAGGGAGGAGGTAAAACTAACACAGAGTGGGCAGGGAAGTGAGTGGTACAAGAGGCAGCCAGCCATGAGGTCAGATGGGGAAGGAACATTCCAGGTCCTGTAATTTTATCCATTGAGATATCTTCCCCATTTATTTATCCACCTATCCCTTTCCTGCTACGTGATTTCTCTGATGGCTACAGCCTCCTCGTTGGTCTCCTGCTGCCAGGTTCCAAAAATAAATTTCATCACGTCGCCCTATCTCCCCAGCTGAAACTTATCTGAGACAGGCAGTACTCTAGGATGGCCCCAAGATTTCTGCCTTGTATAGTCCCCTCCGTTGAGTGTAGGCTGAACCTGTGATTATAATGTAATATCACTCCTGTGATTAGATTACTGATCAGTTGAGGTTGAGATAATCAAAAGGGAGATTATCTTGAGTGAGCCTGACCTAATTAGGTGAGCCCTTAAAGGGGACTGAGAAATTATCCTCTTGGCCTTGAAGGAGCAAACTGCTATGTTTTGGAGAGGGTCATTTTTTAAGGAGATGGCAAAAGGTTTACAGGAGCTGAGAACAGCACTGGTTGACAGACAGCTAGAAAGTAGGGACCTTGGTCCTGCAACTGCAAGGAACTGAATACTCCTAACAACCTGAATGAGTGTGGATGAGGACCTCAGGCTCCAGATGAGAACACAACCCAGTCTACACCTTGAGTTCAGCCCTGCGAGATCCTGAGAAGAGAATCTACCCACACTGTGTACAGGGTTCTGACTTACAGACTCTGCAAGATAAAAATGGGTACAGTTCAAGCCTCTAAATATGTGATAATTTGTTCCACAGCAATAGAAAATGAATACACTGTTGATGGCTCCTCTTTCACCCATAAACCAAGCTCAGCCTTCTCCAACATGACCTCAGCTTATGTTGCCAATCTGACCTCCCACTGATCCCTGACACTTACTCACAGCTCCAGCCCAACTGGCCCCGTGATGAGTACTCTTCAATAGTCAGAGACTGGTGTCTTTGTTCAATTAATCATTCCTTCTCCCTCCCTGGCCAACTTGATCTTGCCATCCATTAATCTCAGATGAACTCAACCAGCAACCTTACCGGTTCTTTCCGTCCTACACAGAGACTTCTAACTAACTATGAACTCTTAGCACTTCTATGCAAATCAATTACAATGCCCTCCTGCATGCAGCTGTCTTGCCTCATGACTGAATTTGCCTTGTGGCTGAAGAGAGAGAGCCTCATATAATTTAAGTTACTTCAGGATCAAATCTTGTTACAACCTTGATATTCTCCATAGGTCCTTGTATAAAGAAAGTAATAAGAAACTGTTAACTGACTGCCTCATGGGTCATGAAGGCCTCCTTTCCTGTAGGAGGGGAAGGCTTCCTTCCCTTCTAATCCTGGCCAGGCTCAGGGATCTAAGGTATAAGCTGGATCTACCTATGGCTTAACATTTTTTGTCTTGTCAGTTTCCAGGGAACCTGGAGCCTCCTTAACCCTTGTTGTGCACCTCAAGGCCTGGGATTAAGGAAAGAAGGACACATGCTGGCTAGAAGGGATTGGGCAAGGCTTCCTGATGCTCCTCCTGTGTGTTTCCCCTGCTCCTATGCGCCAGCACTGCCCGAATCTGCCTCTTGTGCAACTTGTAGAGTGATAAGATTTGTATTCCCAAAAGGGCAGATTACAGTCAGCTGTGAGTTCTGAGATGAAGGTAAACTGTGCAGGACTTGGCCTTGACACCATGAGTTATGACAAAGGTGGCTTCTTTCTCAAAAGGGAAAAATTTGATAAGGTCAAATTAAGATCCTGCTACCCGCTCCTTGGGAGGCTACAACAACCTAGTTTCCTTCATCTGATGCAAGTTCTCTCTTGAATCCTCTCCTTGGTGTATACAAGAGCAGGTCAAGTAGCAGCTGGTGTTTCTCTAGGCCTCTGGCTCCCCTCAGGGCTTTAGACTCTGCTGGGCTTCCAGTCGAATATGTCTACAAGGGCCTCGCTGTTAGCGGTAACTATGAGGAACCTTGGAGGAGGGGCTGAGCCTTGAGTCCTGTTGCTGCCATGACCGAACAGCGAGGGGAAGGAATACTGTAACTCGCTTTCTCCAGGCCTTCCACTTGCATATCGTCCTTTGATGTAAAAGAGCCTGACCCTTCTGTGTATTCAGTGGTGTGCTGGCAAATGGCTAACAATAGGCTCTGTAGTTTACAAAGAGCCCTAATTTGTAATATTTGCCAATTTCTGCGGCGTAAATACTCCCACCATGGCCGATTTTAAGCTACCACCAAAGCTTTAATAACTGACTCAAAAGGTTTCTAAAATTTTGCCAATCAGCTCTTGCTAGCCATGATAAGCTGGCTTCAGCAGACCACTGAGAGTCATATACTTTCCTAAATATGCTATAACGTTCAGCAACTCCCTGGAGGCTCCATTAATGAAGTGAGCCAGCAAGTGTAGGAAACCTTGGCTCTGTCCCATAAAGGAGGAAACAGACACAAGGATGTCAATTATGAACCCAAGGTTCTGCAGCAAATTGTGGCAGAGCCAAGTCTCCCATCTCTGAGGTGTGTTTCTCCTGAGTGCCCTCCTCCCTCTCAAGGGCATCGACAGCTCTCTGAGTTCTTGTGGGGGACAGGGGCTTCCTCAGCGAAGTCAGCATGGCAAGGGTGGTTAGTGCTTGCAGAGCAGTGCGTGCGCCCACAGCTGAGTTTCCTCAATCAGCTTGATTCTGTTAATTGCCTGGGGATTCTGTTAAAATGCAGAATATCGGCTAGGCGCGGTGGCTCAGGCCTGTAATCCCAGCACGTTTGGAGGCAGAGGCAGGCAGATCACGGGATTGGCAGATAGAGACCATCCTGGCTAACACGGTGAAACCCCGTCTCTACCAAAGATACAAAAAATAACCGGGTGTGGTGGCGGGCGCCTGTAGTCCTAGCTACTCGAGAAGCTGAGGCAGGAGAATGGCGTGAACCCGGGAGGCGGAGCTTGCAGTGAGCCAAGACTGCGCCACTGTACTCCAGCCTGGGCGACAGAGCGAGACTCCATCTCAAAAACACCACCACCACCACCACCACCACCACCACCAGAATATCAGGCTTAGTTGCTGGAGATTTTGATTTAGTACTTCTGAGGTAGAACCAAGAAATGTGCATTTTTGTTTCTTCTTTTTAAAAATTGTTTTATTTTTCGATAAGTTATTGGGGCACAGGTAGTATTTGGTTATGCGACTGAGTTCTTTATGGTGATTCGTGAGATCCTGGTGCACCCATCACCCAAGCAGTATACACTGTACCGTATTTGGAGTCTTTTATCCCTCGCCACGCTCCCCTCCATCTGATGCAAGTCCTCTCTTGAATCTCCTCCTTGGGGATTCTCCCCCAAGTCCCCAAAGTCCATTGTATCATTCTTATGCCTTTGCATCCTCATAGCTTAGCTCCCACATATCAGTGAGAATAGAAATGTGTATTTTTAGCAAGCAAGTGCATCTTATGATTAGACAGGTTTTGAGAAAGTCTGCGTTACGGAAAATTTCTGTGACAAAGATTTTTGTTCACTTGGAAAAGAAATAAGAGACAAGACTACAATATAACACTGTTACATTAATTTTTTTCTTGCTCTTTTTAAAACATGATTAAACTGTTAGAATAAATGAGGTTCCTGCTTGTCATAAGCCGACTGCGACAGCGAGGCTGTACCGGAATTGGCCATCGGAGGGCACTATAATGCAGCAAGAACTCTGCCAGCACGGCTGGGGTGAGAAGTTCACTGCTCACCTGGGGGCTCTCCAGGCTCTGTGGGGAGGCAGAGAGGGAAAGCCCGGCGCCCTGGTTCCTGGAGCCCTGCAGGGACCCTGCATTTCCACCCAGGCCGACCGCTTAGCCTCTGACTTCCTCTGGGAGCGATTGCACGTGACCGACTGCGGGCGAGGGCCGCGCCAAAGCACCCGGAGGGCTGGGCTGGGCTTGGCCGGGAGAGAGAGGCTTGGCCCAGGGCCG
>NW_012108419.1:813656-817239 GCF_000951045.1 Mandrillus leucophaeus
TTTTTTTAAACCACAGTGCCTAGTGATTAATACTAAACATTTAAAAGACAGTATTAATATTGTTATTGTTGTCATTATTATTGTGCTAGCTCAAGGGATCAGTGGTTGTTAATATCAGTGAGTTTGTGGTTATCTTCCCCTTCCTCCTGATATCAGGGAACTTTAAATTTGTTTATCCACCAAAAAAGTACGTAACACTTTCTATGTGACAGGCACTATTTGAAGTGCTTTACAAATATTAGTTCATTGAATCCTAACCACCCTTTGAGGTAGTTGTTATTATTTCCACTAAACGGATAAGGGAACTGAGGCTCTGACAGGTTAATTGACTTGCCCAAGGTCACATTGCTATTAAACTGTAGAGCCTGGATTTTTAGCCAGGCAGTGTGACTCTATAGCTAGGGAACCCAGAGCCAGACTCACAGCTCAGCATCTCTGAGTAAGGGAGTGTGCTGTAATAGACAGAGGCAGCCTGAACCCTTACTCTTGCACCAGCCAGTTGTGTGATCTCAGCAAGCTCACCTACCCATTCTAGTCTCAGCACCTTTATTTATATAATGAGGCTAATACATCACTCTCTCTGGGTTGTCGTGAGGGTTAGCAATAATGAATGAAGAGCTCTTAGTGTCTGGCACATAGTACATGCTAAATAAATGGTAACTTTTTATTGTTGTTGCTTCCAGACTCATGTAAGTTAGCATTAGCACAGAGGTAGCCAGGCCATTGAAGGCATAGGAAATGTGCCTCATTTAGTCCAAGAAAATTGTCCCTATAAAGGTGAGCTGCCAGCGTGGCCAGAGGCCCTTGCCTTGGTGCTCCATCCTCACCTTCACCAATGAAGGTGCCACTTACTGTAATAGAGTGCTGGTGGAAAGTCAGGAGATTCCATTTCTAGTTCCATACCTGTGCTAAGAGGCTGTGGGACTTCATGCAAGCATTTAGCATTTCTGCTCAAATGAGGTAACTGTGATGTCCCTTCTGACTTCCGGTTCTGTGAGTGGGATCTATATGGCTTGTCACTTACTGAAGGTCTCAGTACCTTGCAGAATTTGATTTCTATCTCAGAGCCCTGTCCCGGGGTGGGAGATGTATGTGTGTGCATGTGTGTGTGTGTATGTGTGTGTACTGACAAGGGTTGCTCTTTAGGAAGCTAGCAGTCCAGAAGGAAGGAGGCCAGCCTGGGTGGGAAGGTCTGACTCTAACTCCCTGCCTGGGTTTAATGAGCCCCAGAGTTCTGTGAGGGCTGCTTTTCACCACCTTTTATTTGGTCAGACAGGGGGCTCAATAAATCTTTAGTTCTGTGGACTCCCCTCCTGGAGTTGTTGAAGGAGAAAGCTTTTTGCAAATGACTGGAAAGCCTTTTGCAAATATAAAGTGCTTATTTAGATGCAAACTAAAAATCCAAGGTGCCTGTGACTCATCTGGTACCTATTGTGCTCGCTGCAAAGACGCGGAGGCTTGCCTGTGTGATGGGTGCCATTTGAGAGCCACTTAAAGAACTCCCTGGTGAATGAATTTGGCTGCATTATTCCTGGGCTCCTCTCGGAGGACTCTGATTCTCACCACTTGGTCGTGTCCTCCTCTTCTGACACATTCTCAGCCCTCTCCCTGAGTTAGTTTGGGCCCAGGATGTGATGGGAGGGGGGCTGGCTCCCTAGGGAGGCAGGGAGCTAAAGGAGTAGGGGCTTGTGCTCAGAGGACTTCCCACTCTGCTTTTTAAAAAAGAAAAGACAGCATTAATCCAAGCATCAGAGCTATGCCTACGAATCTAATGACAATAGTATTACTTGCTTTCAAAAACCCTTTTATCATTTCCTTTTCTTTCCTATCTCTTTCCACAGCATTATTATAGACCAGGGCTTCATGACCAAAAAATAGTGAATCCATTTGGTTAAGTTTGTCAGATTGGTGACTGGCATTGTGTGAAGACCAAAGGTCTGCATGAATGACTGCATTTTTAATGAATTGACCAGCTATTTGTCATCACATGAACAGAATGTAATGCTATGTACTGCAAACTGCTGTGAAGAATAATGAACCCAGCTTTTCCAAGGCCTGTTTTCATTTCTAGAATAGGAGGGGGCTCCATTTTGAGGTTCGGTGAGAATTCATTGGCCCATATAGAAATATGAGCCAAGAAGGGAGTTTCCTTTTCTCTTGGGATCTAAGACATGGCCGGTTCCTTCAGGTAGGTAGGTGTTGTGTATTCTCAGAGTTTTCCTATATGGGACAGAAGCCAACTCAAAGTTACTCTTGTTGGTTGCGTTTTAAGTGGTAAGAACTAGAAGTGTGCGTTAAGCATGGCTGCTGCCAGCAAAATGGTGCTCTTGTGCAAATTAGAGAAAGGCACCCTCTCCTGGCTGGCAGATTGTAGAAAGGCACCCTCTTCTGGCCAACTCTAGGCTTGGAAAAGGGAGTGATGGCTGAATTTCATTCCCACACCCTTGTGCAGGGCACAACCTGCACAACCTCACCCACAGCCCTAAGTGCGTGTGAATATGTGTGGATGGAGAGTATAGGCACGTTCTCAAGAGGGAAGAGAGGAGGCTCAGGAACTAGGAGGGCTGAGGGGACTCTCTTTACACAGTTCTCCCTCCTCACAAAGCGAACCCTGTCCCGTTCTCTCATGTCCTTTCTGAAAGCCTCTTCCCGAAAGTCAAAAGCCTCCTCCCTTTCCTCCTCTGAGTTCTCTCTCTCCCACTTCCCTTTCTGCCTCTTCTCCTTCTCCCAATAATATCATCCATCCACCTCATAGCTCCAACAGGTGACCCCAAAGAAGATCTGCCATTTATTGAGAATTTATCACATTGTGCTAAGCTTTGACACACATTCACTCATTTCATCTTCACAATTCTTTGGTGCTGTTATTATCTTCAATTTCCAAATTCTTAGAGTATTTAAGGAATTTGCCAAAGCCACACCACTAGTAGGGGGCCATGCCAGGATTAGAATTCATGTTTATTTGACTCCAAGTTAATAATCTTAAGCTTTGTGCTAACCTCCCTAAATCTCCAACTACTTCCCTGCTTTCTCCCCTGAGTTCCAGATCACATTACTTCCTGGCTAGTCCACTTGTTCCTATTGTGCCAGATGTTAAAAATTAAACCATTAAAGCATCAAAGCATCTTGACATGGTGATCTCTTCTTGACAGCATCTTTCTCCTGGAATCTTGTGTTTTGTTTGACTCCTTTCTCTTCCTAATCTTTCATATTCAAGAGGTTCTTGTTTATAGACCCTACTTTTGCCTTTTTTTTTTCTCCCCAAAATTTCCCCTACTTTTCCTTTCTTGTTGCCTCCTACTTATTTTAGGATCCTATGATCCCTTACCTGAAGTTCTGCTGCACTTTCTAACTGGTCCTTCATAGCACTATCAAAATTATTCCCCCAGAATTAAAGCCCCAGTGGCCATTCCCCCACTCAAAATTCCTCAGTGCCTCCTTGGCCTATTGCATAAAAGTTAGAATTACCTGCACTGCCTGGCATTCAGTGTTTTCCACAATATGATTTGCTTGACTTTCTTTCCTTCTTTCTTTCTTTCTTTCTTTCTTTCTTTCTTTCTTTCTTTCTTTCTTTCTTTCTTTC
>NW_012108419.1:818494-825275 GCF_000951045.1 Mandrillus leucophaeus
GGGAGGCTGAGGCAGAAGAATCACTTGGACCCGGGAGGTGGAGGTTGCAGTGAGCTGAGATCGCGCCACTGCACTCCAGCCTGGGGAACAAAAGTGAAACTCTATCTCAAAAAATAAAATAAAATAAAATAAAAATAAAAAGAGGGGTCCAGGCGCAGTAGTGTGTGCCAGTAATCCTGGCTACTTGGGAGGCTAAGGTGGGAGGATCGCTTGAGTCCAGGAGTTTGAGGCCAGCCTGGACAACATAGCAAGACCTCATCTCTGAAAAAAAAAATTATAGGAATATGATTGCATAAATCTGTAAACATAACAATATAACATCGAATTACACACTTTGAGTGGATGAATTGTGTGGTATGTGAGTTATATTTGCATAAAGCTGTTTTAAAAAGTGAAGAGTTGGGGATTTTACAATATTTTTAGCTCTAATATCTAAGTCTTTTGTATAATTTCTAGACATTTAGTGCACATTTTCAGGAATACATTATTTACAGCAGTAGAGGACTGCAGCTGGTTTGCTTCATTATCATCACCCCAAACTCTTCTACAAGACCGATCACCTGTGACATTCCCTGCTGTGCCCATTACAGAGTCTTGAACAAAGAGTATTCAGCTGAATTCAGTGGTCCCTGTTTGAAGGTAGCCAATGTTTATACCATAAAATAACAGTACCTAAGATAATACATAAGATAATAACCGTACCTAAGAATTGTGAAGATGAAATGAACTAATGTGTGTCAAAGCTTAGCACAATGTGATAAATTCTCAATAAATGGCAGCCCTTATCTGGGGTCACCTGTTGGAGTTATGAGGTGGATGGATGATATTACTGGGAGAAGGAGAAGAGGTGGAAGGGGAAGTGGGAGACAGAAAACTCAGAGAAGGAAAGGGAGGCAGCTTTTAACTGGCATCAAGGGCCATAGGCTTGAAAGTGACCTCCTTTACCTCAGGGCTCTCAGTGAGGCTGGTGATGTCGGGAGGGGGTGCGGGGAGGGGGAGCCAGGTAAATCTAAGGCTTAGGCAGAGGAAAGGGGAAAGAAGAGAGGAAGACAAAAGGAGAGGGGGGAAGGGAGAAACAGAGGGACCCAGAGCAAGGGTGGTGAGTCCAGGTGCTCTCAGGGATAGAAAGCAATGCTACTCAGGCAGAACACACAGAGAGGAGTCAAAATCACAGCAATTTACCCCAGCAACCAAACTATAATTTTAAAAAACATACTATTCTTTACTTGCTTCTCTAAGCTCTATGAGAGAAACATAGATCACAGCCATGCTTTCTAAAATTGCCTTTCTCCCCCACTTCTCTCCTCTCTCCCCCTCAAAAATTATCCCTACACCTGCCCCTCTTTCTTTCTCTTTCTCTCTCCCACCTTCTCTCCATCTCTCACCTCCAACCAAACAAAACAACTACAGAATTTCCTACCAACCCCAGTCGGCTCACCTTTCCTCCTTCTCCCCCTCCCGCTTTCCCTCCTATTAGGAAGCCATAAAGCCCCCAAAGGATGGTGGAAAAGCAAAAGCAGAATCCTGTTCAGGGAGCCGGAGGAGGAGAAAGGCCAGGAAAGCTTATAGGGTCATTATTTCCCTCCTGTCGCAGGGGTTTCTTCTCACCGGCAAACCATACTTTAAAAGAAAAAGAGAGGAAAGAAAATGTTCCAGTGTCAAGTTCTACTTGGAGGTGACTCCAGTACCCTCAAGTGCAAAATCTGTCTCTCCCCACTTCCCCAGCTTTTGGGCCACCTGGAAGGGGAATTGCAGCCCTACCTGTCTATGCTGATGGCACAGAGGTTCAGGATGCTGGCTGTACACATCATGACATCCAGGGTGACAAAAACATCGCAGCAAACGCGGCTGAAATTCCAGACTCCACCTGTCACCTGGGTATCAGAGACAAGGATGTTAGTGTTTACCCCAGTGAAGGAGCAACAACCTAGTTAGCCCTATTGTCTTTCCTATGCTGCCTAGTGTAGATGTTGGCGCTCCTGCTCCCTGTGTACCATTGTTCCTACAGGGCAGACGAACATCGAGGGAGTGCCAGGCTATCCAAGATTGGTTGCCTAAAGAAAGGACACAGTCACAGAATGTTAGAATGCTAATGCTGGAAGTGATCTTCCAAGTCAATTAGTACAGTGATTCTCAAAGTGTGGTCCACAGTGGGGTGTTATTAAAGATGTAGATTTCTGAATCCTTCCTATACCTACTGAGTCAGAATCTTTGGCTCTGTGGTCTGTAAATCTTCATTTTTGTTTTTTTACATTCATTTTATTTTTTGAGAGGGAGTTTTGCTCTTGCTGCCCAGGCTGGAGTGCAATGGCTTGATCTCGGCTCACCGCAACCTCTGGCTCCCCGGTTCAAGCGATTCTCCTGCCTCAGCCTCCTGAGTAGTTGGGAATACAGGTATGCACCACCAAGCCCAGCTAAAACCTTCATTTTTAAATAAACACTCCTGTACATACCAAGGTTTGAGAATCACTGTTGAAGTTCAAACTCAGGAGGCAACTAATGCTCCTCGTGGTTAAGTGATAACCTACTCATAGATGCTCAGCTGGTGGTAAAAGAACTTCGGTGACTGCCCGATGCGTACGTTGTGCCAAAACTGTGTCTCTGAAGTCCTTCACCCAGTAGAGAGCTCATCATGTACTCAAGAAATAAGTTAAGAACACATTTTTCATAAAATTTACCTCCAAAGTAAAAATATATCTGGCTTCAGGTTATAAAGCTTGGAAACATTCTGAAACAACATCTATGGGAATCTATATAAAATAAGTCTGTGCCAATGTGACTACCTTCAACACTCTCCCTCCCCATCCACATCCCAAAAACCAAAAGGTGGGGAAAAGGGCTGGATTGTGTTTACTACTCAGAATTCATGAGGATGGTTTCAACCTCATGCATCTGTCTATACATGTGTTTCAAGCTCCAGAACATCCTCTGAGTAATGCTTACAGTCAGGAATTTAGGTAACATCATTTATATTCTAGTATATTTCTATTTATTTTTAAAACTTTTGCATAGCCTAATTGAATCAGGAAGATGTGTCAGGGAGATTGTCACCTTTAAAATGTCCACCAAAGGCCACCAATGGACCGCAAGGCTTTGTGCAGTTACCAGCTTCTTGCCTGGGCGGGTGGGCTGTCATTCTTGGGGACCCTAGTTCTCAGGGAGAAACCTGCCAGGCTTTGTGACTCTGGCTGTAGCTAAGTATTCACAATACCCCTCCTGAATAGGCCCAATGGCCATTAAAGAGCAAGAAAGTGAAAAATGGTACAGTAGCCTTCTCAACAAGAAAACAGATACTGACCAAATGACTGTGTATAAAGATAGCGCTATTCCTTCATCTGGATTCTCTATTCAAGGATCTCCTTACATGACCAGGTCACTTTACTGTTCATTTTTGTTTTATCCCAATAAAACAAGGTCCTAAAAGGCCGTCTATCCTTCCTCGTCCCTAATAACTTCTTCCCCTTGGATTTATTTCTTTTTTTGCATCTCATTTTATTCCTGTTTGGTCATCTCCAGACTGTTTTGAGAAACCCTGACTAATGATTTTTTGTTTAAAAGCAAGAATGAAAAGTTAAAACTAGTGAAGAAATCATCATATTTTTCATTTGGTTTTGGATTTACTGTCTCTCTTTTAGTTTGACCCATTGGCTCTATATAAATAAAGGCTGAATATGAATTTATAGGAATCCTGAGAATAAAAAGCTTTTAAAAGATTGAGAGGTAAGAATTCTGATCTAAAGAGTCATAATAACACAATGATTTAGGGGAACCAGGAGAATACAAGATGGTTTTGTTCATTATATAGGACAGTTGCATACTGTAAAAGCTTCTTGCAAAAGCTGATTTTGTATGCTAAATTTTATTTCAACATTATATCTACTCTGCAGTTAATGTTTTTAAAAACCCTTTTTGGCATAACTGTGAACACATGTTTGTTTATGTGTGTTTCAGGCTAGGGTAGGTGAGAAAGGATAATTAGGATAACAGCAAACTTCAGTGTTTGCTGGATATTCATTCATTCATTCATTCATGCACTTATAAAGCAAATACTTGTGAAGCTCTTAGTACTTGCTTTGTAGGAGTGTATGTCATGTGTGTTGAGAGGTTTTACAAAATGTACTACAGAGTCTATCCTTAAAGAATTTACAAGATAACTGGAGAAGTAAGGCATTCTTCAATAAAATACTAGAGATCATCATGATATCCTAATATTGTTAATAGGAATTAACATTTATTGAGAATTCACTGTACATGTGTTACCAATCCACATGACCCGTTCACGAATTTCTATAACTTTGAAACTTCAGACTTTGAAAACTGAACTTGTTTTTATTATATGTGTTCTTAGAGATTTTTGAAGACAAGTTATACATTTACTTGATAAGAGATGGAGTTATTGTTACTTAACCAACACCAAGAGGAGCAGGAAGATTTGCTTGTTCACTGCTGCATCCCCACTCCCAGAGCAGGGCCCAACCATGAAAATACATTCTGAAATAATAAATGGTCTCTGACATAATCTGTCATAATAACAGCTAACATTTATTGAATGCTTACTAAGTGCCTGGTGTTCTGCAAAGCACTTTACATACATGACTTCTATTGCTGATTATAATTCTATGACAGAGGATTATTATCTTCATTGCAGAGGAAGAACCTAAAAGCTTAGAAAGAATAAGCACTTTGTCCAAGGTCACAGGGCTAGTACAGGCAGACAGAGCATTGGAATGTAGGTTGTTACCCACCCTGCTATAGGGAAGTATTAGGTGAGGAGGGGTAGTTGTTGGAAAAGGGATGATACCTTTGGAAGGATGATACCTGTTGGAAGCAGGTAGATACCAGGGGAAAGAAGAAAACCAGATACTCCTCAGGGATTTTTGTGTGGCGGACCATATCATCTCCTTTCTAGGGAAAGAGACACTCTCCTGATTGCCTCTATCCCAGGGTTCAAAGAATAGTGCAAGAGACAGTAGTACGTGCTGCCTTTGGGGCTGGTGAAAGTACACAGACAGTTTTCTTTAATACCCCTCCTGCTTAGCCCCCAAAGGCCAAAGCCCCCAAGCTGTTCTCTGGCTTCCAGGCCCCCACTGGCCCGTCATCCCATTCTGGCTATCCTCTTTTCCCATCTTCTGATTCTGCCATCAAAATTCTCATTCCCTCCTTGATTTCAGCTAAGAGTCAAGAAGAAAACAATCTGATTAGCTGATTAAAATAATTCCCACTAAGGTGCCATCACTTAGCCTTCCCTGGAGCTTATACATTAAAATTAGTCTCTAATTGATGGGACTTGTAATGAATTTTTTTTTTTCTATTGGCATCCTCCACATCAAGCAACTAATAGTAAGGGATCAATAAAGTGCATCTAGGTGCCAAGAATATGCTAGTAACTCTCACACATTTTCTCATCACAACCTGAAGAGGTAGATGTGATTTCTAACTTACAGATAAAGAAATGGAGACCTGGAATGGTTGAGTAATTTACCTAAGGACACATAGCTTGTAAAAGGAGCTAGAATTTCAACCCCTTTATATTAACCATTACTCTTCCTGCCTCCAAAGGTTAGTAGCTTGCACTTCTGAGATGTGTACAATTTAACTCCATTCTAGTATCATAGGAGGTAGAGGAGTTCGTGTGTGTCCATCCATTATCCCTATAGCCATGGTCTAATGAGTGCCCATGATGTGTCTGATACTTTGCTTGGACGGATGTATTGAAACAAACCTGTTTTTGTTCCCAGGATCTCAGAATACAATGTGTGCCTATTACCAGAAGTAATGTATGAATGGGTATGGGTGAACTGAGGGCCCAGGAGATAGGTACTTAAAAAACAGCTATGAGGCAATGTGATAGGCACCGAAGGTGAGATAGGTACGAAGTGTTGGAGGATTATGAAAGGCAAAATGATTTTTGAAATTAAAACAGATAAAAGTGAAAAAAGGCCGGGCATGGTGGCTCATGCCTGTAATCCCAGCCCTTTGGGAGGTAGAGGTGGGTGGATCACTTGAGGTCAAGAGTTCGACACCAGCCTGGCCAACATGGTGAAATCCCGTCTCTACCAAAAATGCAAAAATTAGCTGGGTGTGGTGGTGGGCACCTGTTATCCTACCTACTTGGGAAGCTGAGGCATGAGAATTGCTTGAACCTGGGAGGCGGAGGTCGCAGTGAGACGAGATCATACTACTGTACTCCAGCCTGGGTGATAGAGCAAGATTCAGTCTCCCAAAAAAAAAAAAAAAAAAAGTGAAAAAAAATCAGATTGATTGAGGCTTTTTAGAGACACGATTCTTTCTCCTGCATTCTAATGAATAACTCACTTCAGAATTATACAGAAACCAGGTGGTATTACTCTTACTTGCTAATGAATGTAACTAGCTTCCTGTGGCAACACAGAAGTTGAGTAAGCAGGAAAGTGTCCTCAGGTACTGAACTTGTCTATTGATTTCAATAGACACAGCCTAGGGCAGCATTCCCCAAATTTACTGATTATAAGGCAGCATTTCCTAAACCTCCAGATGCTCCTGTTAAACAAAATGATTCTTAGGCCTCACTCAGAATAATAAGTCCCTCAAGTGATTCTTATTGTCTTGATTTGGGAAACACTGGTCTGGGGTTAAGGGGAGCATAAAATGATCCTCAGAAATGGTTGTTCCTAAAGCAGAGTTTCTTAAGCATTCTTTATCCTGTGGATTTTGTTAGCTTCATGATCCCCTTCTCAGAAGAATGCTTTTTGTTTTGAGATGGAGTCTCACTCTGTCGCCCGGCTGGAGTGCAGTAGTACAA
>NW_012108419.1:826400-827665 GCF_000951045.1 Mandrillus leucophaeus
TGGGGCTCATTATAACTACTCTAGACTTCCAGGGCTGCCCCGGAAATGCTGGTTTGGTAGACCTGAGGTAGACCCAACAGTTTCTTTTTTTTTTTTTTTTTTGAGACAGAGTCTTGCTCTGTCACCCAGGCTGGAGTGCCGTGGCACGATCTCGGCTCACCCTCCCTGGTTCAAGCGATTCTTCTGCCTCAGCCTCCCAAGTAGCTGGGATTACATGTACCTGCCATTATGCCCAGCTAATTTTTGTATTTTTAGTAGAGACGGGGTTTTACCATGTCGGCCAGGCTGTTCTTGAACTCCTGACTTCAGGTGGTCCACCCACCTCAGCCTCCCAAAGTGTGGGGATTACAGGTGTGAGCCACCACACCCGGCCAACAGTTTGTATTTTTAACAAGCAGTCTCTCTTTCCCTTATGCTATAAATTAAGTGTGTCCCCCAAAATGCATGTGTTGGAAACTCAATCCCCAATGCAACAGTGTTGGGAGATGGGGCCTAATGAGAGGTGATTAGCCTTGAGGACTCTGCCCTCATGAATGATTAATGTTGTTGTGGGAGTGGCTTCCTTATAAAAGGACAAGTTCAGTCCCCTTTTGCCTCTCTTCTGCCCTCCCACCTTCCACCATGGGATGATAGCATGAAAGCCTTTCCCAGATGGAGGTCTCTTGATCTTAGACTTCCAAGCCTCCAGAACTGTAAGAAATAAATCTGTTCTTTGTAAATTACACAGCCTCATGTATTCTGTTGTAGCTCCACAAAATGGACTAATACACCCCCTAACGAAAGTTTAGCTCAGACTGCTCAAAGTTTAGGTGCATTAGAAGTATGGAGGAGCTCATTTAAATATGAGACTCCAAGACTCATCCTCAGAGACACGATGTCATTAGAATATGGCCAGGAATTTCTTGTGGTTGGATCACACTGTGGAAATGATGGCAAAAATAATCTCCAAGCCTTTCCAGCTTTAATATTCTATGACTTTTTATCAAAATCCAGAGTTTGGTGAAGAGACCGTGAGAATCTCCTGTTTTTGTTTTCCAGTAGGGAGGTCTTAAATTGCTATCACTTGGGGTTTTCTGAGCTGTGGTAAAACTTTCCTTTAAAAAAACTCACTTCTTTATTTTTAATAATCAATATCATTACAAACTCAAAGATTCCTCCCTTCCTAAAATTTTGCTCTTCTTTCCTTTCATCACCATCCGACCTCGATGGCTTTTTCTGTGGTGCGTTTCCTTGCCTGAACTCATCCTGTTCTATCTTGCTTGACT
>NW_012108419.1:827715-828900 GCF_000951045.1 Mandrillus leucophaeus
CGGCTCACTGCAACCTCCACCTCCCGGGTTCAAGCGATTCTCCTGCCTCAGCCTCCTAAGTAGCTGGGATTATAGGCTCATGCCACCAGGCCCAACTAATTTTTGTATTTTTAGTAGAGACGGGGTTTTACCATGTTGGCCAGGCTGGTGTTGAACTCCTGACCTCAGGTTATCCACCCACCTTGGCCTCCTAAAGTGCTGAGATTACAGGCATAAGCCACCACACTTGGCCAGAAGAATGTTTTTAAAGCATGAAATAAATACAGTGGTTCATAAAGGATATCAATTTTATTGAAATATAGTTATCAAAGTATTTAAATGTGTTTCTTTAATAATTCATTAAATAACAAGATCTAGTCGCAGGTCCAACATTTGTATAATTTCAGAGTAACGATGAGTATAAGTGATGTTTCAAGATGTCTGCAACAATCATAATGTGGTTTGAAAATATAAATATCATCAGTGTGCAGGAAGGAGTGTTAAAAAGTTAAACAAAATTTGGGAGGCTGAGGCAGGAGAATCACTTGAACCCGGGAGATGGAGGTTGCAGTGAGCTGAGATTACACCACTGCACTCCAGCCTGGGCAACAGAGTGAGACTCCATCTCAAAAGGAAAAAAAAAAGTTAAAAAAATTAAGAAAAAAAATCTGTGATTTCTACTGGTCACACTAAAGATTTCTTCTGCTGTAGGTTGATAGCTACATTTGGAATTAAAGGAAATTCTAAATTTCATCTCAGGGAAAATAAGTGAGTAGTTTTATTTACATCCAAGTTGATGGACTCCCCAGATTAAGAACTCCAACTCTAAAGGGATGAATTTTTAGTTATTTGGAAATATCTAAGAGGCAAAAGTAGAAGTACTTCTCTAATTAGCCTCTTCAGTCCATTTTGCTTGCCACATTTGGAGTATTTCTTGGCAGGAGGGTTGCTGTGGGGCAAAACAGAATAATAAATAAGGATTTTTCACTTCTCTGCATCTTAATTTCTCCATCTGTGAAATGGGGGGTTTGTAGCTTATTGGTTCCCAAATGTCATAGCAGATGTCTAGCTGGTTGCACAAGGCATGTAAGGTGGGGGTTGGGCTTGGGGCTCATTATAACTACTCTAGACTTCCAGGGCTGCCCCGGAAATGCTGGTTTGGTAGACCTGAGGTAGACCCAACAGTTTCTTTTTTTTTTTTTTTTT
>NW_012108419.1:830323-836842 GCF_000951045.1 Mandrillus leucophaeus
GATGGTCTCGATCTCCTGACCTCGTGATCCACCCGTCTCGGCCTCCCAAAGTGCTGGGATTACAGGCTTGAGCCACCGCGCCCGGCCTTGACTACCTTTCTTAATCCTCAAGTTATTCCTCCTGTCTATACTGGGACCCAAGTAGTCTGAGTTTAGTATTCCAAATGTTCCCCTGGCTGCTTGTACTGCCTTTCTATCCTGATAAAAGTGCTTTAAACATTACAAAAGGTGCTTCACTGAGTGGAACAAAATAAGATGTTTGTGCTTGGAGAGGAAGCTCCGGAGTGCAGACGGTAAAGCAGGAAATTAAAATCTTGAGAGGAAATCTGAGATAGAACTATTTGGGATGCCTCAGAAAAGTTGAGAAAATGTTGCAAACTGATTTAAACAGATAGCCAAGCCAGGAGTCCTCTGAAATATAATCTTCTGTGAGGTCACCTGCTTGGTTTTTGTCCTGAACTTCTCTGCCAGGCTTGAGGACAGAGAATACTGAAGAAGGTCAGTGACTGGTCCCTGTGAGCCCCCTTATGTATGCCCAAGTGAAGGCTCCTCTGTGTCTTAAAGATGAGAATGATACCAATGAAAGCTGACTGTGGTTCCCACTTACAGACTATCCTCTTCCATCTTTCCAATAAATAGGCCCTAGATTCCACTGGGAATCTGTGAGATCCCTGGGCAGTGTCCAAGGAAGAAACACATAACCTGTGTTAAATCAATTTTTCAATTTGGAAATCATGTGCCACAAGCCAGTCCAATCAGAGCACATCTTGATACCTTTACTAGAAATTCTAAGAAAAGGATTTTCTCTCTTGCCGTGAATGGTGTGGTGTGGACATGTGAGGCCTATAGCTTGTCCTGTTGCCTGCAGGTAAGGTCAGTATATGGGAAAAGGCGGAGCTGAGAGAATTGTAGGGAAATGGAGCTGGTGCCCTGATGGAACTGTGCCTGCAGCCCACCCTCCCAGAGGACTTTATAAAGTTCCTAGTATGACAGTCAATGCATTCTGTTTTTTCATTTAATCCAATTGGAGTTAAGCTTTTTTAAAACTTATAATTAAAAGTGTCTTAAGTGAGATATTTATGGATCAAAAGTTTTGGTTATCAAAATACTCTATCAGTTGATGACAGCTGTGTCTAACATCAGCTCAAGGTGGAAAATGTTGTTGTCACCTCCATGTTATGCACTGAAATCCATGTCTTCTGACTCCCAGTTCTGAGTCTTTTTCTTGCAGCATGACACTGTGTTGAAATGACATTCATCCCAGTGAATTCCAACAAAGGCAATGTGATACTTCATTGCCTACCTCAGAGCAACTCCCCACCCCTACATCTTTTTTAAATAAAACACACATTTTCATTTTTTCTTTTTTAGCTTCCTTTGCAGCTAAAGGTGGCCTCATGACTAAGTTCTGGCCAATTAAGCTTATGTGAAATCTCTTAGAAACATACTTCAAGCTACTACAGGAAAAGTGCTCTCTCTCTCTCTCTCTCTCTCTCTCTTTCTCATTTACTGCTGTCCCTATCCATCCTATTTTTGAATACTGCCATGGTGCTAGGGGGCTATGGCAACATACAGAACTAGGCCAGCTTGCCAAGGATGGCGAAGAGGAAGGATGGAAATGTCTGGTCTGTGATGACACCATGGGGCAGCTGAACCAACACAACAATTCTTTTCCTCCAGAATTCTGGTTATTTGAAAAACATTAAATGTAATTAAGTCACAACTAATCAAGATTTCCAATATTTACAGCCAAAACATTCCTACGTCATAAATACTGGTGTCTGGCAAAATGAGCCAATTTTCCTTTGAAGAAGGTGGATGTGTTCAAATCAAAGCACATGAGGCTATGAATTTGGTGAATCTTTGGATCCCAAAATGGTGTTCTCCTCATGTATATCTTATCTTCCTGGGGGCCCTCAAGCCTATAGCAGTCTCGGTGACCAACATTGCACCCTTTTCTTTTCCAAAGGGAGCTCTTAGGTAAAATTTAGTAATTACTAGAGAAGCTACTCAAAGTGCACTATCATCAGGACAAGTTAGTGAGAATAACACTTTGCTTCTTCTTGAGGCACATGGATTTATATATCCATAGCCCATATTTTAAGGGCTCAAAGTGCTCTTTTCTTTCATTAAGGTGCCTCATCTGCCTCTAAGGAAAGACAGGAAAACATTTGAGATTAAGAAAAGTGTAGACTGATGTAAGATAGAGAGACTTGGTCCTCTGTATTCTTCACTGGCTTTAGTGCCTCTTTTTGGTCTTACCAACTTGCTTCAAGACCCAGTCAGTGCCTTGAAGCAAGTTGGTAAGACCAAAAAGAGGCCCTAAAGCCAGTAAGGAGATGTCTCTGCTCCCCCAAATCTTCCTGATGTGCATGTAGATTTTAAAAATCATGCTCTTATTGCTTCTCAGCCTTTTGGTTAAGATCAAATGTAAAAATTATGATCTTGATCACTGAATACCTACACGAAATAACCTGTTGGACAGAGGGCAAAGTATTATGGTTTTTGTGGGGAGAAACCAAGAACTCCACCAGAGCTGTTCTCACGGAAGAAAACCTATAGGTACTACTACAGTGATTTCTTTAAGATTTCCTGTCATTTTCTGTAGTCTCAGCTGCCCCTCTATGCTCAGCAGTAGAATAGGAGCACCACTATGTCAGAAGGTGTGGCTGGAAGGGGATGCCATGGATTTCTAGTGTGGAAAAGTCATGATGTCCATCTCCTAAACCAGTATATACAGACGGTTTCCAGTATGGTCCAACCAGAGTCCTATAAATAATCACAAATACGTAGCCAACAAATGCCCCTGAGTGGCTTTGTCACAGACACCAAACACCTGGTTTTATCTTAGAGGGAATAAAAATGCTCATTAGAGTGAAGGTCCACTGTCTGTGTTTCTTTCTGACATTCATCCTTCTGGAGGACTTAAGAATCCTTGGAACATATAGAAATGCACAAAAACATTTTAGGAGGATGATGGCAGTGCTATGAGTCATTGACCGATTCATATTGGCTGGTTGCAACTTAAGTGCCTCATTCTTGAACAGAAATGTCACATGCTTTGAATTTTTTTTCAGGCTCATTATTGTTGGATGTCAAATAACAAATAGCTCATCCCCAAACGTCCTCTCACCAAAAAGTCTGACTGTAACAATAGATAGAGAGGCAGATGGTATTAACAGGAACAGCCCATATAATGCATACATTACAGAGAAGATTCATTTCATCATGCATATACCAAATGTTATAATAGTTAGCATGTATTGTGTGCCAGGTAGTATGTTTAGGCTACAGGAAATAATGAATAAAGATCTAGTCTCTGATTTCAAGGTTGACTCAGACTAATTGGGTTGACAGAAAAATCAAGATAATTATAAGACCCTTCACCCTTCCCACTAGGATTATCCTAACTGGAAAGAATAAATACATATTTTTTCTTCAATAATTCCCTTAGCCTTTAGATCTACCCAGCCTAGTTGTTTTTCTTCTTTTCTTTTTATTTCTCTATTTTCTTTTTTTCTTTCTTCACATCTCCCCCTTGAGACAATAAGTCTAATTTTAGTTCCCAGCCATTCTTTAACAAAGGTATTAGCATAGGCAGTCTATGTACAAGGTTTTTGCTCTCCCGTGATATGTCACACTTAATTAACTGTCACTTTTGCTATCAATATTAACTGAGATATTAATTTGATGAATCTTAATTTCTCTTAATCATAGCATCATTTCGATCCTTCATTGGATACCTCTTTAAAATGACACACAGTAGAGAGGAGAAATATTAATAGTATACTCAGGTTGTTTTTTTTTTTTTTTTTAATCACATCTTAAGTAACTGCATGTTTTCCTGGTAAGAATATCTGTTTCTTGAACAGATATGGTCATCCTGATTTCCTTGTTAGCAAATGGGTGTTTTGTCTTGACCACCTCCTGGCTCTCTTTTGTACTCCCAATTGAAAATACTTTCAAATTTAATAAATGTTTCTCCCCAAAAGAATTCACCAGGATCTGCTGCACTATCTGTCTGGCAAAGGCTCTGTACTATTCATGGACACATGGAAAATACACATTTGAGGGTTTTGTCTGTTCCTTTGGTAGCAGAGTCTACGAAGAGCTGGTACCCAGGAGGAAACAGCAAAGAGGGACTGAATCATCAAAAGAAGTCTGATCTGTTTGCTGGTCATTATTTCTATCTTTCCCTACATTCACTAATTTTTTAAAAAATAATTCTTTTTTTCCTCCTGGCCTCGCATCCCTCCTTCACACCCTTACCCTCATATGCATTGAGCACTGGTGAAGATGCCTTCTGGACTGCCTCACCCAGCCCACCATGTCATTGAGACACGTCTGGCACAGAGAATAAACTCTAGGCCATATTAGGAAGAGTCCCATCACTCAAATCCTGTCACCTGAACACTGGAGACCCACGAACAGAATCATTCTCAGCGCCCTGGTTCTGACCCAGGTGGAGGATGGGATGGTGGCTGTTTTCCAGAGCTTTAACTCTCTCATTAAAGGGAGAATTAGAGTTTTCCTTTCTTCCTCAGTTCCTGACTGTTTGGGGAGTCTTTTGAGCCCCGAAGGCCGGAACTCAAGGAAGACAAATACAAGCACAGTCATAGAGACAGCATGTGCCTGAAGTCTACTCACCTCCAGGTATACCACCCAGGGCATCACCAAGGTGGCCACCAGCAAGTCTGCCACAGCCAGGCTCACTACTAGGTAGTTGGTGGTAGTCTGCAGGGCCCGCTCCTTCAACACAGCCATGCACACCAGGCCATTGCCGAAGACGATGGCCAGGATGAGCGCGCAGTAGGAGAGGGCATAGTAGGCATGTGGGCGGGCCTGGCTGGCACCTGTGGAGTTCTCCACCCCACAGGTGTAGTTCAGGTGGCCACTCAGCTGGCTCAGAGGTGCCATAGCCCAGGGGGAGGTACGTGATGCCAAGGGGCTTCCTGTGAGGAGACAGAAAACAATATTAATAAAATCAGACTCTTTGGAGCTTGGTTGCTTAGTTACATTTTTTTATTTATTGCATCAACAAATATTTATTGAGCATTTTCTATATAGTAGGCACTGTTGTGAGAGTTGGAGATACAGCAATGAACAAAACAGATAAAATCTAATTCCTCCCCTTTGAAGCTCCCACTCTAGAGGGGAAGACAGATAATAAACAAGACAAATAAAAGATGTGGTGTGTTCAATAATGGTATGTATATTGGAGACAAATCAAGGAGGGGGGTAAGTAATGGGTGAAGATTGTATGTATGTGAATGAGTATCTGAGTATAATCAGGAACTCCTCATGGAGAAATCAGCAATTGAGTCAAGACCTGGAGAAGATCAGGAAGCAGACCATGCAGATATCAGATGGGATAGCAGTCTGAGCAGTGAGAACAGCAGGTGCCAGCGGGAAGGGCTAGCACATAGAAGGCATAGGAGGGAGGCCAGTGAGGCTGAAGACAAGTGAGGCAGGAGTAGAATAGGAGGGTGTGAGGTAGAGAGATTGTGCAGGGCTATTGAAAGTACCATGCTTGGACTCTGAGTGAGATGGGAAGCTGTTGCAGGATTACAAACCCAGCTCTACTGCTTCCTAACTCTGGGACCTTATGCATATTACTTTACCTCTCTGAGCTCCAGATTATTCCCATGTAAAATGTGGGAATAATGAAACCCATCTATCTTAGTCCATTTTGGGTTGCTATTACAGAACACCTGAGTCTGGGTAATTTATAAAGAGCAGAAATTTATTCTCTCACAGTTCTGAAGGCTAGGGGAAGACATAAGGCCTGCGACTTAGGGTGTAACCCTGAAACCCAAGCGAAAGTGACTCTTGCCCCAGGCTGTGTGCTATAGAGGAGCCTACTCTGGTCTTCTGCTATGGTTTGAGTGTTTGTGTCTCCCTAAATTCATATGTAGAAATCCTAACACCCAATATGATGGTATTAGGAGGTGGGGGTCTTTGAGAGGTGATTAGGTTATGAGGACAGAGCCCTCATGAATAAGATTAGTGCTTTTATAAAAGAGACCCAGATAGCTAGCTAATCTCTTTTACCATGGGAGGACACAGTGAAAAGACAGCCATTTGTGAACCAGAAAGCAGGCCCTCACCAGACACTGAATCTTCTGGTGCCTTGATCTTGGACTTCCCAGCCTTCAGAACTGTGAAAAATAAATATCTGTTGTTTATAAGCTACTCAGTTTATGGTATTTTGTGATAGCAGCCCAAAAGGACTAAGGCACCCTCTACTGGTTATGCCTCTAGCCCCTACAGGATGATGTTGTAACCTCCCACAGTGCCAAGGAGAAGGTCCACTAAGTTTCCAACCCTATCTAGACCACACTCAGGGAATTCTCTGCCCAACTGCTCAGAGCCTGTTTCCAGGACATCATGGGCCTCATTCTAAATCTGTCACCCTGAGGGAGACTATGCCATAAATGTGTAGGGTTCCTGGGGCCAAGTGGTGGCTTTCAGTTAGAGCTCAGTCAAATAGATTCTATGTAGTCTGAGGTGGGGAGATAA
>NW_012108419.1:836892-924165 GCF_000951045.1 Mandrillus leucophaeus
AATATTAATAAAATCAGACTCTTTGGAGCTTGGTTGCTTAGTTACATTTTTTTATTTATTGCATCAACAAATATTTATTGAGCATTTTCTATATACAAAGCACTTTGGTATATTCCTGTCTCTTATACACATCTAGATGTGTATAAGAGACAGATCTAGATCACACTCAGGGAATTCTCTGCCCAACTGCTCAGAGCCTGTTTCCAGGACATCATGGGCCTCATTCTAAATCTGTCACCCTGAGGGAGACTATGCCATAAATGTGTAGGGTTCCTGGGGCCAAGTGGTGGCTTTCAGTTAGAGCTCAGTCAAATAGATTCTATGTAGTCTGAGGTGGGGAGATAAGAGTCCAGGGTCCCTGAGGCAGGTTAGGGGTGGGGGCCCAGCTTCTCCTATATAGTCACATTTTGTATAGAATTTTGAAGGGTCCAGGAATCTTAAATTCAAACTTGGCCTTCCACGTTGTTACGAAGGTGTATTCATCAAGGTGGGAAGATGAAACATTTTACTCAATGGTTTGTTGGTTACGACTTTAAAATATTTAAACATGGTACATATGGACCTTTATGGGAACTCTCTCTCCAGGCCCTGGCAAAAGTAGAGGCTGGCTTGGTGGCCAGAATTTGCCCTCAAGCTAGGTATCTGTAGCTCTCCCTTGATTAGGAGACTGGCCTAATCATGGCTGTCATTTTGTACCTCACTTTGAAATGTTTCAGCCTGAAATGTGAAAGAGTTAAAATGAACAAATAATTGGGAAAGGGTGACAAACTTGGAATGAATTTAGAGAATTGTTTAAAAAAATTGTCCTTTATCTTGGCACACTGTTTGCACTCAATGTATTTTAAAACATAATAATAATTCTTGATAATAGTTATAATTTTCTCATTATTCAGAGGAGGGCAGCCGCTACCCTGGAGATAGCACCACTGCTGCCAAGAGCTTTTGGAAAAATACAATGCTTTCTGATTGTTCAAGGATATTTCCACTTTTAAGGCAGGCTCAGGCCCAAATGTCTTCCTTTTCACAACTGGGCCACTTTGGAACACAGTGGCCAGAACCCCTCTTTTCTGGGGTCTGCAGTGGTGAATAATGTCTTAGCTTCCTCTCACCTGCCAAGTAAGAGGGAGGCATAAAACCTTAGGATATTTATTACCCTTTGGCTGGACTTTTTACTCTGCCAAGAGGTTTGACAGCTACCTAAAAATAGTATAGCTGAATGCCAGTGGCTAATTATACGAAGGGAAACCCTCAACTCTGAAAATCAATTCTGAGCCTGATGTTGGAATCACAGTTGCATGGATTTCTGATTTCTAATTTATTTTTTCCACATCTGATCTTAGGTCCTTTATAGCAGCAGGTGGGTTAAACTGTGATTGTTCAGGTAGTTGCTGATGAGTTGTAGATGTGGGAGAAGAAAGCAAAGATGCGTGAGATGCTAGATTACTCTGTCTCTCAGCTAATTGTTTCAACTTCCTCCCTGCTTAGATTTTTTTTTTTCTTTTCAAACCAGAGTTGCTTATATAACACAGAACTGAGCTGGGCTTTCTTCTTTCTTTTCCCTCTGTTAGATATGCTAACAGATAGGAAACGGGTCTCAGGTAGGAAGAAGCAAAGAGCCTAGAGAATTCATTAACTCAATCACTCTCTAAGTAATTTACAATGATAGTCTGGTTTCCTCATCAGCAAAATGGGGATAATCATATCCACTCCATAAGGTCATTATGAAGATTAAATGAAATTTTATACATGAAGTTTGGCACTACTGACAATTTGGACTGAATAATTCTTTGTTGAGGAGGTTGTCCTGTGCAGTGTGGGGTGTTTAACAGCGTCCTTTACATATACCCACTAGATGCCAGTAGCATACCCCTCCCCACAAGTTGGGACAATAAAAAATGCTTTTAGATGTTGCCAAATATCCCGGGGGAGGGGGGCAAAATTGCTCTCCCCATTAACAATCATCACTCTAGCATAATGTCTGGCACATAGCACCAGAAATATAGTTGCTTTTACTGTTAAGAGGAAAGTGGGAATAGATGAAGAGTTAAATAATCTACAATTGTAGAGTATCTAGTGAACTTGGAAATGATGACATTCATGGTGACCTCAGCAAACAGTGTTAGGAGTTAAAAGTGGGTAGGAGGTAAAATAATAGAGAAGGCAGAGAAATAGAAGAGTACTCCTGGCTTCATTCTTTTAAGATTCATTACATATAACACTACTTACACATTTTAATGAGCTTTTAAATGCCTTACAAAGTATTGATTTATCTTGGTCTTTATAGTTTGTTCTGGCATCTCTTAGAGTGAGTGCATAACCTATTTAAAAAGGCAGGGGAACAGAGAGTGGTCAGGTCCCCATCAGTTATGACATTTGTCCTGCTTTGCTGATGTTCAGTCCCTCAGTGCTGAATAACAGTCCGCCTGAAACACTCGTGGGGTTCCTCCTTAGTACCTCATTAAGACTTACAGAGTTTTAATTATTTGTTCTCTTTCTGTAAGAGAACAAATGAAGATGAAGACAACTACATCTAGGCTACTACTGTGTGTCAAGTACGAGTACTTTACATGCATTTTAATACTTACAGCAGCCCTAAAGGTGGATAATGATCTATTTCTTTTATGGATTAAAAAAACTGAGAGATCAATTACTTTCTCAAGATTACACAATGTGTAAGGGGCTGATTTGAACCAAGCTTTATCTCAGGCATTCTTAAATCCCAAACTCATAATTATCTAATGGGTCTCTGCTAGGCATGGAAGTTGATGTTAATCATTCCCAGCCCTGCTTGGGGGCTCATTTCTGTAATACCAGCACTTTGGGAGGCTGAGGTGGGAGGATCACTTGAGGCTGGGAGTTTGAGACCAGCCTGGGCAAAATAGTGAGACTCCATCTTTGCAAAAATAAAATAAAAGAAAAATTAGCTGCGTGTGATGCCATGTGCTTGTATTCCCAGCTACTTGAAAAGCTGAGGCAGGAAGATTGCTTGCATCCAAGAGTTAGAGGCTGCAGTGAGCTATAATTGTACCACTGCACTCCAGCCTGGGTGACAGAGCAAGATCCTGTCTCAAAGAAAAAACCCCACAAAACTCATTCCCAAGTTGAGGTGGATTTTACTCAAACCAGAACAAAACACTTCAGTAACAGGGTTCCATGATACATCTTCACTCATTTCACAGATCTCTGGCTGTTGCCACATCTAATCTTTTACTCAGATGCCTCCTGACACCAGTCTCCAGAGCTTTTCTGGTCTGGGCTATAATTTGGACTTGCTATATTGCCTGATAAAATTAATAATTATAGCTAAAGTTTATAAGCATTATCATCATTCAACCTGACAGCAACCTGATGAAGAAGGTAAGCACTATTATCATATCAAGTTTTCTAGATAAAAAAGGTGAGTCACAGAGAGGTTAAATATCTTGCTGAGAACACAAACCAGTAAATGATGGAGTTGATTCAACCCAAGATTTGTCTGATTCCAGAGTTCATGTTCTTAACTATGCCACTTAAGTATGCCACTTTTAGGGGTGAGGCAGACAAATGTGAAATGGGTACTAATTTTAAAATCTCACTTGTTCAGAGTATCTTATGCACATCATCTGACTAGGCTTGGTGAAGTAGTGCAGGTGCACACTGCTCATAGAACCAGTGGGAGTCACATTGTTATTATTATTAGAGATAGTCTTTAGCATTTCTATGCTACTTTCTTCTTGCAAATTGCTGCCTATTTTCCTAAAAAAGATTCACAAATGCATTGCAATACATAGCATATTTATGTATTTGGGCACATTTACATTGTTGGTAAATGTACAGAGAAAAACTGTTGCTGGTTACTGAGGTCCAGTAGCTAAGATAATAGTTTTTCCCCCTCATTAAACCTGTCTAGTAAAGCAGAGCATACTCACTTTCCATCACAACCTCTAAAGACTGAGCATCTTACCATTCTAATCAGAGATAAAATGGGGAACTCAGAAAACAAATCAATAAGCAAATATTAATTGACGACCAACTTCAATGCATTAGAAATTGAATCTGATATTGAGTAGAAACTGTTCTGTATTTGCTTTAATGCATATTCTATAATAAACAGCCTTCTGTATGGATGCTTAAATATTAGGCACCCATTTGGATACTATCAGTATTTTCCTTGCTCAATACCCTTGCTCACTGCTAGCCACACAGACCCTTGAAAATATTCAACTACAAATAAATGAGTGTCTGAGTAAGAATCTTTCTCATCTTGTCTCTACTTCTCCTTGACTATAAGAGATCCCAATGCCATGTCAAGCAGTGGTTCTTCACTCTTACCTAAGAACAGATATTTTACAAACCCTTTAGTATCAATAAGCAAAGGGCTTCACCTATAAAGAAAAACAGTCATGCACAATGAGTTTAGAATCCAAGTTTCACTTTGCTATTGCTGCATTATTATACATGCATGCATTTTGATGGTATTCAATTAAACTAAATGCATGAACTGGAACAAATACCTAATTGCAATGACTTCTGTTGCCCCAGTAAGCTACAGCAAGCAATGGAAGTCTCACAATTAAATAACAACAATACCCTAAAAATCATATACCATCATCAAAGGAAACATACACAATCATCATCTCAAGTACTACATATCTCTGCTGGGAATAATTGGATTCTGACTTGGAAACAGCCTGACTTTAAATAGACCATTGAAAATAGTGCCTCTCCAAACCTTCAGCTCTGAATTGCCAGGGTGCTGAATTGAGAAGTTTAAAATAACAGACCCTTACAATTAAGTAAAATCCTTAAGAGGAATACAATCAACTTCCATACAAATCCTAGAATAATAACCGCTTTTTGTTTTCTATCTTTTAATTCTTCCTTGATATAGCTTCTAGAGTCCACAAGGTACAATTTTGGGGAAAAAAATAGAAGAAAAAGGAATATAAAAGGTTTCTGCTGTCTAACCACTTAGAAGAAAAAGAAAACCATTTCCTCAGGGCTTTGGTTTTTAAATAAGAGTGGGTATTGAGTTTTAATGCATATTTTTAGAGATCCACAGAACCCCAAGCTGATTAAATAACCTTGAGGAAAATACTATGTACTAAATTAGAAACGAAAAGAAAAATTACTTACCCTAAAATTTTCTTCTGATTTCTGGAGACCGAGGAGTTTACCACTTCGGCTCCTGCAGCCATTTACTGACAGCAGACATACCCAAGCAAAGCAAACTTTGCCTTTCTCAGGACTCAGAAACTATGAAATGAACAGAAAGAAATCACCCATTTTTTGCCTCTAAGGTGAAATTACTTGAGTGCTGCTCTTCCAGCTTCCCTATTAGACCTTAGTGCACGTTTCATAGCTGCTTTCGAATGTATCCGTTTTCTGTAGAGGATTTGGGAGGGACCCTAAACTGAGCATTGCTTGGGTCAGCCGCTCAGAGGTTCTGTCCTTGGTGCTGAAAGAGAGATGGAGTAGGCACAAGCAGGATCCGTTTTCTACCTCGCTCTCAAAACCTCTTTGTCTCTATCTGCTCTGGTACTGTGCTTTTTAGTACATGTGTATTTTCTCCTCAGTGCTCTTTTTAATCTTAGTTTTTCCACTGTTTTTACCTTTATGCTTTAATTTCTCTTGAATAACTCTCACCTTCCTCAGTTTAATTGCCTTTCCAGATTCTGGTGGGTGTAAAAATGATTAGTTCAGAAGAAGGAACAGATCTTCAAATTGATACCACAATTGGTTAATGGAAATCAGTACAATTTAAAACACAATTGACAGGATAATTGAACTTGGAGGTGTAAGCCTGTCTGGGAAAAGAAGGTTAAAGGAAACATATTACAAAGGCAGCAAAACTGAGGCATGGCGTATAACTGGCAATAAAGATGAAATAAGCTTAATACTGTAAGAAATGTTAAATGTTTACTTAGCAGCACTTCTTGTTTTCAGAGAACTTCACAAATATTTGCCAATTCATTCTTACTGCTTCTCTGTGATATATGTGCATATATATCTTTTAAAAAACTGGTTTAGAACAAGCTAAAGTGAGATGCAACCAAGGGCAATATCAGTGAAAGTCAGGAGTAGAACACAAACAATCCTAACTTATGGTCACTTATTCATCTTACATTTTACTGTGGAATCCTAACCATTTCCTGTTATCTCTCTCTTTTTTTTCTCCTCTGTTTAGGCAATGTGGTAATTCTTCGACTGTTTTCTCTGCCAACAGTGGATGTACTTGGCAACTGCAGTGCAGTCATGGGGAACCTAGTTCTCTTTTGACTATGATGGAGACCTCTGCTGGCTGAAAAAGAAGGCAGCAGCATCAACAAGGTCTAAATACTGCTATTGATAACAACCATCATTTATTGAGCATGTACTTTTAGCCAGTCATTTTAATGTGTTGCTCCTTTTAATCTTTTCAACAACCCTAAGGCAGGTACTATTTTTTGCCACCCTTAATTTATGAGTAGGAAAATTAAAGCATAGAGTGGTTAGTATAATGTCTGAAAGTCATACAGCTAACAAAGTGGCTGACCCAGGATTTGGATCTAAACATCCTAATTCTCTTAACCACTATGATATAGTCTTCCAAAGGCAGAAAATTTAAACTTCCCAGAAGACAGATAATATGTCAGAGAGAATAATAATTATGACAATAATAATAATGTTAATAATACATTTGTATGTAATTATATTTAATAATCATTTAGATGATTTAGAAAATCATTTTGTAAATTATGTTCTTGTTTGTACGTTACAGCAATCTTCATAATGCCATTTTTATAGAGGTTGTTATGGACTAATTTGTGTCCTTCCAAAATTCATATGTTGAAGCCCTAACCTTAGAACATGACTGTATTTGGATGTAAGATCTTTGAAGTGTGAATTAAGTTAAAATGGGCCCTGGAGGGTATGCTCTAATCCAATATGACTGGTTTCCTTATAAGAAAAAGAAGAGACACCAGAAATGTGCACACAGAGGAAAGGACACAGGAAGATGGCATCCGTCTGCAAGCCAAGGAGAGGGGTCTTGCAGGAGAGGCCAAACCTGCCACCCTGTTGATTTTGGACTTCTACCCTTCAAAACGGTGCAAAAATAAATTTCTTTTGTTTAATTCACCTAGCCTGTGGCGTTTTGTTATGGCATCCCTAGCAAACAAATACAGAGGCTTAGAGAGGTTAGGTGCCATATCCAAGGTTGCCCATAATTTATTGGGCATAAAAGTATTAGTTATATGATATAACTATATTGAACATGCCCTAAGACTGGAACTCCTGGGTTGAATGTGAACTCCAAGGCTTTTCTTCCCTTGGATAAGGGGACCAAGAGAATATGCACTGCTAAAACTTGGCTTGTCTGACATGTAAAAGCAGGGAGTAATGTTAGGCTGGAGCAGAATGAAGCAAATACCTTCTAAGGAGTTAAGAACCTCATATCACTCACTTTCAGCAACATGGTTTTTACCTTTCAGTATCTTATGTTTATTTTCTTTAACATTGGAAGATATTGTGCCTAATGATAATGCTATCCTGATAATGCGTGAATGTAGTAGAAAGAACCCTATTTCTAGACTTTCTGTGTTGAGAACACATATTCTCTCTTCAAGGGCAGTTGTAAATGCTGGCAAGATACTCCTCAGCATGTTTTTAGTGTCTTTCTTTGGCAAAATTAAAAGGAAGATAAAGAGGGATATAGAATCTAATTCTATGTAGGAACAAGAGACAGGAAAATTAACTGACATGCCTAAAATCACACATCTAGGCAGTCAACTCTGTTCTGACTTAACTCTCTGTGGTAGATTCCTTGACCCCCACGGTGAATGGGGAGGGATTGGTGTGGAAATAGAAGAGAAGCAGGGTCAATGAGGTAATTCTTTCTCTCTGGACTTCACTATAGGTGAAGATTAGCAGTTGCTCCTTTTATCCGGCACTTTCCATTCATACAACACCAAACAGTTTTATACTTTTAAGTAAATGGAACCCTTATTCATGATTGGCATCGAGATATGCTGTCTGGGAAGATCTCCAGGACACCTACAGAACAGATATGGCTGGGCAGAAATCAAGAAAAAGATAATTTTCTTCATCTTCCTTCCAGAAAATCCATCTCAATAGCATGGCTGGAACATTCTCATGTACTAGCCAACAGCCCTTCATCAGGGAAAGTCTTTATGTTTTGAACTTGAAGTGGAAAGTTTACAGCAAAAGAAGAGAGATAGTGGGCTTCTCATACACACAGTTACTCAGTGATTTTGTTTGAAAGGAAATTGATGTGAAGTGTGCGGTGGGAATATTCTCTTCTTGTCTTTGAAATGCTGCTCCAGGGAAAGATACAAGAAACCCTGCCTTGAGTGCTGACCATTGAGTACAACATGAGTTTCTCACACCACTTTAAACGCCCCCTGAGTTTCCACTCACCAGGACAGTATGGAGACTAAATGAAGCAGTATGGTGAGCCAATTTGCAGGACCTATATGAATAGAGGAATATTTTGTCTCCACGTCTTATTATAACTAGCATTCCTTACTGTAAACTAGAAGATTTGATTATCATGATGACCTTAAACTGCATGGATACTGATCTGGTCTGAAGAAGAGCCTCTCAGTCTGTGTTTCACTAGAATCAGACCTCAAGTTGTAAAAGTGTAAATGAAAGTTGGCAAATGCAGTCAGTGGTCCAGTAGTATGGCTATTTCTTCTTAACCTTAGCCCTCATTCCTCTCCAATGAGATCTGGTGATGGATGAGAACCATCTGAGAAAGTCTTAGGTTTTATGTTTGAATTCATTCTGCTGCTGTAATACAGTTCTTGAAAGAAAAATAGTTCAACTCATTTATTATTGTCTAATACTGAGCACCACTTTCTTCCTTTCTACCAGAGAATGGCAGAAATGACAGAAGGAGGCTTCTCAATCAATCAGATTTGTACCCAATCACTCATTATAGGTAGCAGAGTAATAGTAGGGAAGGAAATAAATAAATGATATCTGTTTTTATATCTGCATCTACCCTTCTGTGTGCTTGCATTTTACCTCCCTTTTCTACTTCTATCTTAACTTTTCAACCTATTTTCCTTCTGTTTTTTCCTACCCTCCATCATTGTCTAATTTTTTTTTTTTTTTTTTGAGACGGAGTCTCGCTCTGTCACCCAAGCTGGAGTGTAGTGGCGCGATCTCGCCTCACTGCAAGCTCCGCCTCCCGGGTTCACGCCATTCTCCGGCCTCAGCCTGCCGAGTAGCTGGGACTACAGGCGCCCGCCACCACGCCCGGCTTGATTTTTTATTCCTCTGACTTTTCCTCAATTTCTTCCAATCTCTTCTATACTTCTTTTCTTTTCCAAAATCCATATAACTAGAAGCAATGATCGGTTAGAATTAGAGAGTTCTGAATTTTAATTAATTTATCATTTGTTCAAAAAGGATGTGGGGTTGATAGATTTGGCAGATTATATTTCCCGAAGATGATGATGATGATATGCCCCATTCCTCATGTTCTTCTAGAACCTTGCCATTCCATCCTCAAGAGGTGGAGCCTTAATTATGTCTCTCTTCTTGAGTCTGGTAGGCCTTCATAACTGTGTCTACCAACAGAGTGTGGTAGAAGTGATGCTATGTGACTTTTGAGGCCAGCTCATAAAAATGCCATATATTTCTACTTTGTTCTCTTGAGACACTTGCTCTTGGACCTCGGCCATCATGTTATGAGAAAGCTCAGGCAGCCCATGGAGAAGCCATGTGGAGAAGAACTGAGACCATTGTGCTGACTGAGCTCACTGCTAAAAGCTAGTACTAGCTAGCCAGCCATGAGTGAGTCATTTTGAAAGCAGCTTCTCCAGTGCCCCATTGAGCTGTCCTAGTTGATGCCATGTGGAACAGAGACAAGCTACCTCTGTAAAGATTTGCCCAAATTTCAGATTCATGGGCAAAATAAATATTTGATGTTGTCTTAGACCAATAATTTTGTTATGTAGCAATAGATAATAGATAATCTGAGACTCATTTTCTCTAAAACATGGCACATTTAGTATTCAGAAGGAGCACATCTCAAATCCTATTGAGTCCCATCTCATTTTGAGGAAATCACTATTCAATTATTTGGTGTGTTTGTTTGAATCTACATGCTGTCTATTTCACCTTTACAAATTTTACAAAACCTTTTTTCCTCAAAATATGGGCCAAGGACCAGGACCAGCAGCATCAACTTCACTTTGGAAATTGTTAGAAATGGAGAATCTTGGCCACCACCCTAGACTTAACTGAATCCAGGATTTTCATCTTAAGGTGCACCGCTGTTTATTAAAGATGCAGCAACAAATGGTGTGAAGAATAAGCCTGTAAAACAGATGCATCTCTAGACACTAGACAAATAATTTATTATTTTCCACTTTCTTATATTTTTCAATTTTTTATTGTTTTAAATACACATAACATGAAATCTATAATCTTACAGATTTTAGGTATACATTTCAGTGGTACCAAATGCATTTATAATGTTGTACAACCGTTACCACTGTTCATATTCATGATTCTTTTCATCTTGCAAAACTGAAATTCTTTACCTATTTAACAGTAACTCCCCATTTTCCCCAAACCCTGGCAACCATTATTCTACTGTCTTTTTTTATGATTTTGACAACTCTAAGTACCTCATATAAGTGGAATCCTACTGTATTTGTCTTTTTCAGACTGGCTTATTATACTTAGCATAATGTTCTCAAAGGTCACTGATATCGAAGTATATGTCAGAATTTTCTTTCTTTCAAGGCTGAATAATATTCAATTGTACCACATTTTGCTTATCTGTTCATCTATGGATGACGCTTGAATTACTTTCACATTTTAGCTATTGTGCATAACACTGCTATGAAAATAGGTGTTCAGATATCTCTTTGAGATCCTGTTTTCAGCTCTTTGGATATATATCCAGAAATGGAATTGCTGGTTCATATGGTAATTCTATTTCTGATTTTTTTGGCTACTACCATACTGTTTTCTACAGCAGTTGTTTCATTTTACATTCCCATCAATAGTGCATGAGTATTCCAATTTCTCCACATCCTCATGAGCATTATATCTCCATTGTAATTTATCCTTTGATCCACTGGTTGTTTAAAAGTGTGTTGCTTAATTTCTACAAATTTGTGAATTTTCCAGTTTTACTCTGTTATTCTTTTCTAATTTCCTCCCATTGTGATCAGGGAAGACTTTGTATGATATCTGTCTTTTAAAATCTATTGAGACACAATTTGTGGCCTAACATACGGTCCATCCTGGAAAATGTCCCATGTGCACTTGAAAAGAATGTGTATATTATTGTCATTTTGGTAGAGTGTTCTGTATATGTCTTTTAGGTCTAGTTGGTTTATTCTGTTGTTTATATCCTCTATTTTCTTACTTATTTTCTGTCTGGTGGTTCTAACCATGATTGAAGGTGGACTGTTAAAGTTTCCAACTATTAAGGTAGAATTGTATTTTTCTCCCTTTAATTCTATCAGTTTTTGCTTCGTGTATTTTGATTGTCTGTTATGAGGCATGTTAATGTTTAAAATTGCTCTATTTTCTTGTTGTATTAAATATTTTATTAATATATAATACCCTTTTTATTTCATAATTTTTTGACTTAAATTCATTTTTGTCTGATATTTGTCTAGCCATTCCTGCTCTCTTTTGGTTACTATTTGCATGGAATATCCTTTTCCATCTTTTCACTTTCAACCTACTTGTATCTTTGTTTTCTTTTTTCTTTTTTATTATTTTTATTTTTATTTTTTTGTGTGTGTGTCTTTGGATCTAAAGTTAGTTTCTTGTAGACAGTATATCCAGCAACCATGTGTTTTTTATCCATTCTGCTGATCTCTGTTTTTTGACTGGGTAGTTTAATCCATTTACATTGAAAGAAATTACTGATAAAGAATGACTGACTTCTGTGGTTTGCTATTTGTTTTCTATAAGCCTTATAGCTTTCCCACATTTCATTCTGCATGACTCTTTTTTGCGTGTGTTTAGTTGATGTTTTGTGGTGAAATGTTTAAGCTCCTTTTTATTTCCTTTTGTTTATATTCTTTAACTCTTTCTTTTTGGCTACCATGGAGATTACATTTAACATCCTAAAGTTATAATACTCTAATTGGAGTTTATACCAGTCTAACTTCAATAACATATAAAATATCTGGTCCTCTACAATTCTTTCTTCACTCTTTTTGGTTGTTGATGTCATAAAATTATACCTTTATATATTGTGTGACCCCAAACATAAACTAATAATTATTTTAAATGCATTAGTCTCTTAAATAATATAAAAAACAAAACATGGAGCCACAAACCAAATTTATAACAATGTTAGCTTTTAGACTAATGATTGTTTTCTTTTAAATGTATTAGTCTCTTAAATTATGTAGATAGCAAAAAGTAGAGTTACAAACTATTGGGATACTACTACTAGCTTTTATAATGGTTCTTGCATTTATTGAGCTCTTTGTTTCTTCATACAGCTTCAAGTTACTGTCTAATGTCCTTTCATTTCACCTTGTAGGACTCCGTTGAATATTTCTTGCAGGGAAGGTCTAGTGGTAATGTAGTAATGAGCTCCTCAGCTTTTGTTTATCTGGCAATGTTCTCCTTCTTTTCCTGCTTCAGCCCTGCAAGTAGCTGGGACTACAGGGGCATGCCACCATATCTGGTTAATTTTTTGCATTTTTAGTAAAGACAGGGTTTTGACATGTTGGCCGGGCTGGTCTCAAACTCCTGATTCAAGTGATCTGCCCACCCTGGCCTCCCAAAATGTTGGAATTATAGGTGTGAGCCACTGCACCTGACCTCCTTCACTTTTGAAAGACAATTGTACTGATATAAAATTCCTGGTTGACAGGTATTTTTTTCTTTTGCATTTTGAATACATTGTCCCACTACCTGATGGGCCAAAGTTTCTCATGAGAAATTTGTTAATATTCTTACCAAAGATCCCTTGTATATGATGAATCACTTCTTTTTTGCTGCTTTCAAAATTCTCTCTTTGTCCTTGTATTTCAGAAGTTTGATTATAATGTGTCTTGGTGTGGGTTCACCTTGAAGTTCATTGTACTTCTTGGATGTTTATATTTATGTCTTTCATCAGATTTAGAAACTTTTCAGCCATTATTTCTTCAAATATTCTCCTCACCCTTTATCTAGCCCTTCTCTTTCTGGTACTGTCACAGTGCGTTAGTTGGTTCACTTGATGGTGTCCCATATGTCTTTTAGGCTCTGTTCACTTTTCTTCAATCATTTTTCTTTTTGTTCCTCAGACTGATAATTTTCATTGTATCTGCAAGTTTGCTGATTCTTTCTTGCCTGCTCAAATCTGCCTTTGTATTTCTCTAGTGAAGTTTAAAATTTTAGTTATTACATTTTCAGCTTCAGAATTTCTTTTTGGTTTCTTTTTAGTGTTTCTGTCTCTTTACTAATATTTCCATTTTATTCATAGGTTGTTTTCTTGACTTTTTCCAAATCTTTTAGTTATTTGAGACTTTAAGTTAGGTGTTTTAAAGTCTTTGTCTAGTAGATCTGCCACTGGATCTCTTTCAGGAATAGTTTTGGTTGATTAATTTAAAAAATTCTGAATGTGCCATACTTTTCTGTTTCTTCATGTGCCTTGTACTTTTTTTTTTTTCTTTTAAA
The DNA here is from genome assembly GCF_000951045.1 of Mandrillus leucophaeus. Lineage (NCBI taxonomy): Eukaryota > Metazoa > Chordata > Mammalia > Primates > Cercopithecidae > Mandrillus > Mandrillus leucophaeus. Next base: position 850,525 of record NW_012108419.1, read on the forward strand.
GACAAGGGCTTGGTCTGTCACCCAGGCTAGTGTGCAGTGACATGATCATAGCTCACTGTAACCTCAAACTCCTAGGCTCAAGCAATCTTCCCCCCTTAGCCTCCTGAGTAGCTAGGACTACAGGCCTACCATGCCTGGAAAATATTATTTTATTTGTTTATTTATAGAGGTGGAGTCTCACAATGTTGCCCAGGCTGGTGTCTTATAATTTTTTTGTTGAAAAACAGGCATTTGAAGTTAATAATATGGTAACTCTGTAAATCAGATTCTCCCTCTTCCCCAGGGCTTGCACATTTTTTTTGTTAGTGTTTTGTTTACTACTTTAGAAAAATGTTATGTATTGTTTCTGTGTCAAGGATTAGCCTGATGTGCAAATTTAAGGTTTCTTTTCTAAACCTGCACCTTTCCCTAGGTAAGTGCAGTCACTTTCTAATTTTCCCTTTATGTGCATTGTTTTTTAATGTCCTAGTCTTTAATGTCTGACTTCCAAAAGGGGGAAATAGAAAAATAAAGGTAGATTTTTAAAAAATGGAAGTGATTCTCCTGCCTCAGCTTCCCAAGTAGCTGGGATTACAGGCATGTGCCACCACGTCTGGTTAATTTTGTATTTTTAGTAGAGACAGGGTTTCTCCATGTTGGTAAGGCTGGTCTTGAACTCCTGACTTCAGTTGATCCACCCACCTTGGCCTCCCAAAGTGTTGGGATTACAGGCATGAGCCACCGCACCTGGTTTTAAATCTTCTTGAAGTTACTATAGCCAGACAGGGAGGGGCTTATAACAGTGGGGGAGGTGCAACAACTGTGGTAGCATGCTCCTTTGTCTGAATCTCTGTGATCAGAAGGAGCAATCAATAATCAGACCATAGTTCCCCTCTATTTGGAGGACAAGGTTCTTTTTGCCCACTCTGGCTCCTGCAAGCTGCTCCAAGAATTCAGACACAGCTGTATGCCTCATTGCTGGGAGTGGGGAATGGGTAGTTGCTATTATGCTAAGAGCTGACATGACCAAAATAAACTTAATTTACCATCCAAGCCTTCTCCTGGAAGTTGCAAGCTTTCAATAGATTCCAGAGTTCCAAAATAATTACATCAGGCAGACTCTGGCAGTGCAATTGTTGTCTAGGTGGGGAAACAGATTCCTGGTGCTTCCTACTCCACCATATTTTTGAAAACATCCCCCTTTTCCCATTAGCTTTTATTGCTCCCCCTGGAAATCAGAGAGCTGTGTGTATAGGAGATGGAAAATAAGACAGATGTGGGAGTGTTATTATGATGGAAGTAGAAACGTCTGAGAAAGTGAAGATCTAGAGGCTCAAAAGTTGCCTGGAGACTCTAGACTGGGTGAGACATGTTTCAACTGTTTTATTCTAGGCATTTAGGGACATGTGTCACAGGGAATAAGATGGAGGAGTAGTAGAGGCACTTTAACTTTTTCATAGTTGACAACATTCCATCAAATAACAGGTTGCGTGTTTTCTTTCTTTTCTTTTTTTGCAAATGTCTAAAAAATGTTCTCTAAGATTAGAAATAAACTATCATTATTTTTGTCATAAGTTGGGGTTTGTGTGTTCACACACTCTGCTGCTCTTGGGTAAGTGCCTTTATAATGGTTTGATCTCTGCCCTAAAGCACAAAGGAGCTGCTTTATCTTCATATCTTGTGTTTCAAGATACTCAGCATGTATAAAGTATATCTGCAATCCATTTTCTGTGGGTTACATTGTTTAATCCTCAAAAGTTCAGTTCTCCCCAGCAGATAGGACTTGTAGGACTTTGTATGTTAATGAAAATAATCTTGAATTCAATGAAGCTTTTGTTGCTTCCACAGCTCCTTTGCAATCTTGTCATTGATGTTCAGATATCCTACTGCATTGCCATGATTGAAATATGGTCATTCCCAGAGTAAAGCAAAATGGCAGACTATTACAAAGTAGTTGGTTTGAAAAGGGACAAATATTACTATCCAAAAAGGGCATTTGGTATCACTAGAACTCTTGGGAGTTCAAAAACTCAGCTTCATTGGAATGGCCTCACTATCCCTGGAAATGCCCATTTTCTCCTCTTGTCTATCTTATTTTCCCTATGTCTCTCTCAAACTGGCTCCAATTGTTACTTATGTTTTAAAGATGCCATATAAAAGTGCTAATGTTCATAACGCTCTAGTCATATTAGGGTATTTAATAGAAACATAGCAGGAAACTCAGGCAAATGGATTGTGCCTCATATTCATTATGACCAAACTTGTGAAATGAGACACTAGATAATTCGACATAATCATGCTCCCTATGCCCTAGGAAGAGCAAAAGAGAAGCAAATATCTGAGCATCTCTCCTCTCTATATAGGTATCCAAGTGCACTTGGAGAATCAAGTTTATTATTTTGGCTAGGGCTTTGGCAAATAACAGAAAACTCCTTCTCAATTGAATGAAATGATAAAGAGTTGATTATCTCACATAAAAAGTCCAGAGGTAGATGGCTTCACACGAATTCATTAGGGACCATTTCAACATTTCTTTTTTTCCTTTTTTTTTTTTTTGAGATGGAGTCTCTGTCATCCATGCTGGAGTGCAATGGTGAGATCTCAGTTCACTGCAACCTCTACCCTGGTTCAAGCGATTCTCATGCCTCAGTCCCCCGAGTGACTGGGACTACAAGCATGTGCCAACACACCCAGCTAATTTTTGTATTTTTAGTAGAGATGGGGTTTCACTATGTTGCCTAGGCTGGCCTCAAACTCCTGACCTCAAGTAATCTGCCCTCCTCAGCCCCCTAAAGTGCTGATATTACAGGTGTGAGCCACCGCACCCAGCCCCATTTCAACACTTCAACTTTTATAGATCTTATCCCGGAGCTGACTTGCCTCATGTCCACAACATGGCTGCACCAGCTACATGTATTCATATTCTCAATGCAACATCCTGAGGTGGAGAATGAGAACTGTTTTTAACATTAAGGGAGCTCTTTCCAGAAGTCCCTTGGCAAATTCTCTTTATGTTTCATTTGCCAGATTTACATCACATGTCCATACTTGAATCAATTAGCAGCAAAGGAAATAGGAGCACTGCTGCTGACAGATTTATTAGGACATTCTGGAATCACAAAGGAAAAGAAGGGACAACTGAATAAAACGTGGAATTTTTGCTAGCAAGGAAGAGTGTAGGAAGTGACAAACGTCTACCCTTAAGATTAAAATGAACCCTAAGTAATGTTGTCAAAGGGAATTACCTGAAATACTCCAAAGAATAATATAGCAGCATTACAATGATTTTAAAAAAAAAAACAACATAATCATGCCAGTTTCATTTTGCAAATTTTATTCTAGTCTTTGTCCACTTGTACATATGTTTTACGTAGTTGAAATCTTAATTTTGTAGTCTATCTTTACTGTGTAATTATAAATAATATTTGTACACATTTTATATTATGGTTATCATCTTTCATGACTAAGTTCTCTTTTATTCAGTTGATTTAACATTTTAATCCAGCCTGTATCATTTGATCCTTTTATTACTATTAAAATCAGTGCAATATATCTTTAAAGGGGTTATTTATATTAAGTACACATCAAGAGTAAGGTTATTACCAACACATTAGGAAAAGCAATGGCAAGTAGCTGAAAGATCATCAGACTTGGAGTTGAAGACTAGAGTTTTGTCTTAACTCTGCTATATCCTTGTTGCATTTGCTTTGGCTGGTTTATCAGCCTTTTGAGCCTCAGTTCCCTTATTTGGAAAAGATGAAATTGAAATAAATAAATTCTATAATCATTTCCAGCTCCAATTGTCCATGATTTTATGAATTCTAAGATCCTTTGAAAAGCTTAATTTTTGGGCCGCAGACTAGGAAACTGACTTAATAAAGGCATAGAGATGGAAAATTGGTGGCCACATTATGCCTGTAGAAAACTCATGTTTAGTCAGCCCATTTTTATGTAAAGTGAATGCAAATACTTTTTAGATAGAGCATGCACCATTCAGTTTGGTCACAGTTTTCTCCACTCCCTGTCGTTTGACACTAGGAGGCTTCATACCTTTGTAGTACCTGTCTTGCCCCTAAGGGCTTTGAGTTTGCAACCCCTGGAAAAACGTGACACTGTGGCAATTGAATGACTCCCCAACCTGAACTCCTGAACCTAGCACCTAGGTTTCCATGGAAGTCTTCCTTCAAAGTATTGTTGAAAGGCAGCCTTATTTGTTCGCAAGATCTAGTGATGGTTTCCATGTTATGCACATAAACACCTTGTCAGGCATCAGAGACAGGTTGGAAAGGATGATTGATGGGAGTGGGCTTGTGAAATCACACCTGCTGTCACAGCAGATGGGGAAAAAAGCCGGAGTAACCTGTGGAATTGCTGATTCTTTTTGGAAATTCACTCATAAAAACATAATTTTAGCTCTTTTACATACTTTAGATAGAGCCAGTATCACAAACCAAACTCTAGGGGAGCAACTAATATATGAGTTTGCAGGAGTATAATTTCAATAAAATAGCAAGAAGCCTTCACCAACCAGGTGAACTGGTATTTGAGCACTGGGGTGGTGAAGCAGCTCTTTCATTGCCAAGCAAAAATATGTCATTCAAGCTGCAATTGCTGGCTGGCTGCCCACTGGGCCTATAAGCATGTCCTCAGTGAATGTTATCCCAATCCATGCATAACTATTGCCTTTGGAGCACAGAATGCATCGTAGAGAGGAAAAAGGAGATAAAATAATTTTTATTTTTATTTTTATTTTATTTATTTATTTTTTTACAGAGCAAACCAATAAACAGAAAATGGGAAACATGGGCTTGCCCCAACAGGGAATCCATGTGGACCTGAGGAAGTGCTCTGAGATCTCCTTTGACTTTATTCTGTTGTTGGCTTTGCCCTGAACAGCTTAACAATAGTTATACTAATTTTACCTGATATGCATTTAAAATTTTATTCAACAATTAGTTAATGAGTTTCCACTATGTTCATGGTACTGTTGTATAGGAAGTGCAAAGCAATGTGTTTGGAAGTGTAGAACATGCACATCTGCCTAAGTTAAGAAAAACGGAAAGAGTTCAACAGGACTAGACGAGAGACCCCAAAGTAGGATATGATAAAATCCAAACGAATATTTTGAACAGTCAGAACTGTGTGTGTGGAAAAGGAAAAGGCAGATCAGCTGAGTAGAAAAGGAGGACTCTCCAGAGAAGCCGAGGATTGATTTGGGCCTCACAGTTTATGGGAGTTAGGGTCAAGCTAGGACATGATAAAGGAGAATAGTTTTACCTACCAGAGTCCAAAGTCTCTGGCAGTTCAATGAGTCATTTATTCATGCACTCCTTTGTTCATTTTTCCAACAAATACTTATTGAGAATTGATTCTATGACAGGCCTGTTTTGGGCCTAGAGAATACAGTGAATAAACATGACCGATAGATCTCTGCTCTGGTACAGGGAGGTGGAGAATAAAACCAAGGAAAAAGAGAAAGTCTCAGATAATGGTTAACATTATGCAGAGAGGTAGAATTGGGTGACAGTGAATGGGTGACTATGGTAGACCTGGTGCTTTCTTTGCTTCTCTGAAGAGGTGATGGATAAGCTCATATCTGAAAGACAAGGGGCAGCCAACCATTCAAAGGTCAGTGGGAAGAGTATTCCCAGCAGAAGGAACAGCTGTGCAGAGACTCTGAGATGGCAACACGATTGGCAAATTTGAAAAGGCCAGTGTTGCTGGGTGTAGTGGATGACAAGAGAGGTGGAACAAGGTGAGGCTGGGGAGAGAAGATGCCAGATGGCGTAGGAGTCTGCATTTTATTCTAAGTGGGATGGAAGCCCTTTGAAGGTTTAAGCAGAGAAATGATGTATTTGATATGCAGGTCCCTCTTTCTTCTGTGTGAGAGTGGATTACAGCAGGAGCAAGCCAGGGTGTGGGGAGGCTGTTATGCTAATTCAGAAGCAAGTTGGCAGCTCCCTGGACTCCAGTGGTAGTACTAGAGATGGGGAACAGTGAATACATTGGGTTATATATGAGGACTTTCAATGGATGGATTGTGGGGCATGAGGGAAAGGGAGCTGCCAAAATAGTGATTGAATTGGATCTAGTTATTAGGAGTGTGCTGGTTTCTCTGAAATGCTTAAGGAAGTTCTATAAGAGCATTGAGGATCAATCAATCAGAGGAAGCATGCTGTAGAAATAAATGAAGACCAACCAAATAAGACAGCAAAGGCTATTTATTTGGAGTTTTGCTATAGTAAGGGAGTTAGCTATCATCACTTGTGTTTTGGCAAAGTCTCAATGGCAGACAGAGGAGGGGGAAGTTTTATAATGGAAAAAAAGGGAAGGCTTCAGGTGTGCCCTGATTGAAGGCTAGTGGCATGGGGAAACTGTGGGTTAACTATTATAGAAGCAGAATATCCTCTGTGATTGGTTAGGGGTACATATTTTGCTTTCTCTGACTGGTCCTAAGTTGGAAGTGAGGACAAAAATTAGGGAAGCTGTCAGTTATTAATCAAGTCTTGGCCATTTGGGACGGATTGCTATGAATAATTATTGTTTTGCTTCTTGGATTGTCACTGAAGATAGCAATCTGGCTCCCTGCAAATCTGATTTATAGCAGGCTGGCTTCCTGGTTGCTTATTGTAGATAAGGGGTTGGTTTCCTGGGCAGGTTGCTGTAGGTAGTGGGCCAAAGTTCTGTTTTTATGTATGATCTGGCTAGGGTCTGTATAGTTAATTTCTCAATGCCTTGATAACACTTGTTTTTATTTGTGACGTAGGTCATACATTTTGATACATTTTTTTCTCTATGCTCTTCCAAATTCATTTCTCTTCATCTCATTGTTGTCTGTCTTTTTCTTTGCTTCAACCTCAGTTCCACTGGTGATTACACTTGCCTTCAATAGCTCATACAACACTTACCTCTCTCCAAGATGACTATTTTATGACAGATATTCATCGAGCTTCCAGTCCTAAAGCTTGAAGTTGACTAATGACATTTTATGTCTACTTCTTCCAAGTCTCCAGAGATCAAAGTGTGGTTTATCAACTGATGCTGTTAAGCAAACTTTGCTATTGGGTCTGCGATAAGGTAGGTACAGAAATTGAGAGTAAGTGTCAGAAACACTTATAGCAATTTGACAAAACACTTTTATTTCTGTGGAACTTAATATTTAAATTTTAGGCTTATACACCCCCTTTTTTCCCACTTCATCTTTCCTATAGGTAGATTGGAAATTTTAAAAAAAAACAACAGAACTTTCATAACATATAGTTTGAAAAATACTGTGCTAGATTCCTTACAGTTGCCAGCTCTACAACAACTGGAATGAGATGAGAAATGGAGGCAAGCCAACAGTTTAGTGCTTATACATGAGGTCAGAGACAGTGGCTGACCTGACTAAATAAGGGCTGCTCTTCCAGCCTGGAAGGCTCCCTCTCCCTGCTTCTCAGAGCAGTTCCTGAGTCAACTGGGGCTATTAAGCTTTCTGTCCCCAACATCTCTAAGATGTGTTGAGCATGCCAACTTTTCTGATCTCACAAAAATGTGGTACATTCTGTCATTAGTTTTTCATGTGATGAACTTGGACTTGCTACCCCGCCTTTTTCTGTTACTCTGAAGGCAAATGTTCTGTCTTGTCTTGCATCCCTTCCTACCGTTGCTTCCTTCCATGGGAAAGACTGACATGGTCTTGGGCATCTTGCAAAGACTTTTTATTTTTTTCTTTTTTTTGAAACCACTTAAGTAAAACAAAGTCTCTTGCTGTCAAGTCATTTGCCACTAATGTTCAGAGAAAATTCTGCTTTTCTTAGTCATCAACAGTGAAGGAGAAACAACTTTCTTCAGACTTAAGGGAACCTTGTCTGCTCTCAATTCATAGGAAATTCCCCCAGGCAGGTATCTCCAATCAGCTCTAATCTACTCATCGGTGATTTTTCTTTCAAAAGGAACCACTTGAGGCTGAGCCAGAGGCTTGTCAAGTACTTTAGGCCTTGTGGGGAACAGGGCGGAATAGAATAAAGGTGGATGAAGAGGGGAGCCATGGAGGAGCTTATAAATCTGCTACTAAATACCAGTAAAACATTTTCTTGAGGTAGAGTACCTGAATTCTAAGGAGGAGAGTGTGATTTCCTGTAAGTTATTTTTGTTTAGTTTTTGTCTTATTTTCAACAACTGGGAGATACTTAAAAAAATCTCCATAAAATGAAGGCTAGGTACATTCAGCCCTAGTGTAGGTAAGGGGTGTCTAGCTGACATTGTACTGATTCACTATGCATAGCCAAGGATGACTGACAAACCCTGGCAAAAGCATGAGTATCAAAATGAGAAAATGTTAAAAGTCTGAAATCACATAGTAAAATGTATAAAATTATGAAAATATTTCCATTATTCCCAATTTAGCTAAGCAAAGCAACTAAATCCCATAGCACTCTTTATTATTTATGTAATAACAGAAGATGGCAAATAGAGACAATAAGATATAAATTGACTTTTAAACGTTTTTGGCCTTGTGATTGAACATCTACATAGTTTTATTTTCAGATTTAAATTTCATTCAAAGTGGGGAGGGGTAGCCATGTATTGCCATCTTGAATAGTACAATTAGGATTCCAAAGGGTTAAATATAAAGTATTTATATTTATAATATTATAAGACACTTTAAAATTATAAAGTATCTTATTCACATATAAAACATCCATTTACATAAGAAGAAGTTGGGGAGATCCGGCTTGACAACACTGTGGGACTAAGACTTGGGCAGAGAATGGTTGATTAGATCACAAGCTTAAAACCAGCAATCTGGTTAAAATAAAGGAGACATCCACAAAACTTCAAAGCTGTGCAACTTTAGGCTGTAAAAACAAAAGTATATAAAAAACTAGGGAAGGAATATCCCTGTTGTACTCTAGGCTGTCTAGGTAACCTTCGGAATGTCTTTGTGCAACAAGAGCACATTTTGAGCAGGATGGCCATGTTGGCAGAGAGATTGCTAAACATGACATAGGTACTCTGTTTTGTTGTTCACTTGACCTAGTTATTTCCTATTCATGTTGTTTGTATCAATAGCCACTTCTTTTTAATGCTACGTAGTATCCCATTATTTATCAATTTCCAGTATTTGATTATTACAAATAAAGCAGCTATGAACATACATACACAAATCTTTGCATGGATTTATGCTTCTTTTTATTTTACTTTATTTCTACTTTTTCATTTTTTTTTTTTTTAGAGACAGAGTCTCACTCTGTCACCCAGGCTGGAGTGCAATGGCATGATCATAGCTCACTGAAGCCTTCAGTTCCTGGGCTCAAACAATCCTCCTGCCTCAGCCTCCCTAGGAGCTGGGACCACAGGCTCACATCAACATGCCTGATTGGACATATGCTTCTTTTCTTGTGAATAAATACTGAGGCATGGAATGACTGGGTGCTGTTACAGGTATAAACCAGTATCACACAGTTTTCTAAAGTGGCTGTACTACTTTACATTTCCACCAACAATGCATAAAAGTTCCAGCTCTGCATCCTTGCTGAACCTTGTATGGTTGACAGCTGTATGGCCAGTCTTTTAAATTTTAGTCATACTAATAGATATGACCTGATGTCTTGTGGTTTTAACTTGTGTTTCTCTAATGAATAACAATGCTAGGCATCTTTTCTTGTGCTTGTTTACCATCTCCATGTCTTTGCGTTAGTGTAGTATCTATTCAAATCCTTTCCCCATTTTATATTGGATGTTTGTTTTCTTATTATTGAGTTTTGAGAGTCCATTATACATTCTAAATACAAGTCTTTTATCTAATATATGCTTTGTAAATATATTTTTTCCAGTCTATGTCTGTCTTTTTATGCACTAATAGTCTTTTATTTACTTTTTATTTTTTTCTAAAGTCAAGGTTTGCTCTGTTGTCCAGGTGGAGTGCAGTGGTGTGATCATAACTCACTGTAACTTCAAACTCCTTGGTTTCAGCAATCCTCTGACCTAAGCACCCTGAGTGGCTAGGACTATAGGTGCACTTGGCTAATTAAAATTTTTTTTTTTTTTTGTAGAGAAGAGGTCTCACCTTGTTGCCCAGGCTGGCCTTGAATTCCTGGCCTCAAGCGATCTCCCCACCTCAGATTCCCGAAATGCTGGGATTATAGGCACAAGCCACCGCATCTGGCCTATAATGTCTGTTAAAGGGCATAAGTATTAAATTTTGATAAAGTACAATTTACTAATACTTTCCTTTTGATGGATTGTGTTTTGGTGTCTCTGATAAGAAATCTTTGTCTAACCCAAAGTCACAAAGATTTTCTTCTAAAAGTTTAGTATTATCAGGTTTTACGCTTAAAACTATTATTTCTTTTGAGTTTGTTTTTGTTTATGGGTACAAGACATGTATTGAAGTTCATATTTTTGTATGATGACTTTCATGTTTTCTGCCACCTTTTGTTGACAAAGTTGTTCTTTCATCATTGAATTGTCTTTGCAACTTCGTGGAAAATGAGTGTCCATATGTATCTAGGTATATTTCTGGACCCCTCTTTTGTTCCATCAATATATTTGTCTATCTTGACACTGATACCAAACAGTCTTGTTTACTTTGGCTATATACATCTTCAAGTCAGGTGATGTTAGACCTCTCTAACTTTGTTCTTGTTTTTCAAAGTTGTTAGGCTATTCTAGGTCCTTAATATTTCCATATGAACTTTAAAACCAGCTTATTTTCTACCAAAAAGTCTGCAGAGATTTTGATTGGGATTGCATTTATTCTATAGATCAAGTTATATAGATCTTCTATAGAAATCAGTATTGAATCTTTTAACACATAAACAAAAGTATATCTATTTATTTAGGTCTTAGTTTTTCTCAGCAATATTTTTTAGGTTTTAGGGTACAGGTCTTTTATATCTTTTGTCAGATGTATCTTTAAGAAAATCTCATATTCTTAATGCTATTACAAATAATACTGTTTCATAATTTCTGTTTTCTTTCTCCTTTTCTTGGAGATGGAGTCTCACTCTGTCACCCAGGCTGGAGTGCAGTGGTGCAATCATGGGTCACTGCAGCCTCAGCCTCCTGGGTTCAAGTGATCCTCCTGCCTCAGCTTTCCAAGTAGCTGGGACTACAGGCATGTGTCACCATGCGCAGCTAACTTTTCCACTTTTTGTAAAGATGGTGTTTCACCATTGTTGCCCAGGCTGGTCTCGAAGTCCTGAGGTCAAGCTATCTGCCCACCTCAGCCTCCCAAAGTGCTGGGATTACAGGTGTAAGCCACTACACTCAGCCTGGTTTATAATTTCAATTTTCAAATGCTTGTTGCTATATATAGAAATACAATTGCTTTTTATAGATTGATCTTGTATTCTGCACCTTACTTATTTAGTTCTAGTAGGATTTTTTTGCTGTAGATTTTATATATAGATTACCATGTCATCTGAAAATTATGACAGTTTTATTTCTTTCTAGTTGGCTAGCTTTTATTTCTCAATCTCTCTATAGCTATAGATAGATAGATATCTATAGAAAGAGAAATAAATATGCACACACACCTACACTTAATTTATGAAACATATAAATATGTTTTTGTTTTTTTAGAGGCAAGATCTTGCTCTGTTGCTCAGGTTGGAATATAGTGGCACGATCATACCTCATTGCAGCCTTGAACTCCTGGGCTCAAGTGATCCTCCCACCTCAGCCTCTCAAGTAGCTAGGACTATACAGGTGCATACCACCATGCCAAGTTAATTTAAATAAATAAATAAATATATATATATATATATATATATATATATATATATATTTGTAAAGACAGTGTCTCATTGTATTGCCTAAGCTGGCTTGAGCTCCTGGTCTCAAGCGATACTTTCACTTCAACCTCCCAAAGCACTGGGATTATGGGTGTGACCCACCATGCCCAGCAAAAAATTATACCTGTTATATAGAATTTAAAAATTCTTACTGTTTCATTTTTGATAGTTTTTGTTTTCAGGTGAAATTCACTAATCTTTTCTTCCATGATGTCTAACATGCCATTAATTCCATCCAACAACATTTTCATCTCCCGTGTTGTCTTGGTCCATTCTGTGCTGCTATGACAGAATACCTGAGACTGTATAATTTATAATGAACAGAAACATATTTGGCTCTCAGTTCTGGAGTCTGGGAAGTCCAAGAGTGTGGCACAAACATCTGGCAAAGACCTTTGTGCTGTGTCATCTCATGGTGGAAGGTGGAAGGGCAAGAGAGGGCGAAAGCAAGAGGAGGTTGAACTTGCTTTTATAATGAAGCCACTTTCAAGATAGCTAACCCACTCTGGTGATAGAAACATTAATCCATTCATGAGGACAGAGCCCTCATGACCTAATCAGCCCTTAAAAGTCCCACCTCTCAACATCGTTGCACTGGGGATTAAATTTCCAACACACAAACTTTGGGGGACACAGTCACACCATAGCATATACCATGATTTTCATGTCTAAAAATTCAATGTCTTTTTTTTCTTTTGCATGCCTCTATATAACTTTTTAAATATAAAGAATACAGTAACAATAATGATGTCAATGTCCTTACGTGCCTATTTAATATCTGTGTCAGTTCTAAGTCAGTTTTGACTGACTTATTCTTTCCCCCATTATGAGAGTTAATAACTATTGGAACTAATCTCTGAATCAGGTAAAAAGAAATTCTACTGTAACAATTGATTAGAAGGCCTAAAATTAAACAGTTCAGATTATAACATAAAACAAGAAAAGTCATGAAAATTGTCTTCAGAGAGAAGGCAGATAGATGTATTATGAATTGTTAAGAACCTGCAAGTACAAGGTATACTATTGGTGAGAGGAAGGTTAAAACAACAACAACAAATCTCTATAAATGAAAAATATCACCCCTCAGCAACAACAAAGACATACAATTAGAAACTCAGAGAAAAATGAAAGTGCATATAAGAAATTTATGTTATGAAAATAAAGTAAATTACACTGCATGATATGAGCAATTGATGGAAATGAAAAAGCAGTATTTTCTGAAATAATAAAGCAAAAATTCAGATAACTCAGAAAGATGAAGAGGAACAACTAGTGCTTTGTATTCGTGTATACTTTCTTTAGGCTTGTCATAATTACTAAATGTAATTATATTCCTGTGATGTATTTAGTTTTCCCCTTTGAAACTAACGTGTCTTTTTTTATAGGTTATTTTCTTTTTCATAGGAGCTTGTCCCTATTTATCTCCTCCATGGGTTCACACTTAGTGCTTTTTAAAACTAAAAACTTTTCTGTTGTTGTTTAGGCTCAGTAGTATCTTCAGATGCTTAAAGACAGCCGATTAAGTACTGCCTTTTAGAAACGTAAACTTATGCCCATTAAGCACATGTTGAAAGACTCTTCACACAATCACTTAAACCCCTTCGTGTTTTTTCTTTTTCTTTCTTTTCCTTCTTTTTTTTTGAAACTCAGTTTCGCTCTTGTCTCCCAGGCTCACCGCAAGCTCCGCCTCCCGGGTTCAAGCGATTCTATCTCAACCTCCCGAGTAGCTGGGATTACAGGCGCCCGCCACCACGCCTGGCTAATTTTTTGTATTTTTAGTAGAGACGTGGTTTCTCCATGTTGGTCAAGGTGGTCTTGAAGTCCCGACCTCAGGTGATCCGCACGCCTCAGCCTCCCAAAGTGCTGGGATTATGGGCGTGAATCACCACGCCCCGCCCATGTTTTTTTAAAAATTGTTTTCCTTAACTTCCAAGACAAATTTTTGATGAAACCGTTTTTTTTTTTTAAAATAAACAATTTTCTGAAGTTCAGTGACACCCAAAGTTTCCTTTTAGTTTAACCGTCAGATTAAAATAAGATTATATTTCATAGCTTTACTTAGAAAGAAAGAAATATGTATTCACTGTCTCCGTGTTGGATGAGAAATTTATCCTTCATTTACTTCCTTCATATTTCCTCTCCCAAGTTCTGGATTTCATTAATAAAATCTGAGATTTTTATAGACAGATTACTTTTGCTATTACCATTCAGATTATTTGCCATCTTTCTGACTAAACAGTTACCTGCGACATTACTTTTACTTTTAAAAGAGGTGAATAGCAATTATTTTTTATTTTAAGGTATTGTAGGTAGTACTCCCTGTGAAGCAGACAGTGAGATGCATCCATCATAGCTCAATTTGTTCCTCTGCTCAATCCTGCTTTCCAGGATCCTTGTTATTTCTAGGTTAGATTTCTCAGGTTTGTCCTCTTGTACTGTCCCCAGGTCCCCTGCAAATGTCACTGCCCTTTCTGTTTTCTCTAATGTCAGTGTTTTTCAGGTTTTTTGTTTTTGTCTTTTTCTGCAGCATTTAATCTGTTGTTATTTGTTTTATGACTGTTTTTAATTATCACAATAATGATTTGTTTCTTTTAATTCCTCCTGAAGTCTTCTTTTATATTGCTTTCTCTGTATTATTGGTTTTAGTTTCAGAGATACAATGCTCTTTCTTGAAAATTACAAAATAAACTAGAACATTTTGGGGAAATTTCTTTTTCAAAGAGGACAATTTTTTCTCTATTAGACTGGTCTCTTTAGTGGATGCTATAGGGTTTATAATATACATCTGTAATTTTTCATTGTCTATTTAGAATTAATATTTTCACATGAAATGTAGAGCTCTTTCAACTATGTAGGTTCGTTTATTCCATCTCTATCTCTTACGTTTTATTTATTATATGTATTACATCTATATACATTATAAACCCTAACAAAATATTATTGTTGTTTTTGCTTTAAGCAGTTATATGTAGTCTAAAGAAATTAAGAGGAATACATAGTCCTATATATTTATCAGATATTTGCCATTTCTGATGTGCTCCGTTCCTTCCTTAAGATTTTGCTTCACAAATCAACAAGCAAAAAACAACCCCATTGAAAAATGGGCAAAGGACATGAACAGACACTTCTCAAAAGAAGACATACAAGTGGCCAAAAAGCGTATGAAAAAATGCTCAGTATCACTAATCACTAGGGAAATGCAAATCAGAACCACAGTGAGATACCATCTCATGCCAGTCAGAATGGCTATTACTAAAAGGTCAAAAAGTAACAGATGCTAGAGAGGTTGCAGAGAAAAGAGAATGCTTATATACTGCTGGTGGAAATGTAAATTAGTTCAGTAATCTTATTACTGGGTATATAACCAAAGGAATAGAAATTACTGTACTGTAAAGACATACGTATGAGTATGTTAATTGCAGCACTATTCACAATAGCAAAGACGTGGAATCCACCTAGATGCCCATCAACTGTGGACTGGATAAAGGAAATGTGGTATGTATACACCATGGAATGATATGCAGCCATAAAAAAGAATGAGATTATGTTCTTTGCAGAAACGTGGATGGAGCTGGAGGCCATTATCCTAAGTGAATTAATGCAGGAACAGAAAACCAAATGCTGCATGTTCCTACTTATAAGTGGGAGATAATCATTGACTACGCATGGACACAAAGAAGGAAACAATAGACACCAGGACCTACTTAAGGGTGGAGGGCAGGAGGAGGGTGAGGATGAAAAAAATTACCTATTGGATATTATGCTAATTACCGAAGTGACAATTATCTGTACATCAAACTCCTGTGACATACAATTTACCTATGTAACATACCTGCACATGTTCCAACCTAAAATAAAAGTTGGAAAAAAATGAGTTTCTTATGGCTAAAAAAAAAAAAAAAAGATTTGCTTTCATTTTCCTTCAACAGGAAGAACTCCCTTTACACTTTCTTATAGTGCACATCTGATGGCAATGAATTATTTTAATTTTCTTTCTTTTTCTTTCTTTCTTGAAGGATATTTTTGCTGAATATAGAATTCTGAGTTTATGTTTTTCTTTTGGAACTTTAAAATGATTCTCTCTTCATCTTTGGTATTCAGCAGTTTGACTATGATGCTGCTAGGTATGGCTTTGTTTGTATTTATTCTGCTTATAACTGAATTGCCTAAGGTGGAATCTGTGAATTTATTTTTTTCACCAAATTTGGGAAAATTTTGGCCATACTTTTTCAAAATTTTAATGCCTCATTTTCACACTTTTCTCCTTTAAAGATTTCAGTTGCATATATGTTAGGCCATTTGATACTGTCCCATGGGTTTCTGAAAATCTATTCATTTTTTTCAATTTTTATTTGCTTATTTTTATTTTTTCAGATTGGAAAATTTCTATTAACGTATCTCAAGTTAGAGGATTGTTTTATTTGTCATCTCAATTCCATTACATCCAAGGAGTAAATTTTTTAAATGTTTACTTTTTTAGTTCTTGAGTTTACACTTGGTTTTTAAAATACAGTTTCTACTTCTCTGTTGAGATTTATTTTATTCATTGCAATTGTTTTTCTTTACCTCATCAAGTATAGTTATAACAGTTGCTAATCCAACATTTGGGTCATCCTGGAGTTGGTCTCCATTGATTTCTTTTTCTCTTGAGAACAAGTCAACTTTTCTCATTCTTTGTATGTTGAGTAATTTTGCATTTTATTCTGGACATTGTGAATGGTAGGTGTGGATTCTGCTGTATTCTTCTAACGATTTATTTCACTGGCATTGTTTTATTAGGCAATTGACCTGATTGCACCCTCAAGATGCAAACTTTGCTTTTTAGGTAGCAACTCAAATCTCAGTTCATTTCTTTTGTCTTTAGTTGGAATTTGGTCCACAGAGATATGGTTCAGGAGTCAACCAGAGATTTAGGCAGAATATATACACAGCATATAGAGCTTCCCCTTTCTGACTGCTTTTCTGATATTCATTCCTTAATTTTCAGTGGCTGTGGTTTCCCTAGGACTGTTCTCTCATTCTTCAGACCAGGTGGATTATGATTTTCTAGTAGTTTTAGCTGCTTTGAGCAGCTGCTGACTGCAGCTTGCCTTCAGTTGCTGACTGCAGCTTGCTTAACACCATTTGAAAAATGGGAAATTCATCATGTGCCTATTCCTTTTTTACAAGTTTTAACACTCCTCCAGAATCTACCTGCTCTTGTTCACTCTCCAAGGCTTTCAGATAGTTTACTTCTTATATTTTGTGCAAAGTTTATAGCTGTTATCTGTAGGAGAATCAGTCTGGTTGGACCTTGCTTTGGCATACCAAAATTGGAAGCAAATTCCTTTCTTTTTAATTGCAGAAATTGTATAAAGTTCCAATAATTTTTCTCTGCTTACTCTCTTTAGGTTGTCAACATATGCTTGACAATTATTAGCTTACTGTAAAATATGAGTTGGAATGGGTTCTTTAAGAGACTGTGGTTGTCCCTTTCTCAATACTTCAGTCCAAAACAAAGAAGTATAAACTGTTACGTTTAGTTATATTGGAAATCCATGTTACTAGTGTAGAGATGCTGAAGTCTCAAGGGAGTGGAAAGGCAGCTGGAGCCAGGAGAGAACTGTAGAGAATTGTGCCTCTGTGCCAAAGTATATCTCTTCTATATATGAATTGGGATAACCTTGGCAATGTCTCTGATTTTTGCCCAACAAGGCAACCTATGCCAGATGTTATATTAGAACTAATCTTCTTCTATACTCAGCTCAGCGAAGTTACTAGAAATAAGTTGGTAATAAAATCTGTCAATACGGAATTTGAATTCTCATAAATAGTGAGTTGCCTATTACTGGAATCATTCAAGTGGGAGCTTGACGATCATTCCTCCTTTATTATTATTACCTCTATACTTATTAAAGAGGGGTGGCAGGAGAATATATCACTGTTTTCTGCTTGATACTCAATAGCTGTAGGTTGCATAAACAAATAGTTATTGAATTCATTGCATGAATGAATTAGAAGAGAGTATGAGAAAGTATATTTTGCATTCTGAGGAGAAGAAAAGAAGTTAGGGTGAATATTGTCAAATGTCTTTAATTCAGAATATTTTGGTGGGAGGAATCATGGATAGTGTGCTAGAATATTTTAAAAGAAAAGCAATGATTTGATTACAATCAGTTAACATGAAACAACAAGCACATGAAACTGGCTACCACAATAGCTGTTTTAAAATAATTTCAAATTATCCCTGTAGGAGAAATTTAAACTAAGATGGAAAGGTTCATGGCCGGGCCTCAGAACCTAGGTGAGTTCATATGTTCATCTTTGCAAATTTCTTTTGCTATTTCTTTATAATCTTAAAGAAAAGGCTACCTGTTGATTTGTCACAAAATTTGAACAGGTGTTCCTTTGCCTTCTAGTCTAGCTATCCTAAACAGCACAAACAGATTGTTCTAAACAGCACACAAATGAGTCTTATTTCCTACCCAGGAGTGATTGAACAGTCTTGGTCTTCGTAAGTCTCTAGTCGTGACTATGCTTCTTTGTTTATTCTCAGGAACCAGTGTGCTCTATTTAAAGATATTGGCACAGTCATATTGGCTTTTCAAAACTATTTGTAATATAAGGTGAACTGGACGCTAGAATGAATCTGGAAAATTTAAATTGCTCTAGGAATTTCATCTAGTTCTCACAGTGACTTCAATCACGGCTATTATCCAGTTCACACCTCCCAATCCTGCCCTCACTTTATCACACGAATGAAGCAAGACTGCATAAGTAGAATGGCATTCACACAGGAAGCATTCATTAAGTGTTTGAATGAAGAAATGGAAAATGATCTATTTTATTCATCAGATACTTGGAAACTAAAGTTAAGTAATTCTTCCCTCATTTAAAGTTTCACAGACAGATATTTATAATCTTCGGCAAGTGACTGATAGTGCTCTGAAATCATATTAGCAGCCATTTATTGCTCACTTTGATATGTACCAGGCCACTTCTAAATCCTTTATATGCATTATTTCATTTATACCTTACAATATCATATGAGCCAGGCATTGTTATCTTTCTCTTACAGAGAAGAAATGGAAGTATAAAGAGGTTGGTTAACCAGCTCATGATCACTCTCTCAGGAAGCTTCAGAGCTGAGATCCAAGCTCCAGGGTACTTGCCTTCAAGTCCAGAGCCACTGGTCTAGAGTGCCATGGGAAACTAGCCATTACAGAACAGCTGAGCATTTTTAAAACACATTGTGAAATCACATCAAAGCTTGAGGGGAGCTAAGGTGAAAAGGAGATGATCTAAAAAGGCAAAATTTGCTTTTGCGTAAGTTTTACCTGAAACGATGAGCATATATCCCCCAAACTATCACAGGAAATATAGTAATCTCTCCCCTGTTCCTTCTCAGATTAGAGCTAGGAATTTATGGAAAATGTGGTATCCTAGAAATGTCAACCAAGGAAGAAGCTATTGGTGGAAGAAAATTTGACCTTCCTCATCCTCTCCACAATCTCTTTAACATCTCGTATCTGGCAAGGCCACAGAATTCAAGGCATTCAAACTATTGCCTTCGTGGGTTTCTGCTGATGGTATGATTGTTTGTTGAGCACCTGCTATATTTGTTATTCTTTAAAAATTGTAGTAAAACATATACAATTTAAAATTTGCCATTTTCATCATTTTAAAGTGTACAATTCAATGGCATTAATTACATTCACCATCTTATATAACCATCACAATTTCCAAAATCAGTTCATTGTCTCAAAGAGAAATTCTGTGTCCATTAGGAAATAACTCCTCATTATTCCTTTCTCCCAGTCCATGGTAACCTCTAATATACTTTCAATCTCTGTGAATTTGTCTATTCTAGATATTTCATATAATTGAAATCATGCAATGTTTGTTCTTTTGTATCTGATTTATTTCACTTAGAGAGGGAAAGGGGTCTTAATTCTTTTTTCAGTAACCCACTCTCTAGATAATTCACTCTGCAAAACAGCATTAATTCATTCATAAAGTCCGAGCCCCATGACCTAATCATCTCTTAAAGATCCCACCTCTCAACATTGTTGCACTGGGGATTATGGACTTTGGGGGACACATTCAAACCATAGCCCCACCTTTGGCTGTTGTGCATAATGCTGCTGTCAGCATTGGCTTATAAGTATCTGTGCAGTTGCTGGGTCATAAGGTAATTCTATGTTTAACGTTTTGAGGAACAGACAAATTGTTTTCCACAGGGCTATACAATTTATATCCTCACCAGCAATGCACGAATTTCCATTTTTTCCACATCCTCACAAACATTTGTTATTCCTTATTATTTCCTTTTTAAAAAAATAGTCATCCTAATAGTTATGAAGTGGTATCTCATTGTGGCTTTGATCTGCCTTTCCCTAATGACTAATGATGTTGAGCATCTTTTCATGTGCTTATTGGCCATTTGTGTATCTTCTCTGGAGAAATGTTTATTCAAGTGCTTTGACCATTTTTAAATTGAGTTGTCATCTTTTTGTTGTTGAGTTGTAGGAGTTATATTTATTATCTTTAATTTTCATCACAACTCTGCAAATTAGGCATTATTGCTTTACCTTCACAGAGGAGAAAATCAAGGCTGAGAGGCTGTTACTTGTCTGAGGTCCTACAGTAAGTGGCAGAGCCAGGATTTGAATCCACATATGATCGGCCCTCTCTAAGAGGGTGCCCTATGATTCTCCCCTCCTGATACTCACGCCCTCGAGTAATCCCTTCCCATGGGATGTGAGGTGAATGTTAGTGACTCATTTCTAATGGATATATTATATCAAAAGAGATGGGATGCTGCTTCTGAGATTAGGCAATGAAAGACTGTGACTTGCATCTTGCTTGCTCTTTTTCATTCTCTTGCTTGTTAGCTCTGAGGGCAGCTAGTTGCCACGTTGTGAGCAACATGATAGAGAGACCCATGTGGCGATCAACTGAAGGAGTCCTCTGGCCAGCCAACAGCCAGTGAAGAGGTGAGGTGTTCAGTCCAGAAGGCTGTGAGGCACTGAATTTTACCAACTATGTGAGGAGCTTAGAAATGAATCCTCCCTTAGTTAAACCATCACATCAGCACACAGCTCTGGTCAGCACCTTGGTTATAGCCTTGTGAGAGACCTTGGGGTACAGGCATCTGGCTAAGCCATGCCCAGATTCTTGAACTACAAAAATGATAATTAAATAATTAATGTTTGTTGTTTTAAGCTGCTAAGTTTTGAGGTAATTTGTTATGCAGCAATAGGTAACTAACACTTCATGTCTACTGCTTTTTAAGTAAGAACATTAAATTGGTTTAGATGCCAAGCAAAGACATTTTAACAGGAGATAATGGGGCAAGTACTCTCTCTGGGCCTGTTTGGGCACAGCAGACGTGGGCCAACCTAAAGAAAGAATTAAATTGGGGATGGGAATAGTCAACCTGACTGTGGTTATGAGAAGTTTATTGAAAATAATTTTGTATATTGACCTTTTGGATTGTTCTTGTGAGTCATGGGGTTCAGCCTATACTGTAGTCTCCCTTAGGAGCACAGAAGAGCTATTTTGAGATATGCTTACCTCTTCTCTGAAATCCCTAGGTTCTTCCATTGGACAGAAAGGTACTAGGGAGAGGGACAAATAGGTTATGACTTCTTCCTACTTCAGAATTTTTCTGGATTAAAACCACAATGTTCATTTATCAGGCTTTGGGCACCCATTCACACAAGAAAGCCTATCTATCATCATCAACATCAGTAACAAGTAACAAGTATTGATGGCACATTGTGTTCTGAACCTGTAGTTCTTGAATGGACTATATGGGACTCAAAGAAGCCTTTGCAATTATAGGCACAGTGATGTATGATTGTGCAAATGTGTGCATTTGTCCTGCAGAGAAGGGCCATAACTTTCATAGACTCCCAAAGGGGTATGGAATCTAAAACAGTTAAAGACCATTGCTTGGATTTCTTATTAGCATGCTTACTCCTGGCTATAACTGTACCCTTATTTTGAATCTCAGATCAGGGATGGGCCTTTTCTGCTTGTCCAGAGTCTCCTGTTGTTGTTCTTTAGATCACCAGATTGGACCCTTTGGATACTGACAGCAGCTCAACTTGGGCCCAGGTAACCACAGCCTCTTAAGATACTGTGCCTGAGTTGGCCAGGCAACCTCCCAGTGGGAGCACTGGTCCATCCACAACAGTCTAACTCCTATCTGCTGGCCCACTGTGAGGCTCCTCTGTGCTTTTGTTTTTCTATCTCAGGGCAATTTACTCTTATACATACGTGATAATGCCAAGAAGAGACTTTTTGGCTAATAAATCTCTTCTTTAGTGTCAAAATGATAAACAATTAGCACTGAAGGTAAAAGAACTCTAGTCCAAACTGTATTATCTTATCACAGTCTTCTTGAAGCTCTCCAGTGTTGAAGAACTTCTATCATCCTGGCAAAGAACCCATTCCATTGCTTGGCAGCCATTCCAATGAGTGAAAACAGCTCTCAATTCAAGTTACTTTAAGAGTTGTTTGGCTGGCTGTGGTGGCTCATGTCTGTAATCCCAGCACTTTGGGAGGCCAAGGCAGGTGGATCACCTGAGTTCAGGAGTTTGAGACCAGCCTAGCCAACATGGTAAAACCCCATCTATACTAAAAATACAAAAATTAGCAGGGCTTGGTGGCAGACACCTGTAATCCCAGCTACTCGGGAGACTGAAGCATGAGAATCACTTGAACCCAGGCGGCCCAGGTTGCAGTCAGCGAAGATGGCGTCACTGAACTCCAGCCTGGGCGATAAGAGCAAGACTCCATCTGAGAAAAAAAAAAAAAGAGTTGTTCATGTCATGTTTTTGAGCCCCCTCATCTTGCTCAACTTGAGAGCATCTGTTTGTCTACAATAATGGAGAGGGTTTTTCTCCTCCCTCACAAGGTTCTTGAAAGTAGTCCCATGCATTAAGTCTACCTCTCCCCATCAGTTGTACTGTAATCTATAGGTTGGGGGTTCTAGATCTGAAGGAGATGTTGCTAATGTTATGCTTACACATTATGTTTATGTATGTATGTGTATATGTTTTGTATATGTTATGTTTACACCCACACACCCATACATGTCTTTCCCATTCACTGTCTTTACTCTACCATCCTCATCACAGGGATGGTGGTGAGAAGAATAATGAATGTGTATTTTCTAGTCCTGCAGAGCATAATTAATCTGAGAGTATCAGATGGCAATGTCTATGCTTGAAATTGATTGGGAGACCCTCAAACTGATTGAATATGAACTGTTTCCCTTTCAGGCCAATGGAGGCTTAGAATAGATCATATGATTTTTCCAATTCTGTGAAGAAAGTCAGTGGTAGCTTGATGGGGATAGCATTGAATGGAAGACAGTGTGGCAATGCCTCAAGGCTCTAGAACTAGAAATATCATTTGACCCAGCAATCCCATTACTGGGTACGTACCCAAAGGATTATAAATCATTCTACCGTAAAGACACATGCACATGTATGTTTATTGCAGCACTATTCACAATGGCAAGGACTTGGAACCAACTCAAATGCCCATCAATTATAGACTGGGTAAACAAAATGTGGCACATTTACACCATGGAATACTATGCAGCCATAAAAAGGATGAGTTCATGTCCTTTGCAGGGACGTGGATGAAACTGGAAACCATCATTCTCAGCAAAGTAACACAAGAAGAGAAAACCAAACACCGCATGTTCTCACTCATAAGTGGGAGTTGAACAATGAGAACACATGGACACAGGGAGGGGAACATCACACACTGGGGCCTGTTGAGGAGTGGAGGGCTGGTGGAGCGATAGCATTAGGAGAAATACCTAATGTAAATGACGAGTTGATGGCTGCAGCAAACCAGCATGGCACATGTACACCTATGTAACAAACCCACACGTTGTGCATATGTACCCCAAAGTATAATAATAATAATAAGAATAGATCATATGATTAAAGAAATAAAGATATATAACATTATTTCACACCTGGGTGCTATGGAGTAAAATTCATACCACTGCTTATAATTATTTAGTAATATCTTGTTTATGGAGGTTATCATAGCAAATTTTCCAATTGCAATTTTAACACCACACCAAAGAACTTGTCAGTTTCAGGTATGTGTCTAAACAGAGATGATCTTTGTGAGAAGGTGTACAAGCTGTATTCCTGCAGCTCTTCCTTGTTTATAAAAACAGTATTATTTTTTGTTTCCTGCAGTGGTCTTTTAGGGTAGGCAAGGATCCTTACCCTCCATTTTACAGAGGCTCAGAGAGATCAAGGAACTTTCTGAGAGTCAGAGGCTTGGTGGGCCTCAGGCAGGGCTTCAGATGCAGACATTTGGATTCTGAGTTCTGGGTGTGATCAGCCACTGCACACACAGCCAGGAATGGAACTTCCGGGCTGCCCCTTTTCACTTGGTACCAGAAACGTAGGTTGGAGGTGAGAGGTGTCAGAATTGCCCTTCTCTTGGCCTCCTGTATGAGAAATAGGATAGCTTTTTTAATAATGAAAGTGTAATTGACCTACAGTAAAATGCACAGCCACGAAGTGCACAGGCTGATCAGTTTTGATAAATGCAGACATTCATACAACCTACATCTGAACAACATGTAGAACATTTCCACTCTGGAAACATTTCCATCACTTCATATCCCTTCTCAATCAACTACCCCTCCCTCTCTGTTCTGCCAGCAACCTCTGTTCTGATTTCTGTCCATAGATTTGGAGAACTTATTTACGAGAGTTCTGTTTCGGTCACCTTCAGGAAGAGCCAAGCGAACAGCAGTGACTTTGTCATTCCTTTTGGTTGCCATGGTCAGGCGGGAGCCAGTCTACATGTGAGCCAGTTGGATGGGTCTGCCAACTGTCACTGAACAGAGGCAGAGTCTCTGTGACAACAGCACCCTTCTGCATTCTAACAGGTAGTGAGTGTCATTTAAGCAGCTTTGAGATCTTGCCTGAGGTTCTCGTTCACTTGCACATAGCATACTAATGGAATCAAGTTAATGTTGACATAAAAAAGACGTCAGCTCCATCCCATTCTACCTCTGTGAAAAGCAGGTATAAGCCCATAAACATCTATTCTGGGGGCTCCCCTTAGGAGAGAGACCCTCCCCTGCACACAGGCTTGGGAAGACTGAGTCATGCTTTAGAGCCCATTAGCCAACATCTTCTTCAATAGCAATCACTACTACTCCCTTTTATTAGCAATTACTCTATGGTAACTACGTTGAGATGATGTGCATGTGGGGGCCACTGTCCTTTGTGGAAGGAATTAGGTTTGAGGAATTGGACTATCGATAGAAGGTGGCTGGGCAAGTGATGAGTCAGAGTCAGGAGATGGTTCTGAGGAGAGAGACCTGGCTGCCCAGTACTGTGCCCCATATCTGAGCCCCATTTCTAGTCAGGAAAGGTCTTTCATGGGGTGGGGACAGCCAGGATGGTCCACCCCACTTGTCTCCTCCCCCAAATGGCATTCTGGGCAATTCCTTGAAAGGACATTCCTTGTCTTCTTCTCGCACGGCTTGAGTGAGTACACTTTGTGCTTTGGAGCAAGATCCAGCCCATCCCAGGCTGAGATCCCTTTCTATCCTGGTTAGGAACAGATGCCAAGAGAGGCTGCCATGGGAAACACACGGCTCAGCCTGAGATGAGCACTCTCAGCAGCCTCTTACTTCCATTACAAGCAGCAGTAGTAGGAAGCAATGTCTTTGGAGAGCGTCCACTGCACTCTCCTTGGTCTTGCCGGTGAAGGGCAGGGGCGGGGACCAGCTCACCTTCACATTCCTGGCCATGAAGGTGTGAATGGATCCAGACAATAACATGTTTTCATTTGTGGTTGCTTATCTTTTGTCTCCAACTGGCAAGCTACAATGATGTTGGCACCATGAGACAACAGCAGGGAGTCACAGCCTTTTCGTAAATGCGTGGTGAAATGAGGCATCAGCAGGTACAGGTTACAGTGACTCAGGTGGGGCACAGGAATTTCATGATTTTAAAAAAGCATTCCAGATTCTTCTCCTTGCCAATGGATAGTTAATTTTCCCAGTTGCTTCTCTACTGCCCTCATCTTATTCAAAACTGCACAAATTCAAATGACCCCACTTCATCTAGACAAAATCGTAAAAAGAAAAGACAGCCAATCAAGATTCTGCTTGATTAACATCTTGGGAGAAGGCTAACATGAGTCTTCAGGGATGAAAATAAATGGCTCTGAGCCTGGGCTGTGGTCCTAAACATGACCTTGTCACTGCCTAAGCAAGGAAAGCAATGGAGGGAATTAGAGCTCTCGTTCCAGTGTGATTACAATTGTACCCTTAACAGGACATGGCAATGTTTTTTGGCATTCAATTATGTTTTGCTATGCGTGCATGCATAGACTCACATACTCAAACACGCAGAGCTAGAATTGAAATCATCTCAAGTGAGAATTCTTGTGATGCATTTAAGGGGCCTGCATTTGACAGGTTGCTACCTAGTTATGGACTAAAATCTCACCAGGCACCCCCATAGCTTATCGCCTGTCATTTCAAAACAAAGACATCCTGCTTCCCCTTTCTGTGTCACATCTCATCGACTCATTCTCAGCAGACTCTTACTTTCATTGCAAGCTCGGTGCCACCTCCCTGACTTTCATCAGATGAAAACTTGAAAAAAAAAAAAAGAAAAAAGAAAAAAAAAACCCATTCCATGTTTTGACTTGGACTCTAGGTGTTGTTATTCTCTCAGTCCAGCTCGGGGGAAAAAAAAAAAAAAGCCTACCCCATGAGGTGGCAGGCCTGCGTTCCTGTCTCCTGCCACCACACAGTCTCTGAAGTGTGTGAAGAAGAGAGGAAGAGACAATTAACACTCAGCACCAATCTGCATTTCCTTTTTAGCTGCCATTTACACGCTGCTCAGGTTTTGAAAACCAGCATTTCATGCTACTCCCTAGAGAGCCAGCACCAGCTTCAGCAGGATCCATCTGCACAGCAGTCACATTGCTGAAATCTTCAGCCAACCCAGAATTCATTTATTTATTTTTTGAAAAAAAAATGAGAGAGAGGAAGTGAGAGAGTGCGAGTGAGTGAGCAAGCGCGCAGGTGAAAATAACAGATTAGAATCTGGTAATATTTAATGCACACGCTTGACCAGTTCCTGCACTGGTCCAGGCAGGGGTGAGTCAGTGGAGTTATTCTTTGATCATCTTCGAGATTAGTGTGAGCAGTGAGCGAATGAGCAAGAGCTTGTGACAACAGAGGATGACAGGGTGTGAGGTTCGAGGCAGGAAGGACACACTCCATAAGTCTCGGCACTGCTCATCAGCCCGTGTGTCAGCACGCTCTTGCTGATGGGGAGCAGCGGGGAGAAATGCCATACTGGGAAGTCACTGCTGGTGTGGGACAAGTTACAAGATGCTTCTAGGGGAGGAAAATGTGTATCATCAAATCCTCAGGTCTGGCCAACTTGCTTTTTTTCGTTCAGCCCCCAAAGGGTGGAGCACTGAAGCATAATCGCTTCAATAAGCTTTGTTATTTTATCATTATTATTTTTTAAACTGAATTCACCACCACAGGAGGTCACAGAGTCAATGGTCACAGCTGGCTTTTAAAAAAGGGTTGAGTCATTTTGTGATTGATAAAACAGACTCAGCCTGAGATGAGGGCAATCAGGTTTCCTGCTTGAAGGCATCAGTTGATCACTACAGGGGTCAGAAAGAAGTGTTTTTCTCATGCAAGTTCTGGCATAATAGTCTAGGTGAATGCAAAAAAAAAAAAAAAAGTCTTTTGATTTGTTTGTTTTTGTTTCTAAGAGAGAGCAGAGCTGAAAAGCCCATCCTTACTTTAGTAGACCAACAGTGGTCTGATTCCATCTGGCTCTGCCTGCTCAGATGGCAGTTGTGATGACAGTGGTGCTACAGACACATTTACCAACTAAGCAGTGCAAGACAGTACTCTGCATGGGCCCAGACTGACCTGTGAACAAGCACAGGTGTGCTCAGATAAGGAAAATACCTTAGGGCAGGAGGTGGGGTGAGCACATGGTCGTTAAAATAGAATTTAGTGAGTTAAAAAAAAACAACAACAAACCAACACAAAACTCGTAAGTACCCTATAGTATCTGCGGACGCAGTTACATGCCAAGTTAAGCCACATCTTCTCAGGATACAGGGATGTTTTGCAGCTCTCACATTAACACAGACATACAACATGGGCTTCTCAGCCTATCAGAGATGGGGCAAGATATGGTTATAATAAACAGCTTTTGTTTTTTTTGGCTCTGCCTTTACTAGGGGAGACTTCCAACCTTACCGATTCTCAAATAGTTCTTGGAGTCCCTGGTGAGAAGGATGCCCCTCTTCCGCCATTCTGACTTAATGACACTGGAGCCACACTGCATGGGTTCAAATCCCAAACTCATTCCTCCTCTCAAAGTGTATTTAAGGGAGTGCTTACTGTGAAACTGACATTGTTCTAGATGCTGAGGAAAGAGTCATTCCAAGTTCTCCTGTAATTTTGGTTCTAGGGAAGATGTAGAAATGCAAATAAATAAACAAGTAAATGTATAATATTCCAGATAGAATATTAGAGAGATGCTGTGGAGGGAACAAAAGTCTACTTGAGATGTCTTCAAGAGAAAGCAAGAAGAATGAGAGAGAGAGTAAGAACAACCATCTTAAGAAGTTTGCTGCAAGAGGGAAAGAAGTGGAGTAGTTTGACTTAGAAGTGGAATCCAAGGAAATTTGTTGTTGCTGTTGTTGTTTCTGGTTTTGATTGGAGAAATAGCATCACGTTATTCTGATGTTATTCTGATTCATGTTATTAATTATTCTCACATTATTCTAGTTATGATTCAGTAGAGAAGGAAAATAGATGATGCTAAAGCAATGTACTTGGGTGGCATGAGGGGTTGGGATCTGGTGCAAAGTGGAGGTGTTGGCTTTAGGTAGAAATTATACAGTTCATCCAGAGCAGCAGGAGTGAAGGTAAACACATGGACATAGTGTAGAGAGATGTGAGGGTAGAAACTTATGTGAGTTCTTTTTCTAAATGCTCCGGTTTTCTCAGTGAAGTAGGAAGCAAAGTTATCAGCTGAGAGTATGGAGGAAAAGAATGTGTTGGAGATTTGAAGAGAGAGAGGAATATGTGAAATAGTCCTAGAAAAGTGAGTTGACTAGAGAAATACAGCAGGCTGCCAGGCTACACTAATGGCTCACTTGTGGTTTGTGATGATAACTTTAAAGTGAGACCAGTCAGTGTGGTTGTTTTCTTTGGGCATGTTTGGCTGCTTAGGTACAGGCATGGAGAAGTAGAGAGCTGGCCAAGGGTTTTGTCAGCTGAGTGTGACAAAGGAAGAGAGGGTTGAGACAGTTGAAGGTGTGTGCCGTGAATAACACAACATGGTCCATGAAATCTAAACTAGGTGGGAAGAGAAGTAGGAAATGAAGGGAGTGAAGACAATAAAAAGGCTCCAGGAACAATGATTTGTAGGTCTCTGAGTGGTCCATGAGTTGTTGGAGTTGGCAGACTAGAGAAGGTGAGCTGGTAAGAGGAGGTGGAGGTCCGAGAGGGAGATGGTGAAACATGGTGCAGCTGCAGTTGTAGTTGTTGATGATGACTAGGCAGGGGCATGAACTTGGGATGCTAGTGAAGGGAGAGTAGAACCAGAATCACTGGGGGAGAGGAGGTGAGATAGTTGGGGGCCAGCACTCTGGGAGGAGCATCTCCCTGCAGGTCCGGTACATCTCTGGGAGCAGTTTTCTTGTTATATTTTATGTGAGTAATGCCCTGCTGGAGCCCAGCTCCATGAAGTCTAAAAGGATGCTGAAAGCACAAAGCATTACAATATAAGTAGCTTTGGAAGGGGTTCAGCCAAACTGACATCTTCAAGCAATGGGTCAGAGGAAAGCGAGGTCAGGAGATGACTGCACTAAGGACCCAGGAGGGACAATGGCTTAAAAGTGGTGATGAACAGAAAGGAAGACACTCAACTTACCTCCCAACCTAGGGCTCCAAAGAAAAGAGGAGAAGACATTTGAATGGTTGCAGAGACTCCATTTGTTAATTATGTGACTCAGAAAATTATTTAACCTCTCTATGCCTCAGTTTTCCCAAATGTAAAATGGAGATAATAATTGTATCTCCCTCACAGGGTTGTTCTGAGGATTCAATGAGGCAATGTCTGAAATGCACTTATCACAGTACCTGGTGCAGAGTGAGGATGGATAGATTTGTAATTGAAGCAGTTGATTAGCTATCTAGGTCACCAGAGCCCCAGTATTTCTGAAGGGACAGAATGAGCTCTTGGCAGGTGCTGAGGAGCTTCTCAAGGAGGGTGAGCACAGATGCTGATTTAGCCATGAGAGGCGCAGTTCAGAGAGGAGGATAAGGAAAACAGGCCCACAGCCAAGACAGAACAATTAAACATGTAGGGAGTTGAGAGGCTTGACAGAAGAAGTGGAAGTAAAACATGTTTCTAATCAGAGCTATGAGGAGGGTTGCCTGGAGGCTCTATTGGTAATTGATGTGCCTCTGACAATAATTAGAAACAATTTCTGGGGACTTACAGGATACAATCACCTAGTGATATTATTTACCACAGAGAGTAGTGTCTGAGGTGAAAATGGATGTTATTGTTTCCTGAGAGCACATTACAAAGTGACTTCATGGTGAATAGACTTTCCAAGATATTTGACATTCACTGACTTTCTATTTAGCTCCTCTTAGTCACAGAGGCCCTTACTGTAATGACAATACCTGGATTTATCTCTGTTAATGGCAGAAGACATGTGAAAGAGAAATCCTCCCTGTGTGGGCCTCCACATCATGAATGCGACAGCTTTGCCTTCCCAAGCCTCTTAGATACCCGAGGGATTCTGAGAGTGTGGAAGGCCCAGGGCATAGCCTCACCCCAGTTCAAGAGATCCTCAACCACAAATGCCAAGGGACAGCACTAGCGCAAATGGTCTTGTCTTTTTCTAATGTGAGCTTTATTTTATGTCACTTGGGACTAAGTAACATAGTGTAATAAAATAGCACAGAGTCTGGCTCATAGTGAGCACTCAGAAAGTGTTGACTCATGAATTATTATTTTCTTGGGTTCCTCTGATAAGACCTAGGGGGCCTCCCATATTTGGCATACTCCAAGCCCTGGGGATGGGATCAGGGTTGGGGGAGAATCAGTGGCATTTGGGCAATGGTGCTGGTGAGCTGCATTCCCTTGAGGAATCCCAAGGTTCAGTGGCTTGGGTTTTTCCTTGAGTTGGCTTCTCTTTTTGTATAAGCCTGGAGGCAAGATGCCAAATCGCAGCTCCCCTTCAAGGGTATTACGTAGGGGTTTGAAGTCAAAGCTTTATAGATTGAACAGTATCTATTTGCCTTCCACTCCCTCTGCACTGGAAGTCAAATGGGAACGGAGATAGGGTCCAGGGAAGGAGGCAGGAGGGGGCATCTGTGATTGTAACCTAGCCTCCAAGCTAAGGGACGAAAGGAGTCCCAACAGCTTATCCCATGCTCTAGCCCAGCTCGCCAAGATGGGAAGCAATACTTAAGGCTTGTTGAAGTCTAAGCCCTACAGATGGTTTCCCAAAAGAGCGTTTTGGCATTTTGGGAGGAACGATTCTTTACTAGGTGGGACTGCCCCAGGCAGTGCAGGGTTATAGAACACCTGTTGCCTCTGCCCATTACATGTTGATAGAGTCTCCCATCCACAGGCACTGTGATAACCAAAACTCTCTACACATTTCATAACTTGCCCAGGTTGAAAAGCTTAGTATGAGTGACAACACGCCTGGCATGTCCTCGGTGCAAATAGACCTCTCTGCAAAGGTGACTGCACACCGGCTGGCTGACCAGCTACCTGGCCTCATCTGAGTCACTCCCTCATCCCAGTCTGAGAATGGGGAAGGCTGGCAGAGCAGTCTCCCGAGACGGAACAAGTATTTAAAGATTGTAGATCCTGGCTGTCCCCTTCACGGAGATGCGACCCTCTCTGCAAGGGCTGTATTAGTCACACTACCTCCAGTCATGCATAAGTGTCCCAGTTCATCACATACCACCTGCAGGGGGCATGTTTACTCTGAAGCTAATGAAGCTTTAAGATTCGGAGCCTCTTTCAAGGCTCAAGTATGAAAGAAACTTGACAGAATTCCCAAATTTGAAACAATCCTAAAATTTTACATGACATTACCAATAACGCCTCATCTGAGAAATTTGGCTGTGGAATGATATTAATATTAGCTACAAAGTGTTACAAGTCTGCGTGTGTCAGACAGTATATACCAGGTGCTTTCAACCTTCCTGTGAGTTCATTTTTTTATTATCCCTATTTAATAATTGAGGAAATTGAAGAAGAGGTAGGTCAAATGCCTTGCCTAAGATCACACAGCCAACAGGGCTAAGCGTCAGGATTTGAATTTCAAACTTTCTGATTCCAAAGCCCCACATGCTCTGCATTAGGTTACACTGCCTCTCAGGCAGGGGTAATCATTAATGCACAGAGATGCTGGTTCAAGGTGTGAAGAGTGGGGCTCCTGGGCTCATCTGACCACAGTGGGTGAAGGACAAGTGCAGGGTCCCTGAGGAGATGTGTGTTTGGCTGACAGGGCAGGGAGTGTGCTAGCAGGCTAACGCGGAAATCCCTCTGGGAGGGATGGCAGTCAGACGCAGGTGGAAAGTTGAAGACTTTGACCAGGAAGAATCAAGTGGTCTGTTTTGAATCTCAGCTCAATCTGGAATGTTCTGTTCCTGAAAAAAGGAGTGACACTCCCCTCTTCTTTGCTGACTACATAACACAGAGCCCTCAGATTTGCAAGTTAGAGAGCAGAGGTGCAGGGTCAGGCAAGCGAACAGAAAAATCAGCAGCAGGTATTTCCCTGATGGACTGTGCTGGAAGGAGCAGCCATCTGAGGAGAGTTGTTGGTAAGGATTTGGCATTTGAAGTATTTTTGAACAAGTGCAGGTGCTGAGAATGTACATTTTCAAAAAAATAGTAAATAAAATAAAGTCACCTATACAAGAAAGAGACAATGTGAACGAATGTGGGCAAGAACGGCACCCATCTGGCAGAGGGAAAAAGGATGTCACAGTAGGAGAACTCCAGAAGGGCCAGAAGGAGACACATTTTCTTATCCACAACATTTTCTTATCCGCAATAAGCAACAGTGTTTCTCCAGTTTCTCAGTGAGGAACGGTTCGAAATGTACATGAGAAACCCCTTTTATATCACTGATTCAGTCTTGTGTGCAATAATGCTTAAATAAACTATGTGTAGTATTCATCACAATATAGATTTGTATTATCAACGACTCTCTCTTTTTTTGCCATCAAAAAGAGTTTAAGATTCCCTGTGTAATTTGACAATCAGCAAAATGAAAATGCACATCTTACCAGTCACTTGTTGGAATGTATCTTACAGAACTACCAGCATGGGTATATAAAGATATAGGGACAAATCTATTTATTATGGCACTTGTTGAATAAATTATAGTTCGGCAGCAGTGGTTTACTACCAATCATTTCACAAGGTTTGAATAGATGTGTTATAATAAGTGAAAAAAGGAATGTGCAAAAATTCTTGTTGTACGGTGTGCAGTCTTATTAAGAAACACTCTACATGTGTGCATATGCCTGTAGGTAATCGTATAAACAGAGGAAAACAGTCTGAGAGGACAGTGGATACTTTTGAGAGCTGAAGTCAGAAATAAGAAAGGATTTTCACTCTTTAATTTATACCCTTCCCAAAAGGTAGAAGAGGTGGGATTGTGGGTGATTTTTACTTATTTATTTTTTGTGCCTTCTTCATGTTTTCCCAAATTTCCTATACAGAACCTGTGTTCTCTAAATGAAGCTTGTATGATTAAACTTCATTTCTGCCTGGGAAGCAGTGCGGTGTAGAGGCTAAGCCTATGGGTTCTGAAGTCAGAATACCTGGTTTCACATTCCAGCTCTACATCTATGCAGGGGATGGTAATTGTGGATGAATGACTTTGCCTCTATGTGCCATAGTTTCCTCATCTGGAACATAGAGGTACTAACAGTATTCCAGTCCACGAGACTGTTGGGAGTATTGCATGAGACCCTTTGTGTAAAGGGTGTGGTCAGGGTGTGGTCAGGGCCATTATTAGTGGATGTGGAAAGATCAAGCTCAGGGGCACAGGTAGACAGGTTGACGTGAGCAAAGGGCTATGCTTTCCTTGTCTTCCTCTGAGATTGCAGAGAAAGAGCCCAACTGGAGGCAGAAACAAGCTGACGCAGAGGAGAGTAGAGGCCGGACTTGCTCAGGTTGCTTTTCTTCTCTCAATAGAGAGCAGGAGAGAGACCCACAGGGAGAAGGCCTGGAATGACCTTTTGTTTCGGTGACTGCCCACATTTCTCGTGGTCCAGCAGCCCTTTCCTCTCTTCTGCAGACCTTACTCCTGCCCAATTCTCTGGGAATGGAGACTGAGTGTTGTGCAGAGGGCCCATCCTCACCCCTTTCCACTGAGAGGCAGGGAAAAGGGATTCCACTTTTCCTTCCAAGTTTTGAAATCCTCTTAGCAAATCCTGTCCAGGCTGAACCCATCACAGTATTTAATCAGCTTCCTCCATTCTGAGGCTTGGACAAATGATTAGACACCAAGAGCTGGGTTCTGCCCACAGCGGAAACTGGTTTCTCAGAATTTACTGTTTGACTCTAAAGCCTCGGTTGCTAAAAATGACTCATGGCTCCATTTGTGATTCCTTTTCAGATAAATCACAGGCCAGACAATCCAGTATGTTTGAAAGCCACAGTGGCTGATTCAGGGTCTCAGCATGTTTAGGCCCTATGACTTGACTGGTTAATGTATCAGAAAAGGCCTGAAGTAGGTAAAAGGGGTCACCTGTTGGTCATATAAAGACAACTATACACTGAAAAACAACTGAGCATTATGGGAGCTTCATGTCTGACAGCAGCCCTCCCTCATGTTAGCTTAGATGGCAGCTATGCCAATTTGCTCTTGAGATCAATCACCGCTCTAAGAATTCAGGTGCAGACACACATGCATTGTCATTATCCAAGATGCTTCAGAGCATCTTGGCCACATCCAAGGTGCTGTGGCCTCAATCATGACAGATAGCTTCACCTCCCACATATTTCTGTTCCCCTCACCTTTGCCCTCTGCTCCCCGTGTTTGCTTCTCCAAGCCAGTGCCTGCTCTCCCATGGATGGTGCTTTTATATTGCTTTTCTGATTGACTAATTACAAAACATTCTGCATGACCCAATTCAACTGTAATATGCTCTGTAATGTCTTTCTAGAGCCTTCTATGCAGAATTGATTACCTTTACCTTGGTTCTTCCTAACACTGTTCATACTTATCTCTCTTATTTTCTTTTCCCATTTACTTATTATCTATACTCATTTCTCTTATTGTGGTTTGCTATATAGGTGACTAGTAGTCCTCAAACTTTTGTGGGCATACAAAAATTAAAAGCAGCAGAATCAATAAGAATCTGTTAAACACCTATGATGTGCAGGCCGAGGATTGAGAAAATAGTGG
The DNA here is from genome assembly GCF_000951045.1 of Mandrillus leucophaeus. NCBI lineage: Eukaryota > Metazoa > Chordata > Mammalia > Primates > Cercopithecidae > Mandrillus > Mandrillus leucophaeus. The sequence goes on from NW_012108419.1 coordinate 885,777, forward strand.
ACTACTAATCCACCTAGGATTGGGAAAATAGTGGACTACAGTTCCACCTAGAATTGGAAAAATAGTGGGCTACTGTTCCACCTAGGATTGGGAAAATAGTGGGCTACTAACTAGACTGGGTCTCAGCATCTTATGTTATTGTGCCTCCTCCCCAAGATGAGACCTCTGATCTGGTATCTCTACCACGGAGGCTGGGAATCTTCATGAATTATTAATAATAACCCTGCATGATTCTGATTCAGCTGGTTCCAGACACATTCTTTGGGTAACAGTGTAGTAGATTCACAGCTTGTATTAATATAATAAATATCATTTATAAAATGCTGTGGCATAAATTTGAATCCAAGTGTTTTGAGCCTAGTATATGAGAACCAGTCAGCTGGCTAGTGAGTTAAGCTAATTAATCACCTAGGATCCTCATTTCAATAATAGTTGTGGCTCTGTATCAATCTTTGAATAAATGGTGTGGCAATTCCTAAACCAGTATGCGGGGCAACTCAATGCGACAGTATATTAATAGGTGAGCCATAGAAAACGTTAAAACTAAATATGTTTTCTTAATGTAGCATTTATCAGAGCTTACAAAGAGCTATGCACATTGTGACTTTCCATGAGGAACCTATTATAGTCACTTCCTGTTCCGTGAAGTGTGTGTGACGCATATAGGCTCTGAACCAAAAGGCCTGAGCTCAGACTGACTTTGGTATTTGTTAGCTACCTACTCAGACCAGGATTTCCCTTTCTGAGTTTCAGGTTTCTATTCCTCATTTCTTATTAATACTGGTTCTATCTAAGTCATAGGACTGCAATGAGAATAAGATGACTTAAATATATGTAATAAATGCTTTATAAATTGTAGAGTTCTGAGCAGACATTAGTTTTGCAATGCATGGGAAAATGTGCTAGGTGCCATAATTGCGGAATAAAGAAAGTACTACTGGGAAATAGAGGAGGGGGAAATAAATTAATTTTGACTATGATAATTAATTTATAGCTAGCAGTTGAATGAAATGCCAAAAGCAAACAAACATACACAGGTGTTCAGGATTGTTTTTCTGACACCATTTGCTATTCATTTGTGTGTTGCTAACTGTGAGCAGGAGCATGGGTGTAACTGGAGATCTGTGAATGTCAATCTTCGAGAGAAGGAACTGCCAAGGAGGACTTTGATATGGTCAAAGAGTTTTATTTTGGATTTCAAATATCTCATTATAATTATACCTTAATATACAATATTGAGATATATTCAATTCTAAGCCCAAGAAAATCATAATATGGGGAAAGAGCTTCATAGAGTTATACAATAACTTTGTAGAATTTTAACATTCCCCAGAGGCAGCACGAGATTATGCAATTTTTTATGTGAGTTACCAATTCCAGAATAGTCTATTTGTTCAATTGGTAGTCTTCTGGCAATCCTCTTTCTCTCTGTAGTAGTGTTTTGTTGATTAGTTAGAGGAGTTAGAAAAAGTCTCTGAAATTTTGCAAGAAACATCACATTTATATCATACATTTATGTATTCATTAAAAAACTCTAGAACTATTTGTTGAGTACCTACTGCATGCAAAGCATAGTGCTAAGCACTAGGAAGTCAATACTCCATAAAATAGACCCTGACCTGACCCTCATGTAGACATAGTCTAGTGGAAGCAAGCACATCATGATAATATAATGTGACAAGCTTTACATTGGAGTGTATACAGAGTGCAACAGAGCATAGAGAGGGGTGACTATTTATATTTGAAGTGATTGGTAAAAGAAGCCTACAACTTTGGTTCATAGCCCTACAAGTAGGAATGAGGAGTTCCTTGGAAGTCCATTTGCTGACTCATGGACAAATAAGAAAGGAAGTGCAAAGCCAGTAAATAAGGAAAGCAAGAGGCAATTAGAGGCAACAACATAGGGACTGGTTCCTGGGTGAATTGACTCACTCTTCCTGGGAATGATCCTTTAACCTGGTGTTGCTAAAAGCTGGACATCAGTTTGCTGACTTGTGATATCTTAAAGGTGTTGCCAAGGGTCTAATTGTCACAGATGAGAAATGACCTGGCCCTGGGGCAAGATCTCCAAAAAGATTGAGCAAGTCTATGTCTAGTGTCCCAAAGGCCTACAGGTCACTCTTTGGGGCTTGTACTGATGGATTCAACTTCATACAACAGAAATCACTCTAGCTAATTTAAGCAGAACAGGATTTATTAGCAAACATTAAGTGGCTACAAAATTATTTGGGGGGTTGGAAGAGCTGGCTCTAGGATGAGCATCCAGGAACTCCCAACCTTCAGAGATATACAGCCGCATCCATAATCAGAAAAGTTACATTTCTGCTGCAGGAGATCACTGAATTAGAAGGTGCTGACTGCAGAACATGCTGCTTCTGCCTCAGTTCATGCCAGATATGGGCTCTGTATTCCCTTTCTATTCATTCAGTTTTGAATTCAAATCTCCTTTGAGCATACTGGAGAGTCTTTCTGGAATCCTAGCTGCAAGGGAGTCTGGGAAACATAGTTTTGGGCTTCCTGGCCTCTTCAGCACAGGAAAACATGAGAATGAGGTTATAATAAATTTGAAGCAAGTCGATCATAGTATCTGCCACAGGACCATATCCTTTTAGATTCTAACCAGATTTGAAGCCCAAAAAACATACTTAACTGCCACTCTTTTAGTTAATATGATGAGAGGCTTGGGGATGGAATATTGGATACTGCTGGCCCCCTAAAGGTTGGTGACTTAGGGGAACTTGGTATTTATTCAAAGGTTGTGGGAGCTGGAGAAGGACAGCCATGGTGTGCATGAGGATGTGATGGGAAGGGTCAGGCAGAGAGTATGAGGAGTACAGTGGGAGATGTGAGAAGTGTAATGGGCATACAGAGTTCAGACAAGCAGCTGAGTTTCAGTGTCCAGAGAAAGTAATTGACCTTTCAAGAGCAGGAACTCAGGAATGGCCACCTGGTTGTTCCAATTAATTCTGCTAGAAGTCATGATGTTGGCCTGCTGCTGCATTAATCAGGAGGACACATGCACATCACCCACTGTCTTCCTGGCTTCCTGGTCACTTGTTGATTTTAACTGAGACACAGATCACTCCATTTGATTATCTCATTGAACAGCTTTCCTTCTGAGTAGGCCTGGCTTTTGTCTTCCCTGATAGGATTGGGTCATGAGGCCCACCTGCAGGCCCAGGTTGGACCTATATCCAGAGCCAATCATGGCAGAGGCCAAAAGTGAAAGAATTCCAGCCTCAACATTCAGGAGGATATAATATTAAAACTAGGTGCCCACAGACCTGATATGTGGACTACCAGAAATTCATTCCTTTATTCGTTCACTTAACCACATCTACTGAGCCCCTGTCATGCAGCAGGCACATGGGTGCTCTGTGTAGGCAAGGTCATGGTAAGCAGCCTGGAAGACAGGAAAGACTCCCGTAGGTGGAGAAGCGATGGCAGAGCTGGTCAGGCAGAGACAACAGGAAGCACACAAGCCCTGGGGCTGAAGTAGTAGTAACAAGGGGCAGAAGCCATGTGGCCGGAAACAAGGGGCAGAGGCCACGTGGCTGGAGGCTTGAGGCAGGGCCTGGACAGGAAAGGCCTTGTTGGCCCTGTTAAGGACTTTCGCTTTTCTCCTGAATGTAAAAGAAACCAATTGAAAAAGGTGTTAGGCAGGAGGATGGCCATAATGAGGGCTGTGTTTAAAAACTGCTCTGGTGATTTTTAAAACATCCTATGCTTGCTTGCTTTCTTGAAGTATTGATAGGATGGGGTGGCAGGTGTGGGGGGCAGTGGAGGTGGGTGAAAGTGGGTGGAGGCAGATCAGTTAGGAAGCCTTTGCAGTAGTAGTGAAGGTAAGAAATGATATTATATCAGACAGGGGTGATGGTGGTAAAGAGGCAGGACTGAGGTATAGAGAGGAGGAAGAAGACAATTGAAGGAGGAAGAGCAGTGTTGTTCTTTTCACTCTAGTCACTTCAAACTCTACTTTTGCTTTTAGACTTGGTTTTCTTTTTTCATATTTATCTTTTCAACTTATATCCCAGTATAAGAAAATCAAAAGGAATGAGATGTATTTAAGAAAATTCACATCACAATATGAATATGCTTACATACAACCCATGCCAAAGACTTGGAAGTGCTATAAAATCTGTATTTTATATAGTGCCATAGTTAAGAGCACTGATTTTGCAGAGAATCAGCTTTGTGACCTTGGACAAACTATTTCACCTTTCTATGCCACAGATTCACCATCTAGAAAATGGGGATGAAAATAGTAACTACCTTGGGTTTCACTAAGAATGAAGTGAGATAATACATATAAAACAGGCATAGAGCCTGGCACAATGAAAATGCTCAGTGAATGTTAATTAGTCTTGTTATTCATAGCTCGTAGCTGACCATCCTCTATACAGTTGATTGATGCTCCCGAAGGTCTTCAGAGCCACCAGTGAGCACCGTACAAGCAGTTACAGCATGACAGACTTGTGCACAGATTGCAAGGACCCTGAAAAGATGGTTCTGCATATTGAATTTAATTCTGCCTGTTTTCTCCCAAAGCCAGGTTCTGCCTCTGGGACTGTGCAGAACTTGTTGGAGAAGCATTGCATGGCGGGGGAAATTGGGAGGTGGGAAGAAGAGGGTTGAAGAGGGTGAAGATTGTGAAGTGGAACACAGGGTTCCCACTCCTGTTGGGTAATTTTGATAGCAGTTTTATTGTGACTCATTTTGTTCTAGGGCTCTGATTTATTTTCTTATTCCTCATTCATCTATGGAACATTTAAATGTGCCAAGCACTGTAATAGGTACTGAGAACTCAGCTATGAACAAAGTTCCAGCTTCCATGGAGTTTAAATTTTGGTGAGGTTATCTCTCTTGCCAGCAAAATTTATTCTCCCAGAGTTCTTAGCTGGCCAAAGTTTGTTCCTCCATAGTAGGAAAGACAGGAACCAGTTGGGCACATTGCCTGTTCTAGAGTCATATCGAAAAGAAAGCCCTACTGTAAATGGTTTGGAGCTTATTCCTTTTGGGGGAAATTTAGTTTGTATTCTATCAGGGAGGGGAATAATAGAGAAGTTATTAACCCCAATGAACTTTCCTATTAGTCCTCAAAATATCCATATGGGTAATGTATTGCTATCCCAGATGAAGAAGCTGAGGGTAAGAGGTTGGATGAATTTCCCAAATAGAGGTGAGATTCAGGATTTCGACTTTACCTCCCATGCTTTCTTTCTTTCTTTTGTAAATTGGAAGTTATTTGTTCAATTGCAAGCAAGTAAATGTAATGGCATTAGCTCATCTGGCCGTTGGCTTGATGGTGGTGGTTGGAATCTCTAGTTAATAGAGCCTATAGTGAGTATACGATCAGATAGACTGACCTTCATGGCATGTGACATAGCTCAGTGGTTCCCAAATGCCAGTTCCTGGACCAATGATAGTCTATGACAAAGTTGTCACCAATCTTAGCATTTGGAATAAAGTAAATTTAAATTAAAGGCTACTTCTCTTGTGTCTTCTCAACATTCCATTATGGCATGATGGTAAAAGTAGGAGGGTTTTTTTTTTTTTTTTTTTGCTTTTTTTCGCTTTTTTTTTTGGGTTATTGTTATTTTATGAAATAAAAAGTTGGCAAACCTCTCTGTCAATCCTTTCCTGTTAAAGTTTCGCATTTGGTTTAATTCAAAAGGCTAGGGAAACTTGATATAGCTAACTAAATGAAAAATAGAAGTTCTGTTTCTGGCAATATGAATACTAGATATTAAAAAAATCCTTCTGGTGCAAAGCACCTAAAAAAGAAAGTGAAGTTGGAAAAAATTATATATTTTAAAAAATGCATAGTTTTATTGGCAAGAAAGGAAAATTTTTAGAGGCCAAAAATGACAAGAAAGCACAAATACAGAGAAAGCCATATTGGGGACAGAGTAGACAAATCTCAGGTTCTAAGCAAAGTGGAAATAGGATTAAAGATTCGAAGAAAGCTGGCTCTCCTAAAAGGTGACATCTTCTGTGAAAAAAGGAAATAGAGACGAAAGTGCCCCTCAAGAGGAGTCCAGTAAATACAATTACCCTTGGGATGCTGGGAAGGATAAATTTCTCCTGAAAGATTCATAACAGTGAGTCACTCCCACTGGATTTAAGTCTAGAATTCCCATTGCTTATATGAGCTGAGAAATCCTAAGCTGATAATTCAAAATATTCTGGGTTACACTGTGTCTCCAGGTGCCCGGTAAGGGCAAACACAAACTCTTCTGAAGGCATGCACCTTGATTCCAAGTCTCAAAAAAATTCCTAAGATATAATTTCAGTTAACATTTGCTCAAAAATAAAAATCACAAAACAAAGGAGGAAACAAGATGTCATGGGGTGGGGGGATCAAAAGAAACATCAAGAATCAGGCCTGTAGAAACTTCAGGTATTAGTGATGTTTAGTATAAAATATAAAAGAGGTATTGAAAGTATAAGAAACTATCAAGCAGATTTTTTTAAAAGAACCAATTAGAACCTGTAGAAATAAAAAATACAACCACTGGCATTAAAAAATTTCAGTTACACAGGTGAAAAGAGAGCTAATGAACTAGAAGGTAGATATGAAGTAATTACTCTGAATGCATAGAGGAACAAAGAGATTGAAAACATGGAAGGTAAGAGAAAGGGAAGATAAAGTGAGAGGGTATAATACACATCTATAGAGAGTAATAACAGAGATAATGGGAGAGACTCATATTCAAAATTATCATGTATGAAAAGTTTTCAGAATTGGAGAAATAAAGAAATCTTGAGATTCAGAAATCCTTATGAACACCAAGCAGGATAAATTAGAAAATCACACTTAGACACATCATATTGAAATTATAGAATATGAAAGATAAATAGATTGTAAAAGAAGCTAGAGAAAAGAAAAATTACCTATAAAGAAATAACAATAAACTGATAGCTTACTTCTCAACATCATTAATGAAAATTAAAGGAGAGATATACATTCAAAATCCTTCACTGGAAAATATTTAGCAAGCCAAATGTCATAGCTAAAGAATTACATGCCCCAAATGCCTATGTTTTATTAGCTTTAGGAAAACACCTTTTCACCTGCAACTGGAATGAATTGCCCCACAAACTTGGAATTTAAAAATGGACATTTTCCCTATTTTTCCAGTTAACTACATAAGAGCTCTCCTAGGCCTCCTTATCCTGAAGCTCAGCATCTTCTTATGAGAGTTCCCATGCCCTTTAATTGAATTGTCCAAGAACACTGAACACTTGCTCCAAAGCAGGTTGGTCTCCTTCCAATGTGAGATGTAGAGGGAGATGAAATTTAGGCAGTTTATACCACGCAGTGCAGTTACTTTTTCACTGCCATGTGTATTGCAGTTGCATTCTGCCTTGAAAAATTCCATGGATATTTGTTTACTACGAGGGCACTCTAACAAATCCAGATCATTGCATAATCACAGTGAGATCCCACTGGGGGTCTCTTAATTCATAACTTTCTTGAGTGACAATTATAACCTCCTAGGAAGCAGTGGGTCACATCAACTACCTCCACTACCCTCAGATGCAGAAGTACTGTCCCAATGTCTTAGTAGAGGCAGGTTTTCTTTTTTTTTCTTTGATCCCCCCACCCCATGACATCTTGTTTCCTCCTTTGTTTTGTGATTTTTATTTTTGAGCAAATGTTAACTGAAAAATGTTAACTGAAAACTTTCTCAAGTTTCCAAGCAATAATTTAATCTTTCTTTTAAAATCTTTTTTTTTTTTCTAAAAAAAAGTACCAGGTAAAATATTTTCCTGTTTTTTTGAGTTTCAACAAATGCTTGTTCCCCTCAGGTCAGCCCCAGGAGTCAGGACTGAGGCTGGGTCAGAGTCTGGAGTGGGGAATGGGACAGTTGGAAACCACATGACTGAGTTTGAGAGTTGCCACTTACCCCAGATGAGGTAGGTGGGTCAGAGTCTGGCCAGGTGAGAGGAGGCACCCCAGTGCTTGGACTTGACTCTGCTCCCTGGACACCTTCCTCAGTCACACCCCAAAGCAAGGAGACACAGGTAGGAGGAAAGGGACAACTGGAGTCTGGAACCATAGGTGAGGGGTGGTTAACCTCTGTGTGTGTGCATACATGCACTCTCTCTCTCTCACACATACCACACAAAGACAAGCTTGTGCACACATGCATATGTATAATTTGACTTTCAGAGCTAGGTCAGAGTGTAGGGGAAGTGAAGGGACTAGGGGAAAGACAGGGCAAGCTGAGGCTTTGGCTACTGACTCAGTCCCTCTGGAATAAGCCCTCTTCCCTCAGTTGAGGGAGAGCAGTTCTCCTACTCCCTCCACATAAGCCTCTTTCACTCCTGAGGTTGGAGCAATATCTGAGAGTGGGAAAGGAGGGGGGTGATGCCAATGATCAGGTGTGGGAGGTACTAAGTCAATCCAATTTGAATAAATTATAAATTAAAAATAAATAAAATAATAAGTGGTCCTTTTTCAGGACAGGGAGGCAACACTGGCATGACTTGCCTGGGACCTTGGGATAACCTCAGGGTGGCTCCGGTTCCTCCCTACTACCTAACCTGGCCTGGGAGACCCAAGGGAGGGGACAGGCACATGGAGGACCTGAGGTAGGGCAGGGTGTAGTAAGGATCAGAAGCTTCAAACACCCAAATAATCAATCTGGACATGAGCATGGTGAGGGCTTTAACTCGAGCCTGAAGGGTCTCTTGCCATCTCTCCATCTATGGGATGGGCAAGATGGGCAGAGTTGAACTCACATTGGTTCAGAGTGCTGGCAATCAGGGTAAAGGTGAATAACGTGAGTTAAGAGGGGCCTCAGTCACAGCCTGAAGTTCGTAGGGGAGCCCTGCGTCCAGCTCCAGGCGCCCGCAGGAAAAAAGCAGGCAGAGATCTCCATTCTGGCTTAAGAGGCCTGAGCGGGAGCTACAGAACCGAAGGTGCAGCAAGTAGCAGAGGAGGCAGTAGGTGGGGTTAGCATTTTTCTGCTCATCCACAGGCACCAAAAAGAGGCAATGGCACAGGAAGGGCATGTGGCAGCAGCCATGTCCAAGAAGTCCAAGGTCACCGAACATCTTCACCATAGTCTGGTTGGGGTTAAATGTTACTTGCATAGTGCCCACTTTGGGCACGCTGTAACTCTTCCTCCCTGGGGAGTTCAGATCCATGAAGCCCAGGAAGGGGGTGGGGACATTTTGCTCAGAAACCTCAAAGAAGGTGACAGTGACAGGCAGTGTGACATGGTGGTGGCAGTAGGACCCACTAGCTCTAGTCTCTGCTTTGAAGCCCTCAATGCGGCCAGATGGTGCAAAGCGTCCTTGCAGCAATGATTCCTCAAAGTTGACCAGCAGGGTACAGCTGACAACAGGGGTGGGAACAGGGGAGGCACTAGGGGGGCTCAGCAGGCCTGGCCCCTTCCAGCGGCTTCAAAGTGGGCTCAGCTTCGGGTGATGGGCACCTCTCAGCCTCCGCTCCATGGGACTGCAGTCTGTTGGGTCCAAAACAGGCTCGTTGGGCCCAGGCAGCAGGTGGCTCCAGAAGGGTGTGGTTTGAGCATCAGAACTGTTGGCAGCAGTGGGGTGGCCCAGGGTTCCCTGGGACCTCCAAAGGGCTGGCCCCTCTTCCTTGAAACTGACATTTGGGGCTTCTCCAGCAGGAAGCAGCCTTTGCTTGGTGGGGCAGGGGCCTTGAGGTCCAGGACTGGGGGTGTGTGTTTGGGACTGTGCCCACTGTCAATGCCAGGGACTCCCTAGGCCAGAGGCTCCCCCCATTGCCCACCCCAGCCACTGGGCTCTTACCCCTTATTTGTGCAAGACTGCAAATCAGTGTCGAGCGTGTGCAGCTGGCCCAGAGGGCTGGCCCTGGGGACTCCCCCGGGGATCCCTGTCCCCCTGGATCTGGGGAAGCTGTCTCTGGTGTGCAAAGCATTTCAGGAAGCATATGATTGGGGCCAGGGGGGACTCCAGTCCCCTGAAGTCCAATAACAGGTAGCACTACTTCCCTGTTCCACAACACAGAGGTCACAGTGGGAGAAATGGTGGCTGGCCACACCTGCTCCCAGCCCCAGTGCCCCTGGGCCCAAGAGCCCCACAGGAGATGGTTCTTCAAGGGGTAATCCCTCTCTGGCCCCCAGCCCAGGGCCTCTCTCCAGTACCTGGGGACCCTCAGTGGGAGAGGCTGGTCGCTTCTGGGCCCTATGAGGCTCAGAGGCACCAGCTGGAGGGATACCTGGTAGACCCTGGGGGATGTTGCTGCTCCCCGCCCTCCACTTACTGGGCTGTAGCCCATGAACAGGCCACCCCGGAGGGCTCCCTGCCTGACTGGAGGCTGTGAAGGGCCAGCCTCTGGCTGTGAGGATGGAGACAGCTCTGCCTACATGTAGCACATGAAGCCCCCCTTGGGTCAGGGGGGTCACCCCCACATGGCCTTTATGCTTGGCCTGTGCTGGGGGGTCTGGGGACATCCGGATGAAGAGGGCTCAAGTCTAGCCATGCATCCCCTCTTCCCAACTGATGCCTTGTTCCTCCCCCTAGCTTGTAGTCTGATACATGCCCACTGCACTGGCAAGGTGACTGCCACCATTCCATGCAGCTCCTGGGCTCAGCAGGACCCTGTAGTTCTGTGGGTCCCATTGCACTTGAGGAGGTGGTAGTAGAGGCAGAGTTTTCAAACCACAGCAAACAACAAAGGTCTTGCATTCACCTCTCCCAGGGCAGTGAAGCCTGCTCAGTCTAGACTCACACTAGAGACTACTCAATGACTCTCACAGAAAAGAGATCTTCCCAAGGAGACATTTTCTCCTCCTGAGCCAATAAGGTCATCTCACTCACAGTCCACTTCCAGGAACTGACCCCAGATGGACAGAATCTACTTATATCATGACACAGCTGCCAACTTCTCTTGCTAAAGAAGAGAATAACGCTCACAAAATTGCCCCAGATGGTGGTGCAACTGTTTTGGGCCAAGTGCTACAACTGAAAAGCATGAACAGGGTTTTACCAGTGGGTTACAGGTTAGTTCATATGAAAATTGCACTCCCTGTTTATTCCTAATAGGGAAAATATTTCTGATGGTATATGATTCCTAAATGAAATGATGCTAACAAATGTTCACAAATTTTGTGAGGGAGAACACAGCAAATTGTAAGATATGATCTGCAGATATCAAACTCATTTTCTTTACTGGAAAACAGGTCTGACTGCCTGGCACGATTATGTTGGGAAAAAATGCAGCTATAGTTCTCTTCATTTGGAATACGAACGTATATCACAAAGCTAACCAGATCACATTCATTCAGTAGCAAACACAAATCAGCTGTGGCTAGCCAATGTGTGTGCAAAATACATTGACATCAACATCAGTCTGGTGCTTTCTTGTGATCAAATCCAGGGAAATAGAAACTGGCCATCTAAAACCTAACCACATGCAAAAGAGCATTTATGTTACCAGCAATTTAAAGGAAATGAATGTTCACTGAGGAGTAGCCTATGCTGAACTCTCATTTTCACATGTATTCAACTACATATATGCTGGCTCATCATTTTAAAACTATTAACGGCTGGGTGCAGTGACTCACGCCTGTAATCCCAGCACTTTGGGAGGCCAAGGCACGCGGATCACGAGGTCAGGAGATTGAGACCATCTGGCTAACATGGTGAAACCCCGTCTCTACTAAAACTACAAAAAATTTAGCTGGGCATGGTGGCACCTGCCTGTAGTCCCAGCCACTTGCGAGGCAGAGGTAAGAGAATCACTTGAACTCAGAGGCAGAGGTTGCAGTGAGCCAAGATGCGCTACTGCACTCCAGCCTGGGTGACAGAGTGAGACTCCATCTCAAAAAAAAAAAAAAAACCCCCCCAAAAAAACTATATTATGATTTATTAAATGTGATTAAGTATCTATGGATCCTTGGTCTGTTATTTTTTAAACGCATAATAAGACCAGGACTTAAAAAAAAAAAAAAAACACCCTGTAAAATGTACGTTTTTTAAGAAATAATAGAAGTCACTTTCATTCCAAAAAAATGCTATCTTTATAGAAATACTGTAAACATTTGTTGCAAAAACAATAAATGTTTTTTATTTTTCAAATGTAAACAATACTTAAGTATAAAAGTAAAAACTGAACATTGCATATAACCCCGGTCCATCCCATTTCCTGCAGAAAACCACTATTAACAGTTTTAGGCTTATACTTCTAGATGTAGTTTTATTTCCTGAAAGTTTCTCTTTTACTAAATACTGTATCTTAGAGATGTTTTGATATCAGTACAGACAGAGATACCTTATTGCTTCATAGTATTTCATAGAACAGATGTACCATAACTTACTTCCTACTGATAAACATTTAGATTGTTCTCAACGTTTCACACATAAAAACAAAACTGCAGCGATTAGTCTTCGCACGCACATCTCTGCATAATATAAGAATATTTCTGAAGATTTCTAGAATTGAATTAACATGTCGAAGGAGCTACATATTTTATATTTTAATACATTGCATTCATCAAAACATTTTTTTCTGGGTTTCTCATTAGATTAGATAAGCTATGTTTTGTTTTGTTTGTCTTAGCTCTTGTTTAACCCCTAGAAAACTAGTGACATGCTCTTGGAGAAGCCCTTCTTACAGAAGGCCAAAGAAGCTGAGAAAGCACAGAGGAAATAATCAAGGCTCACCTGGGAAAGCAACACAGCTTCACCATCATTCTCTTGTCCCTGAGAAAATAAATCAAAACAAACAAGTATATCGAGTGCTGGGTGTTCAAAACCACATGAAGAATTTTTTTTTAACTTAAAATCTTAAATAGTCTTAAATGATGCAGCAAAATATGCCAATTCAATGTGGATACTTATCTCCTTAGATATGAAATGATTTTGTATGGCAGTATTTTTATATTCTACGTTCTTACAAGTTTCACATATTCCATTACTTAAGCATTCATATTTCTCACAAAGACTTACGTTCCTCAGGAGTACAGTGTTTTAGAACAAAGAATGCATTCAATAAATCTTTACAGAGTCAGTCTTTACAGAGGACAATTCTCCTGTAGACAGGAGTGAATACATATAAAGGACAAATAATGAGGCAAGGCCCTTGTACCTTTCAGGTATCTGCAAAATGAAGAACTGAATTCAAATTTTGATAGGCATGGCTTTCAGACAAGTCTGACAGAAGCTGTGCATGAATTTCTTTTTTTCTCTTTTACAGTTCCCTTCTTACTTAAAAGAAAGAAAATTCCTGAGGTGGCTTAGGGATACAAACTATGGAGAGAGATGTGGGTGGTTCTTTCAAGTGCACAAAAACCAATAGTCTCCCTCCTGGAAAAATTCTCTGATGCTGAGGAAGATATTTCCTGTGGCCAAAAGATTTTCTTCACTAGTTTTTGTCACAATGTCTTTTCCCTGTTTAAGTTCTCTGACGTTGACTGATGTGGGCCCACTTGCAAAAGTCCTTCCCACATATCTTATAGAGTTTATCTCTGGAATGAATTCTTCAATGCCAAGTGAAGAAGAGCTGCAGGTCACCGCTTTCCTACTGTCACTGAATTCAGAGTGCTTCTCTTCAGTGTGGCTCCTTATGTATCAAAGAAAAAAAGAAAGAAAGAAAGAAAGAAAACCCACAAATTCCCACATCATTTGCACTCAAAGGCTTTTTTCTCCCAAGTGGATCTTACTAAGTCGGGCAAAAGCAGAGTGGTAGCCAAAGGCCTTTGTACGTTCAAGGCACTCGTAAGGTTTCTCTCCATTGTGGCTCCTTGTGTGTAGAGTGAGGGAATAGCCATAGTAAAAACCTTTCCCATATTCTTTACACTCATAGGGCTTTCCTGCAGGGCGGGCCATACTATGTCGGAAGAAAACAGAGTGGTAGGCGAAAGTCTTCCCGCACTCACTGCACTTTGCAGGGCTTCTCTCCGGCGTGAATCTTCATGTGCCGGGTTAAGGAAGAGTTGCAGTAAAAGGTTTCCCCACATTCTTTGCACCGAAGAGTTTTTCTCCAGTGTGGGTCATACGATGCTGGATGAAGACAGAGTGATAGCTGAAGGTCTTTCCACACTGGCTGCACTCATAGGGCTTCTCTCCAGTGTGAATCCGGTGGTGGCACAGGAGGTGCGACCTGCGGTTGAAGACCTTCCCGCACTCCACGCACTTACAGGGCTTCTCCCCTGTGTGAATCCTCATGTGTCGAAAGAAGTCGATCTTTTCACGAAAGGCTTTTCCACACTCCTGGCATTCATAAGGCTTCACCCCAGCATGAATCTGATGATGTCGAACAAGGAGGCTGTTCTTGTTAAACACTTTCCCACATTCCTTGCATTTGTAGGTCTTCCCCTCACGAACCAAAGTGTCTTTACTTGTTCCCTGGGAGTCACATTCACGGGGATTGTCTCCTGCGGAGACCGGCTCCTGTAAAACCCATGAGTGCAGACCATCACCTGTCCCCAGACCATCGCGTTTAGGACTCACCTTCCTCCAGAAAGTCTCCGTGTGGGAGACGGTAGCCAGACTCAAGCGCCCCTTCTGCATTTCCAACCACTCTTTCCCACACTCACCTCAACCTGGAGGAACTTCTGGCTCCCTGAGTTAGTCTTTCCAGGGACAAGGCTGGCTGGCCTTGGTTTTTACTTTGTCACCTGGACAGCAGTTTTGGCAAAGGTGTCTTCTGCTCTTTTATCGCAGCTTCAGCTGGTAGGTCAACTCCGGTTTGCACGCCCCAGTGACGAGGGCTCTGCAGGTCTCTGGTGTCACCTCCTACTACAGGGTCCTCTGGGGTGGGTCCAGCTGCTCCCACTTCTTACAGGTTAAGATCATGGACATGTCCTGCATCACTGCCTCAGATGTTGCTGCAAGGTAGCAAGACAAAAGGTCCACGTGACAACCGTATCCGCATGCGCAGAGAGTACTTCCGACTACAGATACCAGAGAGCTGCATGCGGCCTCCGCCAGCCGAACTGCAAGTCTCAGCGGCTTCAGTTTCATTTTTTAATTCCTGGGAATTTAACCCTCAATTCTTCTAAATTGAAGTTGATGCCGGTTGTGTCAGGGAGGACCTGCGACCTTGCCCACAAACATGCACATGAGAACATGCATGTAAGGAACTTGTTCATGCAGGGTGTGGAGAGAGCGTGTCCTACTTATCACTTAGTTTTACCCGCTGACCCCATGATAAACTGTACCGAGGGGCTGGGCATTAAAGTCAATCCAGTCGAAACAGTGTGGAGAAGACATGGAAATTCAGGGTCTCTTTTATGTTGTGGAGGGTTCTGTAATTAGTAAAATCACTTTGGAAAAGTTTGGTCCTATCTCCTAAAGGTCTTTCCAAAACAAAGCTTTCCAAGATGTACCAGGAAATGTGTTCCAGAATGCTCACATTAGCGAACACCTGGAGAGAGTTCAGGAAAGAGGATGGCCACTACACAGAATACAACACTGTTCAGCCGCCTGGGACTGCTGCCGTCCAGTACTGCTCCCCGGGGAGCCAGGGAAGCATCACAGTTTATGTTGCAGAATCCTCAGAAATGAAGGGCACAGCAGTACTAAATCGCTCTGGAGCTGGTAAGGAGTGGAAGCCATCATATGGAGATTGGTGGCAGTGACTTGAGCTTTGAGCAAGACCCTGATCCACGCCCTCCCCTTCCCAAAATGCAGCTGGTTTTTAAAGTGAAGAGAGGATCGTGGAACCAGGGAATGAGAGGCAAATTGGAAGGTTCTGGCCAGTACTGAAGAAGAGAACTGATGGTCACTGACATCTGGACCCCTCACTCCACCACTCTTTGCTCTTCCTAGCAGCTGTTTGGAATGTTCCTCTCTCAGAATCTAATCAGCTCAAGAGGAGAGACCCAAAGACACTGATATTGCAGTTCTCCCAGTGAGGTGGCTTGACAGATTGACTTTTAGCGAATACTTATACTTTGTTTTATTTTTCTTTCTTCTGTGCTGGCCAGAAACTCTATGTACTATATTGAAAAGAAGAGGTGCTATCAAATGCCATTTTCATTTTGCTGATTAAAAAAAATTCTAATGTTTCATAACTAGGAATGTGTGTAGTGTGAAATTTTGCTGGTATCACCAACTTGATTACTTTTATAAGATGTAAATATTGGGGCCAGAGAAATAAAAGAGCAGGCAAATATGCTAACTGGAAAATCCAACAGAGTTTTCTCACCCAAAGTGTTTGGAACAAGTCGGTACAGTCACAATACTAGGCAGAAGGCTCAGCTGTGTTGTCCAGACAGCAAGACTCTCCCCAAGATGGGAGGCAATAGTGGATGGCAATAACTTAGGCAGCTATGCATGAGCTCTTCTGAATAGGTTCTGAACTATCTTACCAGGGACAATGTCCCCATCAGTCTCAGGACGCTGCACATTTGATGGTGAAGTTCTCTCCAGCAATGATTCTTAAAGTGTCATTCCTGGTCTCTATTTTGTTCATTTTTAAGAGTTAAAGAGCTGGGCCCGGTGGCTCACACCTGTAATTCCAGCACTTTGGGACGCCAAGGCCGGCGGATCACAAGATCAGGAGTTTGAGACCAGCCTGGCCAACATGGTGAAACCCAGTCTCTACTAAAAATACAAAAATTGGCTGGGCGTGGTGGTGCGTGCCTGTAATCCCAGCTATTCAGGAGGCTGAGGCAGGAGAATTGCTTGAATTGGGGAGGCAGAGGTTGCAGTGAGCCAAGATGGGGCCACCGCACTCCAGCCTGGGCAACAGAGCAAGACTCTGTCTTGAGAAAAAAAAAGAGTTAAAGAAAGGCTGATCACTAAATACATGCGATCTAACCATGATCATGTGGGAGGTTACAAAATGAGTTAGTTTTGTTTCTTGGAAATGTCTATTTTTTTTTCTTTAATGAATTTGTCTTTCAGCATATGGTTTTAATGATATAAAACGGCTCCTAAAAATGATAAAAAATTTCTCTCATTTGAGCTGTCAGTAGCAAAGCTTGCAAGTAATGTGAATATCTCAGCAAAAAGTTGGTACAAATTAGATCATATCAATAACAATGCCCAGAGTGTGCTTTCTGGAAATTCTCAGGGGGTTTCTCACAAGGGCTCCTGTGGATGACTTAACCAATGTGACTATAGACTATCACCTGCAATTTTTGATCCTTGGATACGTCTATGGACCTCCCCCTTATCACTGTAATCCAGGCATGAACATAATCTCTCTAGCGTTAGACCAAACTGTGGCTTTAACAAGACTTTTCCTAGGACTGGGGATCTCAGAGGGACTTTCACGTAAAGAATAACAACTGGCTACTAGATAGGGCTGTTCTTGGAGTCCTCAGTTCCCAGTCCGTTCACCTGGCCTCCATACAGCTGCCTTCTGCTCAGAGCCCATTCTCTTCACCACCATTTTAGGAAGAGGCCAGGTTTTCTCTAACACCCAGAAACACCTCACACATGCCTCAATTCCACAGTGTCTAGGCCCAAGTCAAAGTCCAAATAGAGGAACTAATCCCAATCCAGGCCTATATTCCCCATTTTCTGTTTCCATCTTTTAGAAAGATGCCTAATCAGTGTATTATCTTCTTCCTTCAGTGGAGAATCCACCTTCATTCACACAATTGTCGCCTTACCCTATGCCTCCAATAGTATATCCCTTTAGAACATAGTGTCACATTTCTACAAGATATAGATACTTACCTTTTTGGGTTGAATTGATCCCCCCAAAAAGATGAAGTCCTAACCTCCAGTACTTAAGCATGTGACCTTATTTGGAAACAGAATCTTTGCAGATGATCATTAAAATGAGGTCATTAGGATAGGCCCAACTAAAATGTCCTTGCCTCTAAAAACATGGATTCTCCTTGATTCTTTTTTTTTTTTTTTTTTTTTTTGAGATGAAGTCTCTCTCTGTCACCCAGGTTGTAGTGCAGTGGTGTGATCTCGGTTCACTGCAACCTCTGCCTCTTGGGTTCAAGTGATTCTCCTCTCTCAGCCTCCTGAGTAGCTGGGACTACAGGTACATGCCACCACACCCGGCTAGTTTTTGTATTTTTAGTAGAGACGGGGTTTCACCATGTTGGTCAGGCTGGTCTTGAACTCCTGACCTCAGGTGATCTACCTGCCTCGGCCTCCCAAAGTGCTGGGATTACAGGCATGAGCCACCGTGCCTGGCCGTGATTCTTTATGTTAGAAATATATTCTCCCTTGTATCTCCCTAGTCCTTTATCCTTTACTTCATGCCATCACTTTCTTCCTGGTGATACAGCTATTTGTGCAGCCTGACTCGCTCATCAAACTATAAGTTCTCAAGAGCAGAATTCCCATTGAACTCATCTTTATATCTCGCAGAGCAAGAAATAATGTGCCTTGCATGTGACCAATGAGCAAATTCATGTTTTGCCTAATTTGATTCCTTTTATAACCCTCAGAAAAAGGTGTTTTATACCCTTCAACCAGTGAAGAGGAGTGTGGCCAAAGATGAGAATGACCTGTTCACATAGAATTCTTTCACCATTGCTTATTGCTTCAAACAGTATTAAGTCCAAGAAACAACAATCAAAACACAAAACCCAGCACAGCTCATTTATTAATTATCTATTTTGTGAACCAACTCTTTCTTTGTGTGAGACAGCTCTGTTTCTGCCTGGTAAGGGAGCAGTCCACTTCAAATGCAAAAGCAAATTGTTACTGCAGCCTCAGTTTTAGGACCTGTTTCTCCTCCTTTCTGCTTGTGTGAGATGCCCTAGGGTCCTAGAGCCACTGTAGATAAGCTCAACAGCTGCCTCTTGGATGCCCAGGTGGATTCTGAAGTTCTCTCCCCATGGTGGTTGCTGTGGGGAAGAATGAGTTTCTGTTTTGCTCAGAAAATACTCTTTATGACTGGAGGTTTCCCATGTGCGTCTTGTCTGTTCTACTTGTTTATCATTTGCTGAGAAGTTGCTGAGTTCTCAATTATATGTGTGTGTGTGTGTGTGTGTGTGTGTGTGTGTGTGTATACATTAGCATGTTTTCCATTACCAGACTAATAGCAAATCCTTCAAATGTTATGAAATGTCACCATCTCACACTGTAATATCCCACTAAAAAGCTTCAGAAATAGGAAACAGAAATATTTATTGTTTCTTAATCTAGAAGGGCTGGTAAATTCAAGGTGGAGAAGCTTAGGCTTGAGATGGGACTTACTTGTTGAATAACCTTGGGAAAATTACTTCACCTTTGAAGGGACAAGTAATGGAAAACGAGGGATAAGACCAGATTCTCCACATCTAGGAATTTTCTCCTTGCCACGTTTAGGTCTCAATTAGTCTGCAGTAAGACTATAGGAGAGAGGCTGTGTAGGCCCAGGTATGATAAATTAATAAATCTCAGGGTAGACGAGGAGTAGTAAAGAGAACATGTTGTCAGAAGCAGAATTTGTGAATTCACAAAGCCGTTATATTTATAACTTCAATTTGAGATTTAAAGGGCAAATTTCAGATGAACCAACATGTTCCATTTTAATTCAATATATCTTAGGATTCTCCACCTCAAAACTCATAGGTCCTTTGCTAAAAAGTCAGGTCCAGTCTTATCAGTCTTTGATTATCTAGAAATGGATGATCATGCTGTCTCTAAGAGCTCATTAACTAACTCCTCTCATTTCCATCCTTCCTAATAAGCCACTCCAGCCATAGAGCATGGATTAAGATGTGGAATAAGGAACAATAAATACAGTTCACATGAAAGTCTAAGTAGGGGATTTCCCAAGTCATGCCTTCCCATTCTGGGTGTCCTAGCCCTTTCCATAGCTTCTTCTTGTTTTCTTATCTAATTAATGTGTCCTCCATGTTGCTGTTCAGAGTGGTCAATTTGAAGATTCTTTTATTAATGTCTAGACAGGTGTGGCTGTTACTATTTGAGAACTTCAGCTGTCCCTCTGAAGACTTTTTGGCCTTTTTTCCACAAGGGGAATAAACGGAGCTCATCTGGGGGATATCCTAGTATCTTTTCATCTCGGGTAGAGTTAAGACTAATTACTGTGGTGCTGCTTTCTGGAATTTGCCTTATATAAGACAGCTTGATTTATCCCAGCTGATATGGTTTGGATTTGTGTCCCCACTCAAATCTCATGTTCATTTGCAATATCCAGTGTTGGAGATGGGGCCCAGTAGGAGGTGATTTCATCATGGGGGTAGATCCTTCATGAATGGCCTAGCACTATCCTTTTGGTGCTGTTCTCCTGATAGAGTTCTCATGAAATCTACTTGTTTAGAAGTTTGTGGCACCTCCCTTCTCACTCTTTCTTTTCCCCTGCTCTGGCCACATGAAGATGTCTGCTCCAGCTTTGCCTTCCACCATGAGTAAAAGCTTCCTGATACCTCCCCCAGAAGCAGATGCTGCCATGCTTCCTGTACAGCCTGTGGAACCATAAGCCAATTTAACCTCTTTTGTTTATAAATTACCCAGTCTCAGGCATTTCTATATAGCAAGATAAGAATGGACTGAGATAGAAAATTGGTACTGAGGTGTGGGGCATTGCTATAAAGATATCTGGAAATTTGGAAGCGACTTTGGATCTGGGTAATGGGCATAGTTTGGAGGAGTGTGGAGGGCTCAGAAGAAGACAGGAAGATGAGAAAAAATTTGGAACTTTCTAGAGACTTGTTAAGTTGTTGTGACCAAAATGCT
Organism: Mandrillus leucophaeus; assembly: GCF_000951045.1. Taxonomy (NCBI): domain Eukaryota; kingdom Metazoa; phylum Chordata; class Mammalia; order Primates; family Cercopithecidae; genus Mandrillus; species Mandrillus leucophaeus. The sequence continues at coordinate 906,378 of NW_012108419.1, forward strand.
GATAGTGATATGGACAATGATATCTAGGCTGAGAAAGTCTCAGATGGAAATGAGGAACTTATTGGGAATTTGAACAAAAGTCACATTTGTTATGCATTAGCAAAGAACCTGGCAGCATTGTGCCCCTGTTCTAGGGATCTGTGGAACTTTGAACTTGAGAGTGATGATTTAGGGTATTTAACAGAAAAAATTTCTATGCAGCAAAGTGTTCAGTAAATAACCTGGCTGCTTCTAACAGCTTAAACTCATATGCATAAGCAAAGAAATGACTTATATTTAAAAGGGATGCAGAGGGTAAAAGTTTGGAAAATTTGCAGCCTGGCCATGTGGTACAAAAGAAAAACCCATTTTCTGGGGAGGAATTCAAGCTGGCTGCAGAAATTTGCATAAGAAGAGCAAAATGTTAATAGCCAAGACAATGGGAAAAAGGCCTCCAAGGCATTACAGAGACCTTTGAGGCAGCCTCTCCCATCATAGGCCCAGAGGCATAGGAGGGAAAAATGGTTTCATGAGCCAGGCCCAGGGCCCTGCTTCCCTGTGCAGCCTTGAGACACTGTTCCTTGCATCCCAGCTACTCTAGCTCTAGCTGTGACTCAAAGGAGCCCAGGTACAGCTTGGGCTCCTGCTTCAGAGGGCACAAGCCACAAGCCTTGGTGGCTTCCACATAGTGTTAAGCTTGCAGGTGCACAGAGTGCAAGAGTTGAGGCTTGGGATCTTCTGTCTAGATTTCAGAGGAAGTATGGAAAAGCTGACCAGGCAGAAACCTGTTGCAGGGATGGAGCCCTCATGGAGAACCTCTACAAGGGCAATGTGAAGAGGAAATGTGGAGTTGGAGCCTCCACACAGAATCCACACTGGAGACTGCCTAATGTATGTATGAGAAGAGCACCACTGTCCTCCAGACCCTGGAATGGTAGATACAATGACAGCTTGCACTGTGTGCCTAGAAAAGCTGCAGGGACTCAACACCAGCCCATGAAAGCAGCCAGGGTGCTGTATCCTGCAAAGCCTAAGGGGCAGAGTTGTCCAAGTCCTTGGTAACCCTCGTTTGCATCAGTGGGCCCTGGAAGTGAGACATGGAGTCAATGGAGATTATTTTGGAGCTTTAAGACTTAATGACTGTCCTGCTGGATTTCAGACTTGCGTGGAAATTATATGCCCTTTCTTTTGACCAATTTCTCCCTTTTGTAATGAGAGTACTTACCCAATGCTTGTATCTTGGAAGTAACTAACTTGTTTTTAATTCTACAGGCTCATAGGCAGAAGGGACTAGCCTTGTTTCAGATAAGACTTTGGACTTTTGCGTTAATGCTGAAATGAGTTAAGACTTTGGAGACTGTTGAAAAAGGATGATTGTATTTTACAATGTGAGGACGTAAGATTGGGAGGAGCCAGGGACAGAATGATATGGTTTGGATTTGTGCACCCGTGTCTCATGTTCAATTGTAATGCCCAGTGTTGGAGGAGGGGTCTGGGGGAGGTGATTGGATCATGGGAGCAGATCCTTCATGGATGGTTTAGTACCATCCGTTTGGTGCTATTCTCATGATAGCATTTTCACAAGATCTGGTTGTTTAAAAGTGTGTGGCACCTCCCTTCTCACTCTCTGTTTCCCCTGTTTTGGTCACGTGAAGATGCCTGCTGCAGCTTTGCCTTCTGCCATGAGTAAATGCTCCCTGATACCTCCCCAGAGGCAGATGCTGCCATGCTTCCTGTACAACTTGTGGAAACGTGAGCCAATCAAACCTCTTTTAAAAATAAATTACCCATGGCCAGGTTTAGTGACTCATGTCTATAATTTTAGCACTTTGGGAGGCTAAGGCAGATCACTTGAGGTCAGGAGTTTGAGACCAGCCAGGCCACCATGGTGAAACCCTGTCTCTACTAAAAATACTAAAAAAATTAGCTGGGCATGGTGGTGCATGTTTGTAATTCTAGCTACTTGGGAGGCTGAGGTGGGAGGATTGCTTGAACTCAGGAGATGGAGTTTTCAGTGAGCCGAGATCATACCACTACACTCCAACCTGGATAACAGAGTGTAACTCATCTCAAAATAAATAAATAAATAAAATAATAAATTACCCAGTCTCAGGAATTTCTTTATAGAAGTGCAAGAATGGACTAATATACCAACCCACTCTCTCTCCACAGACTCTTCATAAAACAGTGTCCAATTCTATAGGTTTTTATTGTGTTTCACAATTTGAAACTCCTTCTCCAGAGCTGATAGAGAATAACTCTTCATAACTCTAACATTCAGAGTCTATCCTGTAACTCCAGAGCAGAGCTTCCCTAAGAAACTCCCTCTTTAACGTTCTCTGTAATAGCAGTATACATTCTTCAAAAATACCCAACTGGTCTGGTCTTGTATTTCTCAAACAGCTCTTTTATTTATTAATTAAAGCTTAATTGATATATTCCAGTTCTGGCCAAGATCAAGTAGCCCCATTTCTTACTAGTTCTACCTCTTACAAATAAAAAATTCCAGACATAACACAGTAAACACAGGAAGACTGTCAGAGGCAGATGGAAAAATGTGAACTGCCCTAGAACTTCAGGGCTTGAGGAACAACACAGTGGAGAGCTCCTTAGGTTTTCTTTTGGCCTCTAATCTTTCCTGAACTGCAGGGTGTTAGAGAAACCTGTAACCTGGAATCACCAATAGGCAGAGACATAAGAAGCTCCAAGAAAATTATATATTTAGCCAAGGACTTGGAAAACAGCAACTTAATAGAACAGAAAATTTTTGGTAACACCTGGCTTGCTACAACCAAATACTAAAAGAAAAAAATGACCAATTTGTGGTGACAGATGTATAAAGTGCAAGAGTGAATGAAAAGAGATGAGACTGAAGATATGGGTAAAGCCTATGTGTGTGCAGGTCCTTGAGTACTAGATAGAGCACCAAGACTATTTGGACTCTACATTGTGGATTTAGGGAAACTACAGACATGGCTTAAGTGACTAACAACAGGTTCAGATTTGATTTTTAGGTGGATCACCCCAAGTGTTATAGGGAGGCAATTGCAGTTCTGAGATATTGTGAAATCTTCCATTTGGCCTAGAACATTGGACTTGTTGGAGAAAGGAAAGATTCTAATTTAAGGCCTTGGTAATTGGATGTTGGAGATAGTGGTGGAGATAAAACAATGTGTTCAGAATGACTTGTAGCAGCCAAGTTAGTGAGGAAGAACCCACAATGACAAAGTAGGAGTGTTTGGACCACTAGGAAAGAATCTGAAGGATTTATGAGGTCAGACTGCAGTTGAAGCCTGAAAATGACCATTTGATTCTTATAAACGTGAGCCACTTCCACCAGCCCTAAAGAAGCAGAGAGGAACGCAGAGGTTTGAGAATAAGTGTAGTGTTCATTGAGGTCTTTTCATCTGAGTTGAGTTGACTGAGTGGCAGGAAAATCATGGATGATATGGCTAAACTGTAAACAGCTGTGTCAATCTAAAATATGACTGAAAAGTTTTTGAGACTCCTTCTGTTGAGAGGTGTGGTCCATGTTTCCTCACCTTGAATCTGAGAAGATCTGTGACTACCTGAAACAATCAAGCATGGTGCTATGTGAAGTGGTGCTATGTGATTTCTGAGGTTAGGTCATAAAAGGTCATGCCCAGTTTTCTTGGGACATTAACTGCTGTGTAAACTATCTGACTACTTTGAGATGCCCAGGATACAGAGGCCATGCAAAGACTCTCTAGTCAACAGCTGCAGCTGAGTTCAGGCTTCCAGCCATCCCCACCAAGGTACAGATGTGACTGAAGCCATTTTGGACCCTCCAGACTAGCCCATCTGCCAACTGAGTCCCACTGAATGGCATCAGTGGATGCCACAAGGAGCAAAAATCTCACCGTTATGAGCCAAATTGTATCCTTCCCAAAACTGATATGTTGAAATCCTAGCCCCTAGCACTTCAGAATGTGACTATTTGGAGACAGAGCTTTAAAGATGTCATTAAGGTAAAATTAGGTCATATGGATGGGCCCAAATTCAATATGACTGGTGTACTTGTAAGAAGAGGAGGTTAGCATACAGACACACACAGAGGGCATGTGGAGACACATGGAAAAGTGGCCACCCACAAGCCAAGGAGAGAGGCCTCAGAAGAAATCAACCCTGCTGCCAACTTGGTCTTGGACTTCTGGCCTCCAGAACTATAAGAAAAAAATATTTCTGTTGTTTATGTTACTTTACTTTGTAACCTGTAATACTTTGTTACACAGCCCTAGCAAACTAATGCACTCCCCCAGCTAAGAACTTGTCACTCACAGGAATTCTGAAAGATAATAAAGAATAAAACGGTTACTGTTTTAAGTTACTACATTTTTGGGTAGTTTGTTCCACAGAGATAGGAGTGGGAACGAGTTTGAAACTCTGAAGTTTCTCTTGCTCTATGGATCTGGTTTTCCATCACCTTGTTGGTTTAGAATGGACTGCAGTGGGCAAACTCAAATAATTGATACCACTCAACAGAGAAGGTGGGGTGAAAGACCAGAGCCCACACTTAGGGTTTTTGTGGTACTTGAGAACCAGAATTTTTTAAACAGGTTTAAAAATATTTTCTCATTAGTTTGAAAAAGAATACTGGAAAAAAACTGCATATGATGCATTTTATATAGCTATTTTGTGGATGTGCCATTTGGTCAGGGGTGATTCCTTGGGAGAGAGAATTGCAGTACCAGATTGCAAGTCGAGGGCCCTGTCTGACCTAGATTCTGATTTTCTAGAAGAGTGATTATAGCTCTGGAGGCAGGGGTTAGGTCTCATGGCCTTCACTAGGAAGCACTTTTCTTAGCCGTGGGGGATATTACATTACAGCTAATTACAGGCTCTCTGCTAAGATTTTCTAATTACTTCATTTGCATTAGTCTTGTTTTCCTAAGGAGCTGTAAGGTTTCTGGAAGCATCTTGAGGACAGGGACATGCTTCTCTGGGGTTTTCTACTCCAGACGGAGCCCACCTCGGTACCAGACATCCTGAAGACATCAGATAGTAGAGACAGGCAGTAGAACATGAGACGTGAGGAACATGGGTTCTAGAGTCAGCCTAGGTGGGTTCAAATCCAAATTTTGCCTCTCACTAGCTCTGTCACCTAGAGCAAGTTGTCTAACCTTTCCAAACCAATTTCGTCATCTGCAAAATTGGAATGTTCATAGCACGCACTTTACAAAGCACTCGCAACTGTGCCTGTTACCTAGCAATTGCTCAATTCACATTAGTGGGTCATGTTAACTAATGTTTTTTTAGATTGACTTAGCTCTAAAAGTTAAAGGGCTCCTACATACTCACTACTGTCAGGTTTGGGATTTGCATGTGGGGAGGGGATCAGGGAGGTGGGTAGGCAGATGCTGCTGGAGTTAAGAACCTGGGCTTTGGAGGGACCTAAATCCCAGCTCTGCTTTGTATAGGTTTGGTGCATTTGCATTAACCCCTGCCATTGACACAGGGCCAGATGATGAGGATTTTCAAGGTATTGCTGTCACTGCTTCTCTCTCCATCTCTCTCCTCTCCCCTGACAGGTGGACAAATCCCAGGTGAACATCTGGCTCCCAAACCTGGCCAGCTGTCCTGTCAGACCTGGAGACCCCTGCTGAAGCCAGAGAGACTAAGGATCCACCCCACCATAGCAGGGACTTTGAGAAATTAAGAAAGAGCAAGTTAATTAGAAAATGGTTAATTAGAAAACCAGTTCCCTAGAAAAAAGGAAATTAACTGAAAAATAGGCCTTAATCAAGAAAGCATGGGCACAAGAATCCAGTGCTGGAACTGGCTTGCACTGGCATGTGAGAGACGGTCGTGCACATCTCTTCCTAAGTTCAGCAGCACCAGGTGGGCAGCTTGAAAGCAGCCACAGTGGGAGTGTTTACACCACCAACATTCACTAATGTTTCAAGCCAGGAATTTTTCTCAGTGATTTGGTCATTAAATATTTATTTGGACACCTAGTCAGAGGACCCCTGTATCTCTGGTGCTGCCCGTGTAGTAGGTCTAGAAACTTGTAGTGGAAACTTGACCCTGCAATTTCTTTTCTTTTCTTCTTTTTTTTTTTTTTTAAGACAGAATTTCACTCTTGTTGCCCAGGCTGGAGTGCAATGGCGTGGTCTCAGCTCACTGCAACCTCTGCTGCCCGGGTTCAAGTGATTCTGCTGCCGCAGCCTCCCAAGTAGCTGGGATTACAGGCACTTGCCACCATGCCCGGCTAATTTTTGTATTTTTAGTAGAGGGGTTTCACCATGTTGGCCAGACTGGTCTTAAACTCCTGACCTCAGGTGCTCTACCTGCCTCGGCCTCCTAAAGTGCTGGGATTATAGGCGTTAGCCACCGCACCTGGCCTGATCCTGCAATTTCTTGATTCCTTCAAAGCTAATGCCCCCGAAGTTATCTGCACGATATGAATCATTGGGATGCATAATGATTCCTCATTTTTTATTTAACAAATTTTTTAACAAATATTTTATTTTTTCTATTCTTAGTTTTTGTTTTAGAATATATAGAGTATATTATTACAGCCATATATGTACATACTTCATATAAATATACATATTTGACAAGTCTCTGTTTAATTTTTTTTAACTTATGAAATGTGAACTAAAAAAAAGATACGGAGATCATTGTTTTAGGGTAAAAGAAAAGAGAATTAGTTCTGAGGAATTCAGACTGGATAATTCAGGGGTTATGTGTGTGTGTGTGTGAGAGAGAGAGACAGAGAAGGGGGTGGGTATTAGAAGTGAGAGGTGAAGATAAAAGGCAGAAAAGGTGGTTGTTTTGCTATTTTAGGATGGGTTATTTTATTATTTTTTATCGGGGGGTATTTTACTTGCTATCCAAGAAGGGAGGTGGTCACTGTAGTGATCAAAGCAGGAGCATAGGCTGCTCCTTGAAGGTCTTGGAAGGAGAATCCTTGCAGATGCCGTTCGTCAACTAATGAATCTCCTGGAGGGCTTGTTTCAATGTTGATCACTGGGCCCCTCTTCACAGAGATTCACGTTCAGTAGGTTGGAGATGGGGCCTGAGAATTTGTCCTCCTTTTTTTTTTCAGGCTTCATTAAAAATTATTATTGTATTAATAAGACTTAAAGTCACAGTCAATTTGCTATGTGTTGCTAAACCTTTATTTTCAATTTCCGTACTTGTCTTCCTGTAGACTAGTAACAGATAGTTTGGGTACTGGCACTGGTTCATGACTCCATTTGGAGTAGAAATGGTGTAAAATTCACAGATGACAATGACGTGGTGTTCCTTAGATAAGTAATCACTCACTTCTCTGAATGACTCTACGATTTTTTTTTCTATATTGTTTTTTATTTCTAAACAAATTGACATAAAATAACTCCAGATGGTAGTGAAGGGAGAGGTAATAAATTCTCAAATGATGTGATGCTGTTGATCCCAGCCCACACTTTGAAAACCAGTGATTCAAAGAAAAGTTTAAAGATAAAAGAGACTTTGCTGATTGCAAGCCTTGAGACTCAAAGGGCGGAATAGAGAGATTTTGGAGTAGTAGAGAGCTGGGAGGGTGGGAAATTGGGTCAGATTAGAGCCATAAAGGAAGAGGGGTCTAGATGTTGAGCATTGACCTAGGGAGCTTGTACTTCTGGTGCTGGTTCACATAAACAAAGAAATAGAGGCTAAGCTGGGCTTCGCCCTGCAGACTGTAGTGGTGAGGCAGGAGGTGGTTTGGGTTAGTAGAAGAGAGCGGGTAATGTCTTAATAAGAGTCAAACAGAGCCCTGGAGGTCACATCTGTATTTTGACTCCTCTTTCTGCCTTGTAGAATTCTACATGCTCTTAGTTATTCATACCTCACATCATGCCTCACTTTCCTTTCTGAAGACTTTTCTCAGATTCTCTGGAAGGGTAACTTCAATTCTGTAAGGCAAAGATTCTGTTTTCAGACAGGGTAATTGTGGAATCAGAGCCTGACACTTCCCTTTGCCCTCTAGCCAACCCATGAGAGGAGTCATGGTCTCCTTAACCACTTTAATAGGAGGATCAAATATTTGTGCTTACCACTTGTCTCTGCCTGACCAAGATGGTAAGCTATGGACATGATCTCCTTCTTGACTAGAGAGAAAGTTACAAGTCTTTTACTGAGATTTTATCATGGCTTCCCTTGGGCCACAACACAATTTACATCCATCTTTTTTTTTTTGTAATGCGTTTTCAAACATTCAGTTTAGGCATGCCTGAATGTCCCATCACGTTTCTGAGGTGTCATCTAGGAGCACGCGAGTCTGAATATGTGGATTAGCACTGCCATCACGACTCTGCACAGGGATTGGCTGCATGCCAATGGTTGTTACTACCTCGACATTTACTTTTATATTGTTTAGACATATCTGGTTGCTCTGAGATTAGACATCCTTGCTTCATCCATAAAACTACCTGTTTCTCTGTTTACCTGACACAAATGACAATCCCATAAATATGTCTTTGCTTGTCTGTACCTGTTATTCACTCTTACAGCTTTCTTTCTGTTTTATATTATTTTTGTTTAAGTATATAACATCTAGCCAGATCGTAAACTCCGTAAGTCAACTTTCTTCTTTATATCAGCCATAATGCCGAGCATAGCCATTTTGCAAAGGCAGTTCTCAGTGTTTGTTGATTGATTGACATGAAGAAATGTGTTAGGGCTGTTAAATTTGTTATGACAGAGAATCAAGCAGACTTAGCTCAGACTAGTAACTGCCTATCCAGTATAAGGAATTTGGCTAAATACTGAAAAGCTCCTTTAATTATTATGACATTTTAAATTAATTATATATTTCCTGGTGTATTTTCCAGTTGTGTGCATATTGTTATGCTAAACAGTATTTATACTTAAATGTTTAGTAGTTTATGTAAGTGACTGAAATTAGTCACTAAAAAATTAGTGTTTTACAGCCAAACCAAATTCATCGTTAATCGTTGTGTTCTCACAACCTTACCATTGGTAGTTCCTTTGGTGCAATGTGCGGTTTAATTATAATCACCCTATATCATGTGAGATGCATTAAATGGCAGAGGCCTTGAATTTAACCCTGAAACAGGCAGGAATTTCCTTTTCAGGGGCTCTTCCCCCTGAGCCCTGAGTCCTTGTGCTCTTATCACCATGGCTGTGCATCCCACCTGGTGTTCTCTCCCCATTTTTTTAATTTTTAATTTTTATGGGTACATAGTGGGTATATATATTTACAGGGTACATGAAATATTTTGATACAGGCATACAATGTATAATAATCACATCAGGATAAATGAGGTGTCCATCACCTTGAGTATTTATCCTTTCTTTGTGTTACAAACAATTCAATTATACTCTTCGTTATTTTTAAATGTACAATAAATTGTTGACTGTGGTCACTCTGTTGTGCTATCACATATTAGATCTTATTCATTCTATCTAATTATATTTTTGTACCCATCAACCATCCCCATTTCCTCCCCCGACCTGCAGCTACCCTTGCCAGCCTCTGGTAACCGTTGTTCTACTCCCTGTCTTCATAAATTCAATTGTTTTAATTTTTAGCTCCCACAAATAAGTGAGAATATGCAAAATTTGTTTTTCTGTGCCTGGCTTGTTTCATTTAACGTAATGACTTTCAGTTCCATCCATGTTGTTGCAAATGACAGAATCTCATTTATTTTTAAATGGCTGAATTGTACCCCATTTTTATATATATATATATATATATATATACACACTACATTTTCTTTTCCTTTTTTTTTTTTTTTTTTTTTTTTTGACAGGGTCTTTCTCTCTCCCCCAGGCTAGAGTGCAGTGGTGTGATAAAGGACTACTGCAGTCTTGACCTCCTGGGCTCAGGTGTTCCTCCCTCCTCAGCCTCTTGAGTAGATGGGACTAGAGGTGCATACTACTATGGCTGGCTAATTTTTTCAATTTTTTTTTGTAGTGACAAGGTTGTGCTATGTTTCCAGGGCTAGTCTTGAACTCCTGGGCTCAAGTGATCCCCTAGCCTTAGCCCCACATTTGCTTTATCCATCTGTCTGTTGATGGACACTAAGGTTGCTTCCAAATCTTGGCTATTGTGAATAGTGCTGCAATAAACATGGGAGTGCAGATATCTCTTTGATATCCTGATATCCTTTCTGTTGAGTATAACCTAGCAGTGGGATTGCTGGATCGTATGAAATTTCTATTTTCAGTTTTTTAAAATCTCAAAACCATTCTCCCTAGTGGTTATACTAATTAAAAAAGTTTTTAAAATATTGTGGGTACATAGTAGGTGTATGTATTTGTGGGTTACATAAGATATTTGATACCAGCATGCAATGCATGATAATTACATCAGGGTAAATGGGATATCCATCACTTCAAGAATCATTTTTTGTGTTACCAACAATCCAATTATATTATTTTGGCTATTTAAAAATGTACAGTTAAATTATTTTTGACTATAGGTACCCTGTTGTGCTAGCAAATACTAGGTCTTACTCATTCTTTCTAGCTATTTTTTTGGTACCCATTAACCATTCCCACTTCCCTCTCACCCGCTCACTACTCTTCCCAGCCTCTGGTAACTATCTTTGTACTGTTTCCATGAGTTCAATTGTTTTAATTTTTAGCTCTCACAAGTAAGTCAGAACATGCGATCTTTGTCTTTCTGTGTCTGGCTTATTTCACTTAGCATAATGATCCATACATGTTGTTCCATCCATGTTCTTGCAAATGACAAGATCTCATTCTTTTTTGTGGCTGAATATTATTCCATTGTGTATATGTACCATATTTTACTTATCCATTCATCTGTTGATGGACGCTTAGGTTACTTCTAAATCTTGGCTATGGTGAATAGTGCTGCAAAAAACATGGAAGTGCAGATATCTTTTTGATACACTAATTTCCTTTCCTGGGGGGTATGTAACTAACAGTGGGATTGCTGGATTTTATGGTAGCTCTGGTTTTAGTTTTTCGAGGAACCGCCAAACTGTTCTTCATAGTGGCTGTACTAATTTACATTCCTGCCGACAGTGTATGAGGGTTTCCTTTTCTCCACATCCTCCTCGGGATTTGTTGTTGTCTAACTTTTGGATAAAATCCATTTTAACTGGGGTGAGATGATATCTCATTGCAGTTTTGAATTGCATTTCTTTGATGCTCAGTGAAGTTGAGCACCTTTTCATATACCTGTTTGCCATTTGTACGTCTTATTTTGAGAAATGTCTATTCAGAACTCTTGCCCTGAGATTATTAGATTTTTTATAAAATCGAATTTTTAAATTAGATTATTAGACTTTTCCCCTATAGAGTTGTTTGAGCTCCTTATGAATTCTGGTTATTAATCCTTTGTCAGATGGATAGTTTGCAAATATTTTCTCTTATTTGTGGACTGTCTCTTCACTTTGTTGCTTGTTTCTGTTTCTGTGCAGAAGCTTTTTAACTTGATGTGATCCCATTTGTCCATTTTTGTGTGGGTTGCCTGTGCTTCTGGGTTATTACTCAAGAAATCTTTGCCCACACCAATTTCCTGGAGAGTTTCTCCAATATCTTCTCCGGTCTCTCTCTCTCTCTCTTTTTGACCAGCTAGTGCACAGACCACTCTAACCCTGACTCATGGCTGCTGGCCTCCCCAGTGTTTTCTTTTAGTAGTTTCATAGTTTTAGGTCTTAGGTTTAAGTCTTTCATTCATTTTGATTTTATTTTTGTATATGGCAAGAGATAGGGGTCTAGATTCATTCTTTTGCATATGGATATCCAGTTTTCCCATCCTATTTATTGAAGAGACTGTTCTTTCCCCAATATATGCTCTTGGCACCTTTGTTGAAAATGACTTCATTCGCTTTTACACTGTTGGTGGGACTGTAAACTAGTTCAACCATTGTGGAAGACAGTGTGGCGATTCCTCAAGGATCTAGAACTAGCAATACCATTTGACCCAGCCATTCCATTACTGGGCATATACCCAAAGGATTATAAATCATGCTGCTATAAAGATACATGCACACGTATGTTTATTGCAGCACTATTCACAATAGCAAAGACTTGGAACCAACCCAAACATCCATCAATGATAGACTGGATTAAGAAAATGTGGCACATATATACCATGGAATACTATGCAGCCATAAAAAAGATGAGTTCATGTCCTTTGTAGGGACATGGATGAAGCTGGAAACCATCATTCTCAGCAAACTATGGCAAGGATAGAAAGCCAAACACCACATGTTCTCACTCATAGATGGGAATTGAACAATGAGAACACTTGGACACAGGGTGGGGAACATCACCCACTGGGGCATGTCATGGGGCAGGGGGAGGGGGGAGGGATAGCATTGGGAGATATACTTAATGTAAATGACGAGTTGACAGGTGCAGCACACCAACATGGCACATGTATACATATGTAACAAACCTGCACATTGTGCACCTGTACCCTAGAACTTAAAGTACAATAATTTTAAAAAAATGAATTCATTGTAGGTGTGTGGATTTGTTTCTGGGTTATCTTTTCTCTTCCATTGGTTTATGTGTCTGTTTTTATGCCATTGCCATGCTGTTTTGGCTACTATAGCTCTGTAGTATAATTTGATGTCAGGTAATGAGATTCCTCCAGCTTTGTTCCTTTTTCTCAGGATGGCTCTGGTTATTCTGGGTCTTTTGTGGTTCCATATAAATTTTATGATTTTTTTTCAATTCCTGCAAAGAATGTCATTGGTATTTTGATGGAAATTGGTATTTTGAATCTGTAGATTGCTTTGGATAGTATGAATATTTTAACAATATTGATTCTTCCATTCCAAGAACATAGAATATATTTCCTTTCTTTGTGTCCTCTTCAATTTTTTTCATCAATGTTTTGTAGCATTCATTGTAGAGATCTTTCACTTATTTGATAAAGTTAATTCCTGGGTATTTCATTTTATTTGTAGCTGTTGTAAATGGGATTACTTTCCTGATTTCTTTTTCATATTGTTTGTTGTTGGGATATAGAAATGCTACTGATTTTTCTTTTCTTTCTTTCTTTTTTTTTGAGACAGTCTCACTCTGTCACCCAGGCTGGAGTACAGTGGTGTGATCTTGGCTTACTGCAACCTCCACATCCTAGGTTCAAGTGATTCTTCTGCCTCAGGAAGATGGAGTTGCTCTGGTTCAAATGTCTCTTACATTTCCCTCCTCCCTTATATAAGAGAATTGTAATCCTAAGGGTTGTAGGTAGTTGAAGATCCATCTTCTGTAACTTCTTCAGGCTGATTAGGGGTGATGATATTCCTGCCTAACTATTGGGTATCTTGCATTCAGGGTTCAGAGTAGCTCTGTCAGAAAGTGTTGATATGGCAAGGGCCATTCATAACTCTTGAGTTCCAATAAAATGTGATATCTGAAAGATTAATAAGTATTTAAGAAAATGTTGAGTAAACTTATTCTGCATGCCTACACAAAGAGTACAACAGCAATATATTCCACAACTCTAAAGCAAAATTATTTCAAGTAAACTAAATAAGAAGGTTTTCCATGAACTGGGCAACTGTTGGAACCAAGGTGATATGGGGTTGCTAGCTGATTCTAACATGTGCCCAGAATTAGAATATTGATCCAGAGTTTGTACATTACCCATTCCTCTTGTTTCTTCTGAGCAGCAGCCAGAGATCACTGGTTGGTTCATAGAAATAAGCAGGGTTAGTATAAATTGCAGAAAAAAACCTTAAAAACAACTAATGAGACTAGAATATAATAACAAGTGTAGTGTTTGAAATATATTTTTGTCTCTCCAGTTGCCTGTTTGTACTAAAGACAAATCATAATAGGACTGATTTGTTTGTAAAAATAAGTTTTAGTCTTATACTTGGCCTGATTATTTGTATAAAGTACATCAAGAATAATTATTTTTTATTTTATTTATGTATTTTTTAATGTATTTTATTTTATATTTATTTAGTTTATATTTATATAGGCTTTTAAGTTGGCTTTGACGGAACTTTGTTCCATACAAAGGAATCTTAGATAAGACTATTTTTTAGAGCTGAGCCCCAGTCAGGGTTTGTGCCATCAAATAAATATGAGTTGGGTAAATTACTCTCCTCTTGAGGTACCAATATAACTTGGGGCTCCTGGGCTGTCAGAAAGTGACATTCTTTACTTACCACAGGTCAGGAACCCTGTACAGGGACTGTGTAGACAAGGTATGAGGCCAGTTTTCCCAAGGGGCTTTTACTGGCTCTATAAGTCAAGTTTGATTCGTTAAAGGAAAGCACATCATTCCAGTCAAAGCCTTGGTAAAATAACCAGTTTCTTCAATTGTGTCTTGTTATAAATCAAAACAGATTCTTATTGCACTTATGCAGTACTCACAAATAGTCTCTAAATTCTGGAGAAATCAGGTAGAGAGAAACAAATATGCTCCAAATTTTGTCCATGACAGTATACTTTACTCAGTTGTTAAAAGCTGTAAATAGCTGAAATGCCTCCTTGACTCTGAAAAACAAAGGATCAGCAACATTTTGAGCAAAAAGTAAAAAAAAAAAATTACTTCCGTTTTTTATTAGTTCAGTCCATGCAGTTAACTCCTGTTCTGCTTGATATTTATTAACGTTCCAGCTCTCTATGAGAGTTTTGAGTTTTTCCTCTATTCTAATATCATAATCTCCAAAGTTATCAGAAATCTGCATTCAAGAGCACCTGTCAAAGTCCTATAGCTTATTAAAAGCCACCTTTAAAAGAGGATTCAAACCAGACAACAATTGTCTGTGGATGACAAAAAGTTTTAGTTAGGACAGCCACTATTAAAGCCACAATTGACTAGGAAATTTTGGTTCCTTCTGTGGCATACAACAATTTTGCATAACAATTATAATTGTTAATAATATACACTAAGTCATATCAGAATTATAGGAGTTTCCCATAATTTTGGAACACATACCAATAACATATTTATATGAATACAGCCCAAATAAAGCAAAACAGTATTTTATATTTGACAATGCTTTCTGTATGATTTTTATACCAAATAAGCCAAATTTCATCTTTACATTAGTGTATCATTACTGTTAAACCCAATCCATAATAAAACTTTGTAGACAAATCTATCCAATCTTTATCAGTTTGACCATAAGGTAAGATTCTTATGAACATTTTATACCCCTTTACAAATTTTTGTTAAAGAGCAGATCAGTGTTCTAAGAAAAACCTGCTGTGCTTTTATTCCAATGTTCAATTTACAGAAAAACTGATTACCCCTTTAACTTTAGCCAATATGTTCACACACAGAATTTCTTTTACAATTAATTTTTTAAATAAACTTTCCACAACTTGTTCAAACCTTTAGATTTTCCCTATCTCACTTAAAACAATCCTTTAACTCTTTAATCTAGGCAAAAATGTCCACACTCCTATGGCTTTTTGTAAGATTTCACCCAAAACATATTTCATTTTTATTACACACTTTGCATGAAAAAGTAGTTTTATTTCCCAAAGATTATTTAAGACATGTGAACTAAAAGGCATTTCACTTTTTACTTTTCTGACAAAACATTTGATTTAAGCTCTTATTATTTTTAAACCAATTAATCAAAGCTCTTTCATATCACATACACAACACATATAAATACACAGACAGATAAAGGACTCATTCCCTAGGTCAGGAACTGAACCCTGAACCCAGGCTGCCATTGGATGGTGGAGACCAAGAGAAAGTACTGCCAGATGGTTACAGGGTCAAGCTCCCAAGGACATGAAATAAGATGAGAGGAAAACTTTATCCAGTTTTTTTTTTTTTTTTTTTCTTTTTTGAGAACCCGCAGCAAAGTTTATAACTGAACAGTTTGCTGGGCCATCTTGAACAGCAGGCTTATGGGGTCCTAAGCCTGTGTTCTATCCTAAGGCACCCGTGTCCATTATAGAACACAGAAAGATGCACAAAGCGCACCAAATTGGCTACAACTTAAGACTATCCTCATGAATTCTTGTCCCCATTGATTAAAACTTTGCAAAATATAGTGATGTTTACCATTTCCACAACTAGTTTGCATACACACACACAGACACACACATACAGAGAGAGAGAGAGAGAGAGAGAGAGAGAGAGAGAAGCATTGCCTGAGGCAGGATGGGGGAGGTGAAGAACTCAGGGAGGCCAGTGAAAGACCCACCCATTGCTGGGACATTGTATTAAAAGTTCGGGCAGTCACTTGTCGGTTGCGAAAGAATCTTTTCTAGCAGTCTCATCAGCTCTCAAGTTTTCCCCTTTAGGGAGGAGGAAGCTCCCCATGTCCCTCAGTGCTGTACATGCCTAATGCTGTCACCCATAGCTGTCAGCAAAGAATACAAGGCAGATTAATCCAAAGAGAATAACAGTTAACATCCTGTAGTGCCAAACCCATTCTTAGCTGAGAGGGACTTTACTGAGAGAGGCCTCTAACCCCCTAAATCTTAGGAAGGACTCTAACCTTTCTAAGTTGGTGTTGGAACGCTAGTTTAATCAAGTGTTCTTACCTTTTATTAAGGACCTTTAATCCTCTCTGTCTTAGGAGAGACTTTAAGTATCCTAACTTGGGCCCCTAACCCAATCCCATCCTTTACCTGGGTGAATGCCCCCACTTACTCAAAGTCAGCCAATCAGTGCTGCAGTCTATTTCTTTTGGGTCAGAAGTCTCCTCAGTATCATCCCTCTGGGGTTCAACAAAAAGATGTTACTGGAAAGGGGTCCTGTCCAGACCCCAAGAGAAGGTTCTTGGATCTCGTGCAAGAAAGAATTCAGGACAAGTCCACAGAGTAAAGTGAGAGCAAGTTTATGAAGAAAGTAAAGGGACTGGGCACAGTGGCTTACACCTGTAATCCCAGCACTTTGGGAGGCCAAGGTGGGTGGATCACTTGAGGTCAGGAGTTTGAGACCAGCCTGGCCAACATAGTGAAACCCTGTCTATACTAAAAACACAAAAATTAGCTAGGCATGGTGGCACACACCTGTAATCCCACTAATTGGGAAGCTGAGGCAGGAGAATCACTTGAACCTGAGAGGTGGAGGTTGCAGTGAGCAGAGATGGTGCCACTGTACCTCTAGCCTGGGCCACAGAGGCAGACTTCATCTCAAAAAAAGAATAAAAGAATGGCTACTCCATAGGCAGAGAAGCCTGATCTTTATTATTTCTTTTCTTCTACTAATTTTGGGTTTGGCTTACTTTGAAGTTTTTCTGCTTTTTCAGTGTAGGCACTTATTGCTATAAACTTTGCTCTTAGTACTGCTTTTGCTATGTCTAACAGGTTTTGGTGTGTTGCATTTCCATTTTCATTTGTTTCAAGAAATTTTCCAATTTTCTTCTTAATTTCTTCATTGACCCACTTGTCATTCAAGAACATATTGTTTAATTTCCATGTGTTTGTATAGTTTCCAAAAGTTCTTTTGTTATTGATTTCTACTTTTATTACATTGTGGTCAGAGAAGATGCTTGATATTATTTCAATGTTTTTGAAATTTTTAAGACTTGTTTTGTGGTCCAATAAGTGGTCTTTCCTTGAGAATGATCCATGTGCTGAGGAGAAGAATGTGTACTCTGCAGCCGTTGGATGAAGCATTCTGTGGATAATTATTAGTCCATTTGGTCTACACTTCAGATTAAGTGATCTGTTTATTTGCTAATTTTCTGTCTGGATAATCTGTCCAATTCTAAAATTGCATCAGAGAAATGCAAATCAAAACCTCAATGAGATACCATCTCACACCGTTTAGAATGGCAATTATTAAAAAATCAGAAAACAACAGGTGCTGGAGAGGATGTGGAGAAATAGGAACACTTTTACACTGTTGGTGGGACTGTAAACTAGTTCAACCATTGTGGAAAACAGT